>NW_023458566.1:7811238-7840882 GCF_013731165.1 Rhagoletis pomonella
AATAAAGTACTCGCATGTAATTCACACTAACACACACATGTTTTTTTTTCATATGTATACATGTTTTTCACACAAGTTCATCACTCTTGGAGTGTGAGTTGACGAAAAAAAACGCATGCAATGCATAATTAGAATTAATTAAAATTCGCAACTGCCACTGCAACATTTTGTGGCGCATGTTGCTATTAGCGTTGCTACTTTTTCTATGCACTTTTCTTTCGATTTGCAAAACTGCTGCTCCAAAAAACAAAAACCGGTGCGTCGGAGCCATCAAGCGAAAAGTGCCATAGCAAGATTGTAATTATTTGAGTATACATAAAAAAAAAACGAAACGCCAACTTGTTGGCCCGGGCTGCATTGGGGGCTTCCTAACTTTAACTACCATTTTCATTCATTTACTACATTATTAATATGTACCGTCAGTGTTGCTACTTTTTAGGGAGTTTCACGGTGCACACGCTGTTTTTATGGCTGCTGCTGCAGCAGCAATGTTGGCACTGCGGATTTGGCTCTTAGTGCTGATTTCTTTCCTTTCTTTTTCAATTTCCTCTTTTTGCAAAGAGAAGTTATGACAAGTTGGTAATTATGTTAAAGTACAAAAGTTTTGCGAGCAACTTGACGCTTTTCACATTCATTTACTAAATTTTCTTTTTACCTTTTACGCCTCTCTACGCTAAAGCTGCTAACCTAATGGAATTCTTTTGCATAAATAAATGCACAAAAGAAACAATGCAAGTATGTAGTAGCAAATCTAGTTGGCTAAGTTTTAATGAGGTTCTTGTCAATTATGCAGGGATTTCAAGTTAATTATTTCAAAGTCACCAATGTACTTTTGGCAATTATTGGCCATTTTTAAACTTACCAATATGCAGCGGAGTGTGTTGTAAAAGAAACTACATAAATGCATTTGAATATTCGCACCAGTAAATCTGAAAAGTTTTGTAATCTGCCATTGACGGACGTATGACTGGGGTGGCCAAAAGTCAATACGAAAGTGGTAAAAGTGGAAAAATTGGTGGCAGCATCGTCGTTATTCGTAGCATGTTTTGCAGAGCTTTTCGGCCCGCTCCGAAATAACACAAGCAGCAGCTGGCTACCGAGCATGTATCAAAACAGCAACTGCACTTCACTTCTTCTCGGACTGTTATCAATTGCTACTCAATTTCAAAAATTGCCAAATGGCTGGCAACTTAACACAATGTTGGCCCCGAAATGCCAAATAACGAACAATCAATTGCTCCAGCCAGCCAACCGGCCAGCCAACCTGCCCGCCAGAGCCAGCAAGCAGACAAGCAGCTAGCCAACGAGACAATTTGATGGTCAGCAAGAAACAAGAAACGGTAGCGCAGTTCCAACTCCAGATATACTCACAGATATTCCCACACACACACACACACACACGCACGTAAAATGTAATGTCGCAAGGACACATCTTCCTACGAATATTTAGTGCAACTGTTAAGTGTGTAGAGTGTCGACGACTACTTGGTCGTTAAGTCGTCTGCTACGATTGGCAATAAAACATGTCGATGGCTGCAGCAATTTAAACAACACTAACAAAACAAGGCTTTTAAATGCAAGTGTTTTTATATGTATGAGTATGGACACACATAAATGTATCTACATATGTACGTACATATGGAGGAGTTGACAGCATACAAGACACTACTTACTATACGACAGACATTTTAAGTGCATACATGTGTATCTCTATGTATGTATGTATGTATGTATGTATGTATTTATGTATAAGGGATGCTGCGAATATTTGCATTCGCATTCAACATTCGACATTCGCATCAAATGATACGAATGTTTTGCGAATTCGAATGTGTATTGTTGAAATGGCTCTAAGCCTGTCTAACCAAGGTGCGGACAATAACCGGCTTTTAGCTTCAAGCGCTAAACGGTTAAGTAGTATATCAAGCAAATTGATGGGCCCTCAACAAGTACTGCTAAAAGTCTTATATGCAACCTAGAAATAACTTTAGATTCCTCCAGCGAAAGCGAAGGCTCGGATGTAGAATCTGGAGACTTTAAAAAATGTAAAATTAAAGCTCAATTGAAGGCCTCACTTAAAGAAAAACAAGCTTATCTCGGTGAAAATCCTCTCGTTTGGTGGAAAACTAAACTAAAATAAGACAAATTGACAGATCTGGCCCGAAAAATATTTCAAGGGAGAAAAGGCAGCAAAATTACTTTTCTTGAAATATAATATGCCCCTTTTGAACTTTGACTACTATATTAAAACGCTGCATAGGTTAAGCACTTGTTCAATGTTCTAATAAACGATGACTTAAGTTGATTATAGCTTTTTTAATGTCGCATTCGCACATTCGCATTCCGAAAATTCGCATTCGCATTCACGAATGCGAAAAATATGACATTCGAAACATCCCTAGTATGTATGTATGTAATTACGCATGCAACGCAAGCCAAAAACAAATGACAGCATACATAACAACAGGCAGCAAAGATAAACAACATTCAAACAATCGAAGCCACAATGACAGCAACTGTAGACACGCAGCTATAGTGGCGTTTGCAATTTTTGTGGCTTTTTATTGATGGTTTACTGTTGTTTTTTTTTACTGCCACAAAACAATGCAGACAAAGAACAATTTCGTTGTGTGCCAGATATAACCTTTGACAATTGGTATAGCAACTAAAGTAATTGTTGTCAAAAATGGCAGTGGGCTCAATGTGTCAAACTTTGATTTACAATTTTTCACTAGTTATTTACTTGTCACCAATCCTCTGTCATTAATAATGTATCATTTCACATCTGACACTTGGCATTTATCCTTTGCTTTCCCTTAAAAATGTAGCAGTTATTAGTGAGCTGTTATTTTTATTCTGTCAGTTTTCTTATTTCATTTGTCATACTATGAAATTTGCCATCTGTCATTTGTCATCTATTTTTGTTATTTAATTTTGCAGTTATAAGTTAGTTGTAATTTGTAATCAATCAGTTGTCATCCGTCTGTTGTCATTTGTCACCTGTGGGCTGTCATCAATTAGTTTTCAACTGTCAGTTGTCATCTGCCATTTATCATCTGTCCTTTATCATCTCTCATAATTTCCAATATCAACCAGCTGTCAGTTGGCATCTATCTTTTGTTTTTCTTTAAAAGTTTGTAATCTGTCAGTTTTCATATATCATTTGTCATATGTAATTTGCCATCTGTCACTTGCCATCTATCTGTTTTAATTTAGCAGTTATAAGTTAGCTGAAATTTGTAATCAGTCAGTTGTCATCAAACTGTCATCTGTAAGTTGTCACCTGTTAGTTTTGAACTGTCAATTGGGATATCTTGGAAAAGCTGTACAAAAAATTGCAGAATGGCAAATGCAAAAATTAAATAGCGTCCAAAAATAACTAAAATCTTTAAAATGTTTTTTTCAAAAACATAAATTTCCAATAAGGCGACTAAGTCAACGACTATTAAAATATGACGAAAGCTGTATTTTAGCAAAACTTTCATCTTTTTAAAAAAAAAAGCTTCCGTCTAAACGAAGGCTTTCACATGCCAAATGTTTCAAAATCTCCATTTCACCACTCAAACGTATAAACTGAAGCTTACGTACTGTCGTAAATATACCCTTTGACCTATAATTAATTAATGGAAAACACTGTACAACAGCAAAAACAACAAAGTAAACGTTCAAATCAAAACAGTGATAGAATGTCAAAGCAACAAAAAAAAAACTAAAATAAATGGACATGTTCGGGGCAAAGGACAATTCGAATGACTAAATGAACTCAGCAACTGCAACTTTTAAATTGCATTGGAGCGAGAAAATCTATGTGCAGCTATTACTATGCCTACATACATATGTATGTGTGTATGTGTACACATGTTCTATAGCGCATTTTTTTTTTGTGCCTTTGCAATTCCAAGTTTCGAGTTGTTTATGCGTTTTTATGCGCTACAAAAGCGCGCTGCAATGCAGCACAAACTGAACTGAACTGAACGGTCAGAGGGTCACGCGTCCCAATAGCCAAACAAACAATCAATAAACCAGACGTGGAAATGGACATCGTTCATACGGAGTAGTCAGTTGGTGCGCTTTTTAAGCATTTCAGCGAAATAGTCGTCCTTCATGACGTCCTTTCGTGAATGCCGCGCGGCGAATGAGTGGCAAGCTATCAGTGATTGCGCTTCTAACGGGCATACACTTTGTGAGTGTGCTTTATGAGTTTGTATGTGTGTATATGTGCATGTGTTTGTGTTATTACTGCGCTTGTCATTTATTTTGTATCCCTCCAAAAAAAAAAGCTACCAGCTTGGACAACAACGAAGTACTACATATGCAGTGCAAGTAGTACAAGTGTATAAAGTGAAGGTAAAGCTTTTGAATGGAGCAAAAATTGTATACATACAAAAGAAGAATGATGGGCGATGGGTGATGGCTGGAGCGCGCCATTTGAGACAATTACAAAAGTCTGCTGGTGAAATTGGGAGCATATCGGGGGGTCATTCGTCCTGGCTTGAAAGGAAGAAATGAAGGAAGCAGATGGGGGGCGGCGAAGAAAGAAATAAATGAAACGAACACATACACCCACAGGCTCATAAAGTTCTTTCTTGTTGCCTGGCAGGTCAGCTTTTCTAATTTAGGCATCAGTTGAGCGTATGATTTGTGATTGATTGATTGCTTTACGACCGACCACAGCGTAACAGGAGTTTTGGGCTGCTGCTTTGTCTTATCAAATTCATATGCATGTACATACATATGTACATATGTATGTATGTATGTATGCTTTGTATGAGGTTAGCAGCAATAACGCAAAGCAATGAACCCGAAGCAATAATAAACGAAACAATGGAATCACTAAATTTGCACCTCAATTACGCAGCACCACACCGAAATGCTGGCTGGCATCATCAAATTACGCTCAAGCAACCGCAACAAATCTAAAGGACACTCCAACGCACTCTGTGTGTGGGGGTGTGTGAGTGTATTCTTTTCAGTTGTATTGGACATTAATAACGCCTGAATTACGACTGTCCGAAATTCTCATTAAATTTGGGAGTTGGCAGCGTAGGAGTACGTACTGTTTAATGGTTCGAGTTAGGTATAGTCACCATTGTAGGTGTGCAAGTTTTCAGCGAATTTAGCTTTTATGGAATCGTTTATGCTGACGAAAGGTACTAAATCGATTTTATTATTTCCTTTGTTTATTCAGCAAAATTGAGGAGATTGTTGGTTTTATGGGGACGTGAATATACTATGCAACGAGGCAAACATATTACCAATGCAGTAATGAACTTTTAATTTATATGTATGTATGTATGGTGGAGGGCAAAACGAGGTGAATGGTGTTTGGTTTTTAATATTTTTGATGCTTTTCAAGCTAGTATTTTTTTTTTTTTGATATTTTCTTATAAAGATATGGTTCATGCTTTAACAAAAACTATATAAATCACACTTTCAAACTTCATACAGAACATACAAACTTTATACAGAACTTAGAAAAATTCATCAATTTTTATCTAAATTTCGTGCTTTTTAACCAGAATTTTTAGAAATTTTTTGGGTATGCAGTTAACAAGCCTATAAAATTCTAGTAAAAAAAGTGTAAGTTTTGAGAGGCTAAAAAATCGCATTGATTTTTAATAATTTTTTTTTGCTGACGGCTCTCCGTAGAGGGCGTTCTAACCGAGTGAGTGCGTCGGATCTTTTCTTGTCGAGGCTAGGCCAAATTTGTCGAATCGACCATCTTTTGTTTGCCTTCTCAACGAACTTTGTCCTGCGCCATGTCCTACAGATAGATAACCGTATGCCCGCTGCATGTGAGTAGTTGACATCAGGGTAATTTAATTCAATGTAAGTGCAAGTATATCTAAAATCGGTCAATCGAGGTCGTTAGAAATTATTTTAATTGATTCGATTTTTTGCGTTTTCTTCAATAGATTCGATAACAAATTAATTCTAAGGTCTTTATTGCAGCTTAACTATCTAAATCAAACATTACTTAGTTCAAAAGGAGAAAAGTCTAGTTTGCTCAACAAATTGCTGACAAATCGTTAGCGCCTATTCGCGCTTCAAAAACACCACAGCTGCCGGTCAATAAATAAAAATTAATAAATACATTAATTAAAATTTTTTTTGATAAAATTGCAAGCATCTTCGAAAGCATTAGTCCTACATTATTTGGTATATGGACCCTTTTTGTAGAGAACGAAAGTAAGCTAAGAAAAAATTGTTTAGCTCTTGAACTTTGATGGGCTAGGGCAAGCCTAAGATATTGGCCAAAAATTGTCATCTTTCACACAAATTGTGTTTAGAGCATAATGAACCATATTTTTGCTAGTAGCAATCAAAATTCTAAAAAAGCGGATTTTCGGCCCACGCTACTGTATATTATTAAACGTGCAATATGTATATACAGCATTAATAACTTTTTTATTAAAGTCATTAAATGTTTATGTGACCATTTGCTGGCTGTGGCACCTCGCTCCTTTGACTCATATTTAAATTTTTATTTAGATATAACTACATTAGACAAATTGCTAATAACGACAGTCAACGAAGAAATAAATAGTAAACAAAAAATGCTTCATAGTCAAAAAGACAACAAAAAAGTTGATACTAAACACAAACAAACAAAATTGTCAAAACCAACGCCAACAGCTAACAGCAACTAACTAACTAAGTCATTATATGCGGCAATTAGGTTGAAAAGGAAGATCGTAGCCCAAGTGTGTAAACATTTAATATTTGCTTAGCGCATATTTGCAGATATTTTAATTTTTGGCTAAACAAAAATGAGATTACTATGTAAACAAATTAGAGAAAATCATACGAAATTATGCGCAGTTCGGTGACTTCTTGTTGGCAGCAAACCCCACCACAAAGTCGAGCCGGCATTTTCAGCATTTTTGGTTTTACATTAGAGATGAGTGTTTGGGGTAACAAAATCCCGATGAAGATGAAAATATTTAATGAATAGTACCAGGAGCGAGCGAGCTTTGCCCATAGTGCATATACTTTTTAAGGTGTTCAACTGTGTCTGTAACTAATTTCGAATAGGTCGCAATCTTATACGAGTTTTCTCGGATTTTTCTTAAAATGCAAAACATTATCTGCTTACAAAATTTCATCAAAATAGTTAGAGCCGTTTCCGAGAACCCTATGGATATATATACATACATATGTATATACAATAATTGCTCGTTTAATGCAATAAGATTTAATTACGCTTTGAAATTTGGAATGGCAATAAGCTTTTAACAATACAAGCATGTAGATCGATATCGATAAATAAACAATGGATTTATAGGTAACAATATTGATAAAGATATCGATAAAGAATTGATAAAACTATCGGTACGAGCGTAATGAAAATTTACAAAAATATTGATACAAATTAATAAAAGTATCGAAAAAAAATTTGAGATACCGATAAAAATTTATAAAAAATAATAAAAGTAAAATAAAAAAGTATATGAGATATCAATAAAAATTTGCGTAAAATATTAAAAAATGTATAAAAATAGCTAAAAAATTATAAAATATCGATAAAAATGTATAAAAATATCCGTTAAATATCTGTAAAACATCGATACAAAATTTATAAAAATATAATAAATAAACAATGGATTTATAGGCAACATTATTGATAAAAATATCGATAAAGAATTGATAAAACTATCGGTACAAAGCGTGATGAAAATTTGCAAAAAAACTTGATAAAAATTAATAAAAGTAGAGAAAAAATTTGATATATCGATAAAAATTTATAAAACTATCTATAAAAAAGTAAATAAATATCAGTAAAAATTTACAAAAAATGAAAAAAATATATAGAAATATCTAAAAAAAATTATAAAATATCGACAAAAATTTATAAAAATATCCGTTAAATATCTGTAAAATATCGATAAAAAATTTATAAAAATATCGGAAAAATAACTTTAAAAAATCAATACAAAGAGATATTTTAAAACTATAGACTTAAATATTGCCACAAATATTGAAAAAAAAATAGTGACAAATATTGTAAAAATTGTGACAAATATTGTAAAAATATCGATAAAAACTTCTAAAACTATAGGTGGAAAAAAATTAAAAAAATATCGAAACAAGTATCGTACAAATATGGACAGAATTAAAAATAACATTGACAAAAAATTAAAAATAATATTGACACAAATATTGTAAAAACATTGACCCAAAATTTTTATAAAAATTTTTGACAAAATATAGATAAAAAAAAAATATTGTAAAAAATATAGATAAAAAAATATATTGTAAAAATATTTTTATAAACATCTACAAAAATATTGAAAAAAAATATCTATAAAAATATTGGCAATACTATAGTTAAAAAAACTTATAAAAAATATCGAGAAATATAGATACTCTTTAATTGAAATATTTCTGGACATACTTTTTTTATACTAACATCTACCCCAATCATAGTTCATAGTCCCGTTTTTAAAAGTTGCAGAATTGGCTTTGGCGAATCCCGAATTCTCTTTCTCCCATCTCTAGTTTTAAACTTTGTACTTTTGAGGTGCAAGCATTTAGCACACACACTTGCACAACCTTTACAAATACTTGCCGCACACTCCAGCGCGTTTAGTTAACTAGTTTAAACTGCGCCATGACATTGCCGCCGACATTTGACTTGTTTTGCATTTGGAGTTGGCACTGCTTTTGGCTGCGCTTTTTCCCCCGAACCAAAGACGCTCAAAAAAACAAATTCCTTCAAATGCGCTACACAAAATGTGCTTGAATTTTTTTTTTTGTTTTGACGTTTTGGGCGTGCGCGCGTTGGCATGTAAAGCTGACAAAGAAATAGCAGTTAAGAAGAAAAGAAACAAAAAATGACAAACAGTTGGCGGGGTAAGCGCAGAATTGGGCGCGTCGCTTGCTTTTGGCGGTTTGGCTGTCGGCCAGTGCGGTCAACCAGCATAGAAGCAGATGAAAAGTCAAAAGCGCCACACAAAAGCAAAAGCGCACATATTTACCCCAGACCCCAAGTAGTTTTCATTAGCGCACTCATTATGTGTTCGAGCCACTCAGCAGGGCAGGCAAGCAGGCAGGCAGGATTTTGTTTTGTCTTGGCCACGTTGTTCACTTAATGCACGCAAGGTGTGCTCAGTGATTAAGCAGAATATGAGGCGTTAGCTTTTTATGCTTCAAGTTTATGTTCACAATGACTGAAGTGGTAGTAACTGCACGCTGCCATAGCAAGACAACCAGGCGACCGAACAAATTCTGTGGCTTATAGCAACCGATTAAGGTGTTACGACCTGCTTTGCGGTAATGGCAGGATGATGATGAGTCTTCAACAGAGACCGCAAAACGGCGAAAATGTCAACGTGAACATCAAAGGCGCAGCGCAACGTAGGTCTGAAGTCAGCTGCTTATGGGCTGATCGAAAGCACAGAAATTTGGGAATTTTGTTGAAAAGGAGATGTTGAGAGGGGTTAAGTGTAAGTTTTTCGTTAAGCGAAATGTAGTTAAGTACGACTAGTGATATCCGCCGTTAATGTGGGCGCATAACAGGTGGAGCGCGAATTCGAAAAGCTGTTAGAATTTCAACTCAGAAATGGGTGATGACGACACTATTAAACACGACGAGGACGTGAGTACGTGCGTGGGAAAGTAAAAAGGAAGTGGTTATGTATTTGGTAATGGTAATTGGTTTGCGAAAAACTTTTGTACTGATTAGGGGAGTGAAATGTAACTAAAGTTTTTATGCTGGAAAACATAAATTCTAAATTGAAATTTTGCGGTAATAGTAGTTGTAGGTTTTGAGAAAAAAAAGTATAAGGTTGTAGCGAAAAAAACAAAAATATTTAGCACTTACACTATTGTCAGCGTATTTGGTCGAGCTTATCCTCCAATTCCTGGTATGCTTCTTAGCTTAGTTTAGCCATTTTTTTGGACTTAGTGAAGAAGTATCTTGGTCTAATCCTGGAATCGAAACCTCTGTGGAAATATCATGTTTATGCGACATCAGTGGACGTAATTTTCTTCATATCATTGTAGAGCAGGCGACCATTTTTCAAGCGGTGTGCATGGCATAACTTAGGCAAAAACTACAGTTATTAGAGAATCCTTATAAACGGAAACACACTCACACCCCTCTTATGCAAGAATGCATTACTTACAGTAGCCGTGACCCGTTAGGAGAAAACCCAGGCAGTGCTCGAAGTCCGAATTCGCTCCCAGACACCCTGCACTCGGAATAAAGCGGAATGTGTCACAACCGTAAGAGGTGGCTTTCCCTACCCCTTCTTAACCTCAAGCTCAGAGTTCGCGCTGTGACCACCAGATCAAGAAAAGGCGCCCTCATCACAAGCTAGCAACGATGTCCTTTCGCATGTCAGAACCTTCTGGCGAGCCACAATTGTCATAGCCGTCTCGTACCAAATAGCGGATCCGAAACTGCCATAAGCCACGAATAGGCCGTGATAAATGAGTCAGCAAGCGGCGGACCTGTCCTGCAACATGGACCAGGGACCAGGCGTTCTTTTAGGCAGAGTAGGTTGGGAGAAAAGCTCATGCCCCAAATACCCGACTTGCGTAACGTCACTAACGAGAAGCTGAGGATTATAATAGGCATCCTTACAAGGGACAAAAGACTAAGAGACCATCTGCATGAGCTAACTGGGCATCTGTTCCAAAAATTTTTGTAGCTTGTGAAACTCAACTAAAGATAAAAAATTTCACCTACTTCTTGAGTATTTGGCCTTGAGAGGACGAGAGAAGAGTCCAGACTCAATGTGGCGACGGTTGAGCATATTTACTCCCTACCTCCAAAAGCTTTTCTAAACTTTCTGAGGATCTTACAACTTTATGAGGCATTTTGAAGATAAGAGGGCATAATGGGTCCAGTGTATATCCCTCCTCATAAACCATCTAACCAAATTGCAGTGTAGTACAATAAATCAGATACCAACCTTTCGGTGAAAATAGAAATGGGTCTTGAACCTAGGATAGTGACATTTTTCTGCTTCGTTTCTTTTTGGAGTATCTGTTGCAAAAGCTTTTCTTGGAGACAAAGTTGATAGTTCAATACCATTTCGGCTTTAGCTTAAATACAAACCAATCGAGTATCGGAAAACCAGTACTTTTTCCATTTTGCACGCAAGGTGTCGCTATTAAATTTATAAATAATAAATACTAGTTTGTAATCAAATCTTGCAAACAATTTTAACCCACTTCCCGATGAGCTAGAGACTTGAAGCTTAGCTCCGAACACGATAACAATGCCATATGAAATATGAGTTAATCCTCTAGGTGGCGCAGGTGTCGAGATATTAAAAAACCCCTATTTATGGTCCGATTAGATGGAAAAAAATAACTACACAAAAATTTTGCGCGATGGGTGGCGCGGGGCCGATTTTTCTCTTTTTTTATCAACCACTAATTAAAAATTAAAAATTTAAATTTTGTTTTTTATTACTTTTTTATAATTTAAAAACTCTTAAATCACTCCTCGGTACTTGAACTTCAAACTGAAAGTTATATCCATATGTACATATGTACATAATCATTACGTACATATAAATCAATTGCAATCCTCTCCGTCGTTTTAAAGCCGCACCTTATGGGATTTAACAATTTCGTAAATTACACAAACTACCAGCAAACCCATCAAATTTCCTTGTACCTGCCTAGTCAAAACCGACTTCATGGCAGCGAGCACAAATGTTATGGAACTAATAAATTTTGTGTGTTTTCAGGCAGGCAAATCTAGGAACACACACACACATACATATCCTTTAGTGCATTTGTACATTTGGGAGCAGTTTGTATTACTACAAAGGTAAGCGCATACTAGGTCATATTTTACGGCCAACATGCACAGATCATTTATGCGCCAGTATGAGCATATATTTTCCATATACAAGCAATAAATATAGGCATAAATCCCGCAGGAGCAGCAGACACCAAATGAAGTTGCAATGAAGAAAGAAAAACGAAACAAAAAAACAAAGCAAAATTCGATACGCAAATGCGCAGAGGGGTATGTCTGTGGGCATGTATTAATATGCAGAAAGGAGCAAGGCGATTTATTTGTGGGTTACTAAGGAAGTCGAATGCACAAATTTAACTGTAGTAGTATAAAGGTACATATGTAGCTGCAAGTACTCAGAAAATTTTATTTAAATTAAGATTGCAATAAATGTACACTAGAGTGGTCCGAAAAAAAATTTTGCAAGATAGAATTGCGGGCATCTTCCAAAATTTATCCTTTTGCCGCAAGAGGTGCTGGTAGCAAACCTTACGTTTCTAAGTATAAATTTACAGGATGCTCATGATGTTCATATTTTACTCTAGAAGTATTGTGTACATATATTAAACAAACATTTGGTTAAGTAATCTACGAACATTTCAAATTTAAATTATCCAAAAAAAATAGCACAAGCTTCAGTTGTCATGGCAACAGTACCTTTTTATAAAAATCACCAATATTTTTGCCAGTTTCAAAGCGATCCAGTAGCGCATTTCAAGGTCATTGAGCACCCTGTATTGGTTGCAGTAGAAAACTGAAAGTTGGTGGAGATATTACAAATACTAACACGGAAAGACTGAGGGGATACATTTTTTTCCCCATGCAAAAATTGGACCACTTTAATGTAAACCTTTTCGTAAATATACATACATACTGCCTCTACGTACATACATACATATATACTTGCACGCAAATAAAAATGCTTGGTTTTGCAACGGTGAACTTTAATAAGAGGAAAAACCAAAAAAAAAAATATGCGTAAAAAATAAGAAAACATTTGTAACTTGAATATGTACCGCCCCACAGTGGTCGGAGAAGCTATGTTTTACGCGAAAAATTAGAAGGGCTCTTACGATTATAATAAAAACTAGCAACCCGCCCCGGCTTCGCACGGAAATAAAATATAAGGCCTATGTCACTCACTGAAAAAATGATTAAAATCGATCCCGTAGTTTTGATTTATTCATTACTGCCCGTGGCCCGCACGCGTTACATTTGGAGTAAAACAATTCCCCTTTCTTTATACCATGAAGATTTCCTGCTATCTTTGGAATATCTAACGCGCGCTCCGAATCAATAAAAACTATTCAAAAACTGTATTTTAATTATGTGCGATTTATTAATATAGAACGTGAACAGAGCGGTTTCTTTCGCTGAAAAAACACTCACAACTAAAAATTTTTCAAATTTGGGTTTTCTGTATAAAAACCCTCAATGCAATGGAATTCAGTACGGCAATAAAGACATGAATTGAAAATACATACATACATACATACATACATACGTCCGAAATTTAATTATGCGAGAGATTCGTACATATGTACTTACATACATACGTACCGAGTTCTTTCACCATACGATCTAATTCAACATGAATGAGGTGGGGTGAGATTCCCGCATAACTTCTAATGTTTCATTCGGTTGACAGCGAACAAACACACAAACAGCTTTTTTTGGAAAAAGTGCTGCTTTTGTTTAAACAATTTTGGTTAAATAAGATATGAATCAACTATTTTTTTTGATGCAGAACGAAAGTAAATATTTCAAAGTTTAACTTGAAGTAAGTTTCATTTTAATCGGTGGATTCTTTTATGATTTATGGCTGTGTAAACAAAAAATTTATGGGTTTTTACCACATTTTGTCCGATTGCCACGCCCCCTTTATATATTTCTTCACATTATAATGACATAAACCTTCCTCTTCAACCAATCTATCTATTAAAAAAAACCGCATCAAAATCCGTTGCTTAGTTTTCAAGATTTAAGCATTTAAGGGGACATAGGGACAGAAAAAGTGACTTTGTTTTATAATATGTAGTGATGCAAAATCGTAGTATTTTTGTTATGCCATAAAAGTTTTAATATGACAGTTGACAGCTGTCAAATCAACTGCTAATTTCTCTAAAAAATAAGAAAATCTTTTTGAAAATACCACTTATTAGGTTTTTAGGCACGCTAGTCAAGAATTTTATGTCAAATTAAAAGTTTGACAGTCGACAGCTGTCAAACGGACTGCCAATTTTTATAAAAATCGGAGAATATTTTTAAAAACGTTACTTATAAGGTTTTTAAACATGCCGATCACGAATTTTACGTCAAATTAAAGCTTTGAGAGTTGACAGCTGTCAAATTGACTATCAATTTTTCTGATAATAAGAAAATGGTTTTGAAATGCAACTGGTAAGGGTTTTAGACAAGCTTGTCACGAATTTTACGTGAAATTAAAACCTTGAGATTTGACAGTTGTCAAATGGGCTGTCAATTTCTCTAAAAATAAGGAGAATTATCCAAGAAGTAAACGCACTACGTTTTAAGGCTCACTGATCTCGAGTTCTATATTACATTCAAACTTTTTCAGTTGAAATCTGTCAAATCAACTGTCATTTTTAGTTGAGTAACTCAATATATTTGTTAAGCAAAATTACTGCTTTATTGTATTTGATCGAACATATTTAAAATTAAGTTATGATCAAATTATGAATTAATTACAATAATTATATTTATAAATGGGGGATAGTTGGAGCCGCCTGCTATATGTTCAGCCCAAACAATTTTTTAAGATTTTTTTATTTTATACCAAATTTCCAAAATTAAACATTTCTCATCTTTAAATAACGTTATTCAGATTTGCATTTTTGTAAATGAGAAATTAAAAAAAAATAGTATATAAAACCATATTGAATTTTGAATTTTCTAAAACAAGTTTGAAATTTGTAATAAGCGAACTTAGGAACCTCAAAATACTAAATTTCATGAAAATGCAGTAATTTTTTTAATTCTTGGACACCATATTGGATTCGTTATTTTCGGTTTTGGCTTTAAAAAGTAACACTAAACCAGCAATTACTGTTATAATTTAAAGTTTCCATAAAAAAATTGTTAAGAAAGCTATCAACTCATAGCTGTTAGAACAAGCCACGATCGAATTCGGTGAATTAAATGGATTCAACGGTTTGCCCAGCACATAATATTAAAAATACTAACCAGCTTTGAGTTCGCTGGACATTTCTGCATAAGAATGGCTTTACTCCAGTTAATTTATCACAGTTTAAAAATAGGCCTTTTTCGCGTAAAACATGCCTTATCCGACCACTGTGCCGGCCCAACCACATTCACACAGATATACATACATATGTATGTAGTATGTACGAATGAATGAATTCATGTACCTGCAAAACCTTTATAAGCCGGCTTACAAGTTATACACGTAAACGAAATGCAATTTTATTGCAGCTACACACAGAAGGCGAAATAATTGCAAAATACTGTGTGAAAAATATGTGAGAATTGCAACAATATGAAGCATAACTGGGCGGTTGGTGGGTGGCTGGCTGCTTGGTTGTATCGTAGGATGGTTTGTGTTGGGTAACCAAGGCACTAAAGCAAGTGAGTATGGCTGCGAGCATCAAACTGGGAAAGAGTAAATAAACACTAAAAGGAAAATGAAAATGAAGCACGACTTGAAGAGCGGGTAGATAGCTCCAGGCTTACGGTTTACTCGAGGACTAGCAGGTGGTGTGTTTTAAAAAAGTACAAAATACTAGCATGATGGTGTTTCATTTGCAAGAAATACGTAGTACTGAAAAGTGTGCACTCAAAAAATGCAAAACAAAAAAAAAATACTGGATTCTGGTCAAGTTATTTTTGTTGAATGAATGGTAAGTGATTAAAGAGGTCAAGGATATTTTAGGCAGTTCGATTTGAAACCTTCAAATTGTTTCAATAAAGAGATAAGGCCAAGAGCTATGCATTCATTCCAGTGTGTCAAGCAAGGAAGGCTTCCAGCATCCATTACGAAACATCCGTTAAGAGACTACGGCTGATCGACTTCGCTGACTGTACCGTAATCAGTGTAGCTTTAGACGTGGTAAATCCACCGCAGGACAGTCATTTACCATACACCAAAGATTGAACGAAGAGAGGATCAACAGCCATCTTCAATTTGTAGCACGAAAAGGAGCTGCCTATACGCCGCACTGTCTGCATTTGGTATTCCTTCGGATTAAATAGGGCTGTGTAAAATAATGATGAGCAAAACGATCCGTCAGAATGGGAAAAGACCTCTCCCGGAGCCACTCGGTATCAAACGAAGTTGCAGAGAAGTAGATTTCTCTCTCGTAACAGAGCATTTACAGTATCGGTCATATCTATAGCACGCCATTTCAAAGTGATATTGTGTGCCACTTATGTTTATTTATTTATTTTTAAGAATTTTCAATTAAAATACAGTTCTTTCTCTAACAAACCCCATATAAACCCAAGTTTAACAATTTGTAGAAAACTTCAAAAAAGTGCAACAAATTTTCACCTAAGTTTCAAACTTTTTTCTCGGAAGTGTTAGAATTTTTTCGAGTACACAGTTTTTTAGCCACTGCAATTTTAGTCTGATAATGTGCAAATGTCAAGTGGCTACGAATTACCGTTAATTTTTTAGAATTTTGTTTGTCGCATTGGCTTCTATATAATGAATAAACTCAATTTATTTGTATATGGAAGAAATCCGCAACACCTTTGGCGAAAAAAATTCTTAAAAATCAACGGTAACTTTTATCAACTTGAAACTTGCACATTATCAGATTAAAATTGGTTGGGCTATAAAACTGTGTATTCAGAAAAATTCAAACACTTCTGAGAAAAAAGTTTGAAATTTAGGTGAAAATTTGTTGCACTTTTTTGAAGTTTTCTACAAATTGTTAAACTTGTTTTTATATGGGGTTTGTAAGAGAAAGAACTATATTTTAATTGAAAATTCTCAAAAATAAATAAATAAACATAAGTTGCACACAATATCACTTTGAAATGGCGTGCTATAGATATGACCGATACTGTAAGTGTCAAAGGTAATAATTTATATAGTTGAGAACATGTGCTTTGTCAGAATTTTACTGATTGCTGGTGTTATTTCGAGAACCATTTCAACCAAATCCTTGCTCATTCAACCCATAGCGCGACTAGATCAAAATTGTCTTTTGGTCGAAACAGTAGAATAAATCATGTTCGCATCCACTGCCTGGCGTTTGCTAACGATCTTTATGGGACTGCTCATTAGACCGTACCACCTTACAAGATTTTTTTCTTTTGCCAAACCTAGAGGTGGCACATACATACTTACATACATTCGAGAATAATAAAAAACTTGTTTCAAATAATCATATTTTTTATGTAAAAATTTCTATGCGGAAGAGAAGATGCAGTGCAATTAGAACACTTGAAATCATCCATCTTCCCTGACACAAATACCCCACTCAAGGGTATGACATTTGCTTATTTTGCTATACATATATATACGTTAAGGTGCTCCACTCTCCACACATAATCAAAATCGGTACTGATTTTCCATAGGAATTATATATTCTATAAATGATAAAATTACTTTTAAAAAATATTTTTTCCCAAAACCCAATTAGAAGAGTTTAAACTTAAAAGGTCTGCATAAAAATTAAACATTTTACCAACGGAATCAAAATAATGATAATTTTGGAGGAATTTGCAAATCGGTTCAGCTTACGTAAATTTTGATATTTTTCCGAAATATTTTTGCGGCACCCTAATATAGTATATACATACATGCGTATGTAATACATTTAACGAATGTTTCTGGTATAGCTCAGAAAAAAAGAAAAACACAGGCAAATTATGCAGCCAAGAAATTCAGTTCAAGGATGTCAGTGGCGAACAACCTTTAGCAAATTTGAAATTCGAGAGGCAATATTTTTATTCTATTTATTTTGAATTTTTTTTACCAAACTCTGTAAAACGGGGTCACGGTAACATGAAGGGTAGGGCCGGATATAAAAAGAAGGGTAGAAAAACGTGCAGAACGAATTGCGAAATAAAAGTGCAGCAATATCGCAAACAAAACAAGCCACACACATGAATATAAAAACAAAATGCTGAAACTGCATAGAATACAAACCGCCGAATAAAATGTGGAACAGGATGTGCAACAGAGCACAAATATAGTGGCTATAGCAGAACTAAAGACAGCATCGGCAGGAAGGAAGGAAGGAAGTAAGTGGCGCAAAACGGCAGCAACACGTTCGTCGCACAGTGAGGTAATTGATATCGATATTGGAGTTTAATTCAAAAAATGAATTTCGAAGTACAAAGAAGTTTTAAGTACCAAATGAAAGTAGATAAAATTCTACATAACTATGCAATCAAATACTTTTCCAAAAACGTACCGTTTTCTTGCAATATAACTCCACGCAGCAAGCCTTTTTTCAGCAAAAACAGTTCTGATACCATCAACTTACGAGAAATAAAGAGTTCTGCAGTTCCCTAATAGTCCCGAAAAAAGTTCCGCGAAAT
This sequence comes from Rhagoletis pomonella, assembly GCF_013731165.1. Taxonomy (NCBI): domain Eukaryota; kingdom Metazoa; phylum Arthropoda; class Insecta; order Diptera; family Tephritidae; genus Rhagoletis; species Rhagoletis pomonella. Next base: position 7,829,528 of record NW_023458566.1, read on the forward strand.
TTTGAAAAAAAAAAAACAAAAAAAAATTGTTACACTAAATTTTTTTATTTATTTTTTTTTAATTACTTTTTAATCAGAGTTCCAGACAGCAAGGCAATAGTTCTACAGTTTCCTAACCAAATTTTCAATAGTTTTGTTAATTTAACCCAAAAAAGCTAAAAAAAACAAAAATCGCTTGTTAACTTCACGCTAAAGTAGGCTAAATACTGTTTGGTTTCAAAGCCGAAATTTTTAGTACTTGGAAGTATGAAAATAGATAACGAGACTGAGTTTAGGCGTCTTTCTTTGCAGAAGTTTTTTATGCCTCTTTTTTAGCGGTCAACTTTTGAACTCGCAACTTTATATTTTTTTAAACTACTTTCAAATCTTAAAAAACACTGAGAAAATTTTTACAATTCGAATTCATTAATATATAAATATTTACCTGCAAAGAACAATTACGTTTACTTTTTCATGAAAAATTAACAAAACAGTTGGTATTAGATTACTTGGCAACTGCTCTGCTCTTTGAAGAAACTTTTTGAAAGTAGTACTTCCGTAAAGTGATGATGTTGATGATGAAAATAGTGATCAAGATAATGATGGGGATAATTATGATAATGATATTGATGATTGTAAGTTTGTAATTAATGATGATTATAATTTTAACAAATTATCATTAATAATACAAATTATTTAAAAGAACAACAACTAAAGTTTCATTGTTTTCGCTCTTTATACAATATTCTTGATAAAAAAAAATTGCCACTGAACTATTTTCGTATTTGTCTTTTTTTACTTTATTTGGTGCTAGTTATAAAAATGCATCAAAATATTTTTAATTAGATCTACGTACGAATTGATCTCCAGTTTCAGGCTCGATTACCCCACTGTGCGTCGGTCGTTGGTTGGTTGTTTGGTTCGTTCGCTTGTTCGTTCGTTCGTTCATTCACTTGTCTATTTGGCTAAAAGAACCAACCACTTGTTTTGTTTTTGTTAAAATACGAATGCATTGCGTTGCGTTTCAGTATTTTCACTATTTCGTCTGCTTGTTTCACTTTGCTTTGTGTAGTAGTTTGTTCTTTTGTAACATTTGTAAAGCGCCAACGTCAAAGACAATAAAAGAATGCGCAAGCAAAGGAGCAAAGGAGGTGGGATAAGCAGAAAGTTAGGCAATTTTGTTTATATTTACATACAAACATCGAAACACCGACATAAATTTAAATGAGAACCCCTAAAGCAGCAGCCGGCACGCACCGTTTCTGCTTTCCGATCCAGTCCATCGTCTGTTAGCAGAGCAGAGGTAGAACCCAAAATGCATTCAAGCATTGGACAACAAAGGAAGCTTTGTAATAGGTAATAAGCAACGCGTTTTTGCAACAAAGATCCACACCATCCGCACCGTCCGCAGTAAAATGAAATGAAATGTTGTTACGCCTGCAAGTTTGTCGTTGGTATTCTGCAATTTGCAATATTCACCTGCTTGCAAGGAGCCCACAAGTTTGTTGCTTTGATATATGTACAGCAGCTTGCATCTCATTTCGCCATCTGCGTTTTAGCTGAATTTAAGAATAAGAAACAAAACAGCTTGCGCTATGCGCGACGATATTCCTATTTCTTTCGTTGCATTTTTTTATTCCTTTATTATGTTAAGCCATACATACATAATTTGCTAAGACAAACGGCACCAACTTCAAATATTTCAACACTTTTCCGCCCAAAATGAGGACGTAGAATTCATAGTACAGTACTGGCACTCCATCTACATGTAAGCGTATGGAAAATAATCAGCTTGGGTAAATATGTGTATGCAAGTGGGTGGGAGCTATACAACCCAAACTAGCTTTATTCGCTTTAGCCTCTCGGGAAGAACTAAAACTTTACTCAAATGGAGGAATGCCATTAAACCATACCAGGATAAAAACAAGTAAGAAAGTCTAAGTTCGGGCGGAGCCGAACATTAAATACCCGGCGCAAGTATTAAATATATGTTTCTTCACCCTTCCGAAACCTTCCGCTAGATGGTAAGCCGAGGTGTATCAATTTTGAGTAAATTAGCGTCCTTCAATTTCGAAATATTGAAGTTTCAAGCATTTCTTAAATTTACCGTTATATGAGAATCGGCCGTTATTTTAGTCCGATTTCAATAATTTTCAAAGTTTTGCTTACACGTGGCAAGTACAATAACCATACCGAGTTTGGTACAAATTGGTAGAACGGTTACCGATATACTTATATGTGATCATAAGTGGGCGGTGCCACGCCCATTTTCCAAAATTTTACCATAAACGTATTTCTTGGTAAAGAATTGTTGCAAGCATCAATTTTGAATAAATTAGCTTCAATATTTAATAATTTATCGAAGATTTTGTATTTCTCTAAATTACCGTTATATGGGATGTGGGCGTGGTTATTGTCCGATTTTAAAAAGTTTCGGCGGTTTTTTATGCTGTACCAAGGCCAACAACTGTGCCAAGTTTGGAAGAAATTGGTGCAGCGGTTACCAAGATATACACATGTAACCATAAGTGGGCGTGGCTACGCCCATTTTCCAAAAATTTATAATATTCTTATTTTTCGTCTAAAACTTATTATAAATATCAATTTTGAGTGAATAATCTCCAGTAGTTACTAAAATATCGCAGTTTTCGTATTTCTGAAAATTACCGTTATATGGGAAGTAGGCGTGGTTATTGACCGATTTTAAAAATTTTCGGCCATTTGGTATGTTATGCGAAGGCCAACAACTGTGCCAAGTTTGGAAGAAATTGGTGCAGCGGTTACCAAGATATACGCATGTAACCATAAGTGGGCGTGGCTACGCCCATTTTCCAAAAATCTATAATATTCTTATTTTTCGTCTAAAACTCATTGTAAATATCAATTTTGAGTGAATTATCTTTAATAGTTACTAAAATATCGCAGTTTTCGTATTTCTGGAAATTACCGTTATATGGGAAGTGGGCGTGGTTAAAGTCCGATTTCGCCCATTTTCAATACCAACCTACCTTGGATTAAGGGAAACCTACATACCAAATTTCGTTGAGATATCTCAATTTTTGCTCGAGTTATCGTGTACACGGGCAGACGGACAGACGGACAGACGGACAGACGGACAGACGGACAGACGGACGGACAGACAGACATGGCTTAATCGATTTCTTTTTTCATCCTGATCATTTATGTATACATTTGTCTATATCTATCTCGATTCGTTTTGGCTGTTACAAACAACCGTTATGTGAACAAAATTAATATACCCTTGTGCACAAGTGCGCTCGGGTATAAAAAACACGTAGTGCATGTAGTCCCTACGCAGGTGAAACTTTATAGACAAAACTCAAGAAACACGGAAGTTTCCAATATATTTGTCTTTTTCTTCGCCTTTGTCTTTGTCTTCGCCTTTATGTTTATGTTTGTCGATGTACATATGTCTCTGTTTCTGTTGCCTTTATATTTATCTTTGTATTTTTCTTATCTTTGCGTTTGCCTTAATCTTAATCTTAAACTTAAACTTAACCTTAATCTTTCAACTCTAATCTTAATTTAACTCTAATGTTAGTTTTAACTCTAATCTCAATCTTGGTCTTAATCTTGGTCATCTTCCTCTTTATTTTTGTCTTCATTTTCCTATTCATCGTCGTCTTTATCTTCATCTTTATATTTATCTTTGTGTTTATGTATATAGCTTTATTTATCTTCATCTTTATATGTATATTTATCTTCATCCTCATCTTTGTCTTCACCTTCATCTTTGTCTTCATCGCCATATTTATTTTTATCTTTATAACTCTCTTTATCTTTATTTTTATCTCTATCTTTATCTGAATCTTCATAACTTATTCGACTATAGACCTATTAATAGTCCCGATCTCTTTGTGGCCCAGCACCCATACTTGTGAAGTATTACCTCTTTGTCAACTCATTCAGAGGACATATGTCTGCACCCAATGACTGTCCAAGATGTGGATTCCTGATATTTAACTCCTTTAATAGCTCACTGACTTTCAGAGAATATAGCTTCTGCATGAAGGTTAAGAAAAGAAGCGGTGAAGTACCCATAACACTTCACAGATTCGATAACTGAAAACTGAGCTTATGTGGGAGCTCTTGTGGGTTTAAATATACTTACAAACATATAATTATGAGACATTGGGGTATATTCCTGCAAAATTAAGATACAGGCATAGGGGCTTCTTTCCATTCTCTTCTCGAAGATATCCCTGTGAGGAAATATTTCCACACTGCAAAAGGCGGTACTGTTTAGCCTGAGCAGCTTAACTTTGCACTAAGATATTCCATAATCCTGGAGTATCGAAAGCTCGTATTACTTGTAAAGTTCAGATTTGGCGACTAAATAATTCCTAAAAATATCAATTTGGCACATACATACTTCTTACTCAAAGAAATCACAAAAATTTTTGCTTAGGGCCTCAAGCAAAAGGAGCGGCTTGCGCCAATGAGAAATCGTGAGCGAAGACAAAGCAACTAAAGGTCGCATGGCTGTGTTGTACTGTATTTTGTTTTTTTGTTGTTGCTGCTGGTTTGTTGGTTTACTTAAATATGTAATTCTTGTTTTTGTCTTTACATTTGCCGCAATTCTTAGGTTTTGTATGTCTCGCAGGCAGATTAGTTTTCCACATGCCTGCCTACATGCCTGCCAGCGTGCCTCACATTTGTTTTTGCTTCACTGTTGCAAAGGATTTGTGGCAGCTGATGAGGTTGCACGCCAAATTCCACTTTGGTTTGATTTTACTTCTTTTTGAGCAACTCTTGTTGAGCCACAAATGCTACAATCAACAACATTTTTTCGTTAACATTTGATGAATTCCCAACTTTTGTTTGCCTTACTGCTTTCGCTCTGCTCATTTGCAAGCACAAATCTTCTTTGATTGTTGGTTTTTCTTGTTGCACCCATAAGTAGACAGTAATTTTTAGGTCATGGCGTAATACCTACAAGTGGAAATGGTTTGGTGTCTAAACAACAATGTGGCTTCCTGATGCGCTTAACGTGTGGTGGATGAGAAGGATGCCGGTAGGTTTCTTCTGGTGAATCCATTTGCGTTGGAATATTGCATGCTGTCAATCAACCGCAAATTAAGATTTACATATTGTATTTTGGTAGATTCGAAACAAAATTAAAAAGGTTATTAATAAACTACGAAAGGTAAACCGCGATAAGATTTCGATAGCAGCAAATAGTGGATTGAGTGAGAGGTCGGTTTGATTAGCTGTTATTTGCGAAGCGAAAAAGGTGTTCCTAGATAGAGTAGAGGTCTAAACTTAAGGCCCGAAATTCTAGTATGGATGGAACTGCTTTAGCCCCGGGGAGGTAATCTCAGTCAGGCTGAGGGCAATTCTTGAATTCGGGCCGGCCACTACATATCATTACAGAAATGGAAGCCAAACATACGCTCTTAAACTTTGCAATGATAAGGTATGATTTTAGCTGAGAAATCAGATCATCAGATCATCATGTAAAAGCTAGATTACCAGCTCCTACTAGACCTTTTCCCAAGAGGCGATTTGAACCAGGTGGTTATTTTACAGAAGAGATTTAAGCTAGCCGCTGCTGCAAAACAACCTCAAGTACTTTATATGTCCAGACAAGTACTCGGCAGTGCATTGTGGCAGGCAATTATGATCCCAGGATAAGATTATCTGGGTACAGATATCAACTTGCTATTGGATACCTGCCACTAGGAAATATATGGATAGGAGATACGGCACGGAGTAGCAACGAAAGCAGCAGCCTCAATTGCCACGGGCCTGAACAATTCCTTTCAGTAGGTCCAAAAGCCATCAGTTAAGAGTGCGGAAATAATAGTAAAAGGAGAAAACAACACTGGCATATCAAAACATAACTAAGGAGAAATACAGGCATCCTTACAGGAGGCTGCACACTATGTGAGAATATCTACATAAGCTAGGCATCTGGTCAAATGATCTCTGTCGCTTTTGTAAGTCCTAAAAGGTACTTAAAGAGACACCACTATCCCGAGAGGACGAAATGTGGCCAAAGGATAATCACATACACCCCCTACCTCCAAAGGCTCTTCTAAACTTTCTGAGAATTGTACAACATGACGAATTGTGAAGAGTAGAGGGCACAATAGATCCTTTAGGCTGTCGTGCATACGTATGTATCTATTTGGAGTTGGAAGTTTGTGCAAGATTAGGCTAAACTTTTACGGACTTGATGACATGCTGTGTGACCTAAAAAAAAAAAAAACAAAAAGAAATTTAATTGAACTGCCGCACGAGAATTGAAAGGCACTTACGTCAGTAGAAAGAATAAGAATGTCACTTTATTTTTTATAAAACATCAAGAAACGAATATTAAGTACTCAACCTAAATAGACTAGTTGGGAACCAGTCTTAGATAAACTAGTTTAAAATTGCATTTTTATGATGAACTTCTAACCAGTTGGGGAAAAAGCAAACATTAATCAAATTAAAATCTTAAGTAGATACTTTCCTACCAGGTCGCGTCTATGTATGCACACAATCACACACTCGACTTTGTATACTACCTTCACGTTTTCGAAGAAAAATGCTATTGCCCTCTATCTATGTAAATATGCATTTCAGGATTACCACAATAACGAGCGGTTATTGATGAGATGGAACTGGTTTGCCATAGGAGATTGTTTGCCACTAAAGAAATTAAAGAGGAGTAGGAGGAGTAGTAGAAATTTTAACTATGATAATTGCTCAACACCAAAACGAATGACTATCTACTACCTAGTAAATGTGTATGAAAAAGAAATGAGTTTACTCTATAACTGTGGCCAGCAAAACCTATCGGTATGAATTCCATCTCAAGCGAACATTTGGGTCTAAATCTGAGCACACACACATACAATGGTTGTACATAGTACATATGTACAACAACAGCTAAAGCACTAGGCAACAAGGCAATACATTTACAGGTAAATGGAATGCAAAAGCAGGTAGGAAGTTAGGATACAAATGAAGATTTGGAAATTTAATGGCATTGGATATTTGACGATTAGTCATCTTAACTGGCCACAACTTGGATAAATGTGTGTAGGTTCTGCGAAATACCAGAAAATTTTGCAATTACCCATCCATAAGTCTTTTTTTTATTTTCTTGTTGTGAAATTAATATTTATTTCGCTCAGGTTCACTCAATGAAATAAAACTAAAAAAATTAAAAAAAAAAATTTAAAACGGAGGTTTATGTTTTACTAAAGAATTGTTGTATGATTTCATAAAATAGGTCAGAAGCTTTTATTAAAACGAGTTAAATGTATTTGTGTGGTGAATTTGAAAAAGGAGATTTTTTTATTTATGATGAAAAATCTAGTTTATAGTCGAAATATAAATGCCAACATAAATTGGAAATATGATTCACAATCACATTGAGTTTATAAAAAATGCACAAAAGTAAAAACTGAAAGTGTTAAGCGTCATCATTGCAAAGGACATACATACATAGATAGATACAGATTTGCATGCATACAAACAAAAACTTTTGAAGTGTGAATATTGAAAAATAAATGCTTTGTGCTATGCTCTTAACTGCCGGAAATGGCATCCGTATAGAAAAAAAGCCATAAAACGTTGCGCAAAAATTAGAAATACAAACATTTAATATCTGTATGGGATCGTATGAATGCGCATTAGGGATGTTGGAAATTTTAAGTTTTGAGGTTCAGAATATGTCGGCCGAGAAAAAAAAATGTGCATGGAGCTACATATATACAGTGACTCAAACAAATAACCACGTGTTGATTTTTTTTTAAATATTCGTAATGTTTTTCGAGCTAATTTTTTTGTTATTTTTCCCTAGAAATAACGTCTAAGCTTTACCCAAAAACATATCAACCACAGTTTCAAACTTTATACAAAAAATTAGGAAAATTTAACAAATTTTTCAAAATTTCAACATTTTAACCTGAAGCTTTCGAACATTTTTGGGTATACAATTCTACATAGTCTAATGAAGTGCATGTTTCAACCGGCTAAAAAATCGCGTCGATTTTTGAGAATTTTTTTGGAGACTACTTTTTCGTTTTTTTTTTTTTATATAACAAGTGCAATTTACAAAACCCGGCGTTGATTTTTTTAAATTTTGTTGCTAACGGTCCACCCGCATTTTATTTCATAGGAAATTCATGCTTACCAAAAAAAAAATCTCAAAAATCAACGGGATTTTTTAGTCGTTTGAAACTTGCGCTTCATTAGACTAAAATTGTATGGGCTATAAAACTGCATACCCAAAAATGTTCTACAGATTCAGAGTAACATAGTTGAGATTTCGTTGAAATTTTGATGAAAATTGTTTGAATTTTCCAAAATTTTGCATAAAGCTTGATTTTGGTTAAAGCTTGGACGGTATTTTTATAGAAAAATAACAAACAAATTAGCTGGAAAAACATTACGAATATTAAAAAAAAAATCAACACATGGTCATTTGTTTGAGTCACTGTATGTATGCATGTATGTTGAGATTAAAGGTCATATCACCTGCCAGGCTGTAGTTTGTATACAAAAAACATGTGTGTATGAGCAATTCTTTCTAAATCAAATTTACTGAATATGTAAAATTACTGCTAAATTTTCATGAAAATCTAGAGCGAATATTACCAAAAAGATTGGAGAAATAGATAAAAAAATGTTTGAAAATAAATACGTTTTTCAAAAAAAAAACTTTATTTAGAAACTAAATTAAGTGTGCCCCCAATGTGCATTCAACAAATGTATGTATGTGTTTATGTGTGAAAAATTGTTATGGGAATAGATGACTTTCATAACGATACTGTACATTTTTGCAGACAGCGTTAAATGCATAACATAATTCAATAAATCATTTTTGAAAAAAATATATCTACAAACAATAAAAAATTGCAAGCAATTAGATTAAAAATATGAACGTTATTGTTCAGTCTTGCGCACATAAATTTTGTTTTATCAAAATGCGTGTTAGAAGTGATAAACGAATTTGTTAAATAAAACCAAAGAAACTTTAACTGTAAACACAGAGCTTTCTGTTATTGCATTTTCATTTAAAAATATTTCAAAATTAAAGGTTATTTTAAAAAGAGCAATCTCATATTTCTACAATCGGCTACAGAGAATAAATCGATACAGGATTAAATGAAATTATCAATTTTAAATGCTATTTTTCTTTATTTTCGTGGATGAAACAAACTTTTAAACGAATAGCTCATTTAACATTTTAAAACGATTTCTCTATATATGACAATAATATGAATCAATATATATGTAGGTATATGTATGGGGAATTCGATTTTTGGTCAAAATAATTCAGTAGATTACGAGCCTTGGTGAATGATAAATAGCTAAAAAATTGTATTTTCGAAGTACCTATTGGGGTTACAGTTATTAAAAAAAAAAAAAAGATTGAAATAAATGTAAAAGCCAGAAAGCCTATAAATAAACCGGAATATTTCAAGGTTGAACAAAGACAGCGGAAATACAGCTTAGAAGAAAAACTATGGAAACCCGTCTAACTTACATACATACATACGTACATATGTATATAATAGGATTAAATTTATGCTCTTTACGAGTAAATACAGGAAATAAATTTTTATATTTTTTCGTATTAATTATTTATTTTTTTTGTACACATTTTGATTTTTTTTAATTTTTTTATTTTTAATTTTGCAATTTCTCTTTTGCTTATGTATATTCTTTAATTTTTTCTTAGTTATATATATTTTTTTTGTTTTAGTTAATTTTTTTTTTCATTTTAGTTAAAATTGTTTCATATTTTCATGTTTTCATTTTAGTATTTTAAGTTTTATTCTTGTTATTTTATTTGATTTTTCTTCGTTTCATTTCGTTTCGTTTTATTTATACAGTTAATACAATTTTTTTCTATTCTATTTTTTATTTTAGCTTTTTCACTTTTTATTTTTTCTTTGATTTAATTATTTTTATACTCCATTCCTCGATTTCACGTTTATACACATATTTTCATTTCGTTTTATTTTTAATTTAGATAATTTAATTTGTTTGTCATTTAATTTGTATTTTTTTCTATTTTAATCCATTCTATTTTGGGTTTTCATTCTATTTTATTTTCTTACTTATTTTAGTTTTTATTCGTTTATTTATACTACAAGTAGTTTAAATTTTTCTATTCTTTTTTAAATTTTTTTATTTGTATGTATTTTTTGTCATTTTATTTTAATTTTTCCTATTATATTTTAATTTTAATTTTTATTCCTTTGTTTTTTATGGCAGTGTTAATTTTATTTTACAGGTAATTAATTTTTTTCTATTCTATTTTGAATTTAATTTTATTTTTAAGTTCTTTGTTTTATTTTTTTATTCTGTTCTATTTTATTTTCTTATTTATTTTAGTTTTCACTTTCTTTAGTTTTATGGCATTATTTCATATTTTATTTATTTTTATTATTTTTTTATTTACTTTATTTTACAAGTGATTTAATTTTTTCTATTCTATTTTTAATATTATTTTATTTCATTTTATTTTAAGAATTTTGTTTACTTTTTTATTTTGTCATTTTATTATTATTATTTTTTATTCTATTTCATTTTCCTATTTATTTTAGTTATGTGTTTTATTTTTATGGCATTTTTTATTTTGTTGAATTCATTTTATTTTTATTTGTTTTTTTTTTTTTATATTTTGTCTATTTAACAGGTAATTTAATTTTATTCTATTGTATTTTCTTTTTGATTTTATTATATTATAAATTTTTTTTATTTTTTTAAGTTTTACAATTTTTTAATATTTGTTTGTCATTTTAATAATATTTCTTCTATTCCATTTTATTTACTTATTTTATTTTTTATTCGTTTTATTTTATGCTTCGTTTTATTTTGCTTTATTTTATTTTACTTTACTTTGTTGCTTTATTTTATACCATATTTTGCTTCCGCCGCAAATGGGTTGGCATTATCATATGCCGCTAGATGGCAAACTTTATTAAATCCAGAGCCATAACTTATGGCCAACGACAGGAAAGAGGCAGATCCTCGGCAACAAAAGAATGCCCATAGGTAGAAGTTATTTCGCGTCTGTCTTTTTTAAATGAAGAAGTGGTTCTGAACTTTGTAGTATCCTGTATGAAATAGCCTTGCACAGAATTCCCAGTCATATCATCTAATTAATGAACCTACATATGTATGTAAATGTGCGCTAAGCTGAGATTCTAACGCTCGCACGTTGAACAAAGATTTTCAAACATAGAAACTTTACTTAATACTTATTAACTTCCCACAAATTTAAAACGAGAACGTGACATGTATTTTATTATACAAATACATACAGTGGTCCACAAAATAATAGGAGTGCGTTATTTTGGTAAGTTTTTGCTATTTGTCTTTTGTTTATTTAATGTTTATTATTTTTAT
>NW_023458566.1:7840982-7842659 GCF_013731165.1 Rhagoletis pomonella
GCACTTTGTTATACTAAATTTCAATGGGCTATAAAACTGCATACCTAGAATTTTTCTAAAAAATCTGAATAAAAAGTTGCAAATTAGTGTGCAAATTTAATGAATTTTCCTGAGTTTTGCACAAAGTTTAGAGATTTTATCATTATGTTTTTTGATGTAGAATAAACAATATTTTTATAAAAAATTATCGAAAATAAATTAGAATAAAAACCTTTGCATATATTGCGAAAAATTCACTGTGCCAATACTTCTGTTCGGCACTGTATGTATATCTTTTGTTTTTGGAACTTTTTTTTGTATTACATTTTTATACTCAGATTGTGCCAAATGCGAGTTAACTCACCAGTGTGAAAACATAGAAAATGAATTTCACACATTTCCATCGCCATCGTCGCAGTGGTGAAAATTTCACCACTTCTTCATTTGCTTTCTCTATTGTATCCTTTGCGTTGACTGTAAGCAATACAACAACATGGGCATTTCCCAAAAAAGGTAAACCGAAAATGCAAGTAAATGAATTTAACGTCTTTATAACTTTTAAATTTCGTATTCAGATGGCGAAAAGACGTTTTGAAAACGCGAATCGGTGGAGAGAAGAGCTGAAAAAATTAAATAAAAAATTTAATTTAATATGTGTTGCTAGTAAAAATATTGTATGGGCTAAACATCTGTCGCGTTCGTAACCAGATTTTAGTTCAAAATTAAATCAACAACGAATGGCTTCTGATTAAAAATGAATTGGTTGTAACGGTCCATAATTAGACTTTATTTAAAAGTATGTTTAATAAAGGAAAACCTTACAGAATTCGCTGAGTTTTGCATATTTTTACATGTACTCTGAAATCACTTCTGTTTTTGTCGCGTCCGTTATGCCCTCCTTTTCATCGATTTTCTCGACGTCAGTGTTCCAAGCGCAGCTAATTTTTTTGTCAACCAAACGACGGTATAAAAGCTACACAACGGCAATTTTTCTTTTTTTAAATGACTTCAGTTTTCAAATGATTTATTTAATTCTAAAGTCGTACGAATGTCGCTTCCGTAACCCAGGATATGCCCATACATATATATGTATAGCAAAATTTTTCTAGTTAATAAATCTGTGCGTGTGTAAATCTTGGGTGACCCCCTATGCTGCAATTTCACCATTTCACAATTTCGTGATTTTTCGCCATAACAATTTACGGTTTCCGTAGCTATAGAAGTGTTTTTGTATACCCATAACCCACGTCAGTTTTCCATGAAAACCTAGAACCACACCTAGTTATTTGTTTGTTGCAAAATTTTCGAAATTTCTAATTAAATTTCATGTATTCTTTGTTGATTGACAAATGGCGCATTATCATTGCCTTTATTTACAAATAAACATATCTAAATATATTTGTATGTTTCCTTTTCCTTTTTATTTGTCCGTCGTTGTTCTTGTTGCCGGTTCGTCGCTGTTTACCCGGCAAATATTACATACCGATGTCACAACCTCATTCACCTCATCCATATCGCCTCCATTTTTTTGAAGCGAGTGAGCCTCGCAAGAGAAAGCGAGCCAAGTGGCTAAGCGGGAGAGGGTGAGAGGTGGCGTGGCGTGAGCGAGAGAAAGCTCGCTTTGTATTATTTATGTGTCCTTAAAGAGTGTAGTTTAAGTTTTTGTTGTGTGTCCTCGTCCAGCGGTGTGTTTTGACT
>NW_023458566.1:7842759-7846370 GCF_013731165.1 Rhagoletis pomonella
CAACAAAAACACTACAATTAATGCCGTAGTTAACTTTTCCAATTTCGAAAAGTGTAGTGCTAACTTGACACACGTTATGTATGGGCATATCCTGGGTTACGGACGCGACATTCGTACGACTTTAGAATTAAATATCTCATATGAAAACTGAAGTCACTTAAAAAAAAAATTGCCGGACGCGACAAAAACAGAAGTGATTTCAGAGTACACGTAAAAATAAGCAAAACTCAGCGAATTCTGTAAGGTTTTCCTTTATTAAACATACTTTTAAATAAAGTCTAATTGTGGACCGTTACAACCAATTCATTTTTAATCAGAAGCCATTCGTTGTTGATTTAATTTTGAACTAAAATCTGGTTACGGACGCGACAGATTTTTAGCCCATACAATATTTTTACTAGCAACACATATTAAATTAAATTTTTTATTTAATTTTTTCAGTTCTTCTCTCCACCGTTTCGCATTTTCAAAACGTCTTTTCGCCATCTGAATACGAAATTTGAAGTTATAAAGACGTTTAAATTCATTTACTTGCATTTTCGGTTTAAGTACCTTTTTTTTTTGGGAAATGCCCATGTTTTTGTATTGCTGTCAGTCAACGCAAAGGATACAATAGAGAAAGCAAATGAAGAAGTGGTGAAATTTTCACCACTGCGACGATGGCGATGGAGATGTGTGAAATTCATTTTCTATGTTTTCACAGTGGCGAGTTAACTCGCATTTGGCACGATTTGAATACAAAAATGTAATACAAAAAAAAAAGTTCCAAAAACAAAAGATATATATCGTCGGTGATACTGCAAAACGGTAAACAGTGGTCGAAATAATTGTAGCCACACCACCTTTTCGACAAGTTTTAACATATTATTTTTGTTGTTATTTAATTTTGGTTATTTTTTTTTTTATAAAAATATAGTTCATTCTTTAACAAAACCCGTGTAAATACAAGTTTCAGACTTTGTGCAATACATATTTGAAAAAAAAAAAATTAACAAACTTTTGGTAAAAATTTCTAACTTTTTAATTAGATTTTTTAGAAAGATTCTGAGTATGCAGTTTGGTGGCCCATGGACTTCTAGTAGAACAAAGTACAAGTTTCAAAGGACTAAAAATTAGGTTGATTTTTTAGAACTTTTTTTATCCTATTTGCTTCCATAACACGAATACACACAATTTATTTTTATGTGGAAAAACCCGTAGCATCCTGGAATGAATGAACTATATTGTGGTGCGGCTATAATTATTTCGACCATTGTATGTATGTCTATTAGTACGTTTGACACTTAGATAGTCTCTTACTTGCACCGGAATGCATCTGCAAATCGTTACACCCTAATAAACGAAAAACTAAACTGACTACTTTTGGCGGATGAAGATTAACTATTGCCAGAAGCGATCAGATACAGATAAAAGATCAATTAAGCACCACAGGTAATAAGTGACATAGAAAGTTTTGCAGTATCACCGACAATATACATACATACATACACATGTATCTATGTACAGTAGTCCGGCATATGCTGAACACTCATTGGGGATATTGGGGTCGAGTCTGGACAGGACCTCGCTGTGTAGGTGGTGGTCAGCCGACATTAGAAGGACCCCTGTCGCTGTCCAATATACCCCTGTAGGCGCAATATAGTTTAGAACCGGCCGGCCAATTGCCTTGTATGTTGCCAGCAAACGTTTCTTTGTCTTTTCCCCAGATGCTGCCGGTGGGCGACTTGAAGATCTTGTTGCGGCTCTGTACTTTGTTGACAACTGCGGTTGTGTGCGCGGAGAAGGAGAGCAGGTAGGTTTCCCCGGTTTCCCGGGATAGTCTAACCATTCCAGACCCAACTTTTTTATTATCAATATGCATATTTTGTTGGGTACTTAGATGATTTTACCTTACTGAACTTCGCGCTGTTGAAAAACGCTAGAATGGCGGCCGAATTGTGTTGCTCGGGGCTAAGGATGGACTCGATACCATCCCAGCAAGTTATCGTTTCCACAACGAACAACAAAACATCAGTACAACCTTAGTGGGCTTTTGCAGAAATGAAAATGGCCTTTTGTCCATCATTAATTTTTATGTGAGCATACTTATTTAATAGCGCTCAATGTTTGAGTAATTCCAATGCTGACGTTCCTAAAACGAGGGGACAAGGAACCTTTTCTAATCTACCTCTAAAAATTAGCTTTCAGTAACAAAAAACATGGCAACATTTTTACTTGTTACTTGCAGAAAATCTGCAATGAAAATAGGAAATGGAGAACAAGTAAAACCTAGAGAAAATGCGCTCTCTTGTACACGCATATACTTACTTGTACAGAAAGAGAGCAGCTATTAATAATTGGTTTTTCTCGGAATAATTTCATCGCTTCTACGAATATCCTTGCACTGGAGGACAAATGAGTCGTGCGTTGACTGCGAAAAATAAATGGGTTTTACCCATATGTCAGTATTTATGTATAGATATTGTATATATGGAGAAGCAGAGAAATAACAACAACAGCAACTAGAGGTTCTAGATTTACCAAGGAAATGTGTTTTGTAGTGGGCGCCACCGACTATCACACTACTACAAAAGCGCTCCCGCCGTTTTCCGTTCAACGCAACAAAATGAAATCCTGCGACGCGGCGCGCCTTCTTTGCTTTCACTCAATGAAATCGGGACATCGGCACATCGGCACATTGACAGCGTGGTGTGAATGGCGTAAGATTACATATGTATGTATGTATGTATGGTACATTAGTGGCAAGAGTAGCGGCCGGGTAAACCATGGTGCAACTCATTGCTTTATAAGTATGTATGTATGTATGTAGCTGGGAAAATTGGTATTCGGATGAACGCATTTGGAGTCTTTGTGCAGGTGGGTGAGTAGGTGGCACCTGAGCTTCGAGATTATTAGAAATATACTGAATGAACTGTTTTACTGGGAAATTGATTTGAAGGCAATATGCGTCGTTCTAAAAACCTTACTTGGAAGACTTCAAAGAAAGCACGAAGCGGTGTCAACTTGGGAAACATATGGAAGACAAATTAGTTTAGTGGAAAAACTGTACCCTTGTTAAGCGTGTATGTATGTCTGTACATATGTACACACAATTTTACGTAGAAATATTGGCTCTTTTATAATAACCTTGGGCTTATTTTGCAAAGAAATTACAAGAGCTTATTGCAATTAAAAGAATTCCTTATACATAGTATGTACACACATTTGTACAACAACTTATGTACATATGTATGTAATTCAAGAAGTTACGATATGAAAATGAACAATAATTAAAGTTTATATAAAAATTCAAAATTTTATTAAATATTAATCATGTATAAAAATTACATTAATGTTACCAATAACGACTTTTTTGGAAATATTTTAGCAGTTGCCCTATAAACTAGAGAATTTAATTAAGAATTAAATAACACTGTACGGCAAAATCACTTTTTTCTGGGTACTGGACCAAACCAATTTTTTCAAGAGATTGAGTCATAGGTAAAAAAGTAATTTCTCCGTTTTTCGAAGTTAGCCTTCGATATCGAGATATGGGCCTTCGAAGTTCGAAATAGGACCTTGGGTAAGAATTATATTTAATTATTGTATATAAATAACTAAAAACCTAAAAA
>NW_023458566.1:7846470-7852171 GCF_013731165.1 Rhagoletis pomonella
GCACTTTGTTATACTAAATTTCAATGGGCTATAAAACTGCATACCTACATTCTAAAAAATGTAAATCCAAGTTTCAGACTTTGTGCAATACATATTTAAAAAAAAAAATCAACAAACTTTTGCTAAAAATTTCTAACTTTTTAATTAGATTTTTTAGAAAGATTCTTAGTATGCAGTTTTGTAGCCCATGGACTTCTGGTAGAACAAAGTACAAGTTTCAAATGGCTAAAAATTACGGTTGGTTTTTTAGACCCTTTTTTCCTATTTGTTTCCATATAACGAATACACACAATTTATTTTTATATGGAATAAACCCGTAGCATCTTGGAATGAATGAACTATATTGTGGTCCGGCTATAATTATTTCGACCACTGTATGTCTATTAGTACCCTTGACTCTTAGATGGTCTCTTACTTTCACCGGAATGCATCTGCAAATCGTTACACCCCAATAAACGAATGACAAAACTGTCTACGTTTGGCTGATGAAGATGAACGATTGCCAGAAGCGAAGAGATACAGATAAAAGATCAATTAAGCACCAGAGGTAATAAGTGACATAGAAAGTTTTGAAGTATCACCGACGATATACATACGTACACATGTATGCATGTACAGCAGATCGTACCAGAAAAAAACGCGATATAATCATGCAGTAAAAGACAACAAATTCAAGCCTTTCGGAAAGTCCAACGCTATCAAAACGGCTCTTACGTGGGGGCAGTTGTGGCTATTGCCACGAGATATCTGAGATTTAGGTAGTTTTCTGGTGGTGCTGGACAATAAACGGAAGAAATGTTCATGCATAGCTGGAGTCCGATGACACGTAAAGTACGGTAGTAGCAAGGCCGGCGAGCGACTTGAGGATCTTGTTGCGGCTCTGTACTTTGTTGACAACTGCGGTTGTGTGCGCGGAGAAGGAGAGGAGGCAGGTTTCCCCGGTTTCAGCAGTGGGATTACATTGGCACATCGAAAAACTAAAGATCTCGTTGAGATAGTCTACTCATTCCGGACCCAATTTTTTTATTATCACTATGAACAGGTCTATTCTGCGCTGGTAACATTAATTTTATAACCGGTAATTAAAGTGTCTGATAAATTTTTAAACCTTTTTCGCATTCTGTGCTCTCTTGTCACCGGTAAATTTGGTTACCATCTCATAAGCTAGTAACAAAATATTGCCCCGTGAAATATGCAATACAGGAATTTCCACAAATCTTCATAGCTGAGTTGCTGAATATTTTGACTGCATTACCAACGTACTTAGAATCGCGGTGACAAGTGGTAAAATTTTTTGGTAATAAAATTTTCCGGTCACAAAGTCTTCGGTAACGTGCAGAATAGACCTGTTAAGATGATTTTACCTTACTGAGCTTCGCGCTGTTGAAAAACGCTAGAATAGCGGCCGAATTATGTTGCTCGGGGCTAAGGATGGACTCGATACCATCCCAGCAAGTTATCGGCGAACAAGAAAACATCAGTGGGCTTTTGCAGAAATGAAAATGGCCTTTTGCCCATCATTAATTTTTATGTGAGCATACTTATTTAATAGCGCTCAATGTTTGAGTAATTCCAATGCTGACGTTCCTAAAACGAGGGGACAAGGAACCTTTTCTAATCTACATCTACAAATTAGCTTTCAGTAACAAAAAACATGGCAACATTTTTACTAGTTATTTGCAGAAAATCTGCAATAAAAACAGGAAATAGAGAACAAGTAAAATCTAGAGAAAATGCGCTCTCTTGTACAGACATATACTTACTTGTACAGAAAGAGAGCGGCTATTAATAATTGGTTTTTCTCGGAATAATTTCATCGCTTCTACGAATATCCTTGCACTGGAGGACAAATGAGTCGTGCGTTGACTGCGAAAAATAAATGGGTTTTACCCATATGTCAGTATTTATGTATAGATATTGTATGTATGGAGAAGCAGAGAAATAACAACAACAGCAACTAGAGGTTCTAGATTTACCAAGGAAATGTGTTTTGTAGTGGGCGCCACCGACTATCACACTACTACAAAAGCGCTGCCGCCGTTTTCCGTCCAACGCAACAAAATGAAATCCTGCGACGCGGCGCGCCTTCTTTGCTTTCACTCAATGAAATCGGGACATCGGCACATTGACAGCGTGGTGTGAATGGCGTAAGATTACATATGTATGTATGTACATTAGTGGCAAGAGTAGCGGCCGGGTAAACCATGGTGCAACTCATTGCTTTATAAGTATGTATGTATGTAGCTGGGTAAAATTGGTATTCGGATGAACGCATTTGGAGTCTTTGTGCAGGTGGGTGAGTAGGTGGCACCTGAGCTTCGAGATTATTAGAAATATACTGAATGAACTGTTTTACTGGGAAATTGATTTGAAGGCAATATGCGTCGTTCTAAAAACCTTACTTGGAAGACTTCAAAGAAAGCACGAAGCGGTGTCAACTTGGGAAACATATGGAAGACAAATTAGTTTAGTGGAAAAACTGTACCCTTGTTAAGCGTGTATGTATGTATGTACATACATTTTTACGTAGAAATATTGGCTCTTTTATAATAACCTTGGGCCTAATTTGCAAAGAAATTACAAGAGCTTATTGCAATTAAAAGAATTCCTTATACATAGTATGTACACACATTTGTACAACAACTTATGTACATATGTATGTAATTCAAGAAGTTACGATATGAAAATGAACAATAATTAAAGTTTATATAAAAATTCAAAATTTTATTAAATATTAATCATGTATAAAAATTACATTAATGTTACCAATAACGACTTTTTTGGAAATATTTTAGCAGTTGCTCTATAAACTAGAAAATTACATACTATTAAATAACACTGTACGGCAAAATCACTTTTTTCTGGGTACTGGACCAAAGCAATTTCTTTCAAGAGATTGAGTCATAGGTAAAAAAGTAATTTCTCCATTTTTCGAAGTTAGCCTTCGATATCGAGATATGGGCCTTCGAAGTTCGAAATAGGACCTTTGGTAAAGAATTATATTTAATTATTGTATATAAATAACTAAAAACCTAAAAATATATAAACGCAGTCCTCCTTTTGCTCTTATTTAAATGGTATATAACTTTTTTTGTGCAAACTTATCTTACAGGTGCTATAAGGGGTCAAAGTCCAGATCTTCGGAAAATTTATATCCTTATATTTCAAACAATTTTGAACTGATTTTTAAAAAATTTAAATCGTTGTAAAGGTGATGAAGTCCCCTTTCTTTCGATATGCATATTTGTATATTTCGTATATAAAAATTTTAGAAAAAACACATTTAACCCTCCGATGAGTGACAGTGCCGATGACGTTAGATTCGTGAGAAGGTCCTTAGGGACCTACAAAGAGTTGCTCGATGTTTCGACTGTACATGTGCAACTTCTTTGGTATTTATGTTGTCTTTTGATTAAATTAACGTCCTGCATATATATTAGGAATGAAATAATTTGAAGAACAAGTGAAAAAAAAATCAAAACATGAAGACAAGTAACTTGTTATTTCTTCTAAAATTGTACAAGGTCCCTAGGGACCTTGTCACTAATCCCCGTACTATATATGTTGAAATCTCAATAACACTCGAACGTGATCCCGTATCCCTTCGAAACTTATTTTAAACGATTCAGCTTAATTTATTCTTGGAATACATGTATAAATTCTTTTCAAAAATGCATTGAACAAAAAGATATAGGCACATGAAATACGAAAAGGTCCCTAGGGACCTTCTCACAAATCGAAGGGTTAAATAAAAAATACACTTAAAAAAAAATATTTTAAACAAAAAAATTTCTAACCGATTTTTTTTAAATTGAGATCGTTGTAAAGGCGAATAAACCCCGTTTCTTTCGATATGCATATTTGTATACTTCGTACATACAGCTATGATCAGTTAAATGTATTCAATATTGGATGGGACTGCAAAATTAAGTGATCCAAAGAGAAATTGGCCGAAATATACTGGAGTTCTTTTTTCCAAGGCTCGCGTGCATAAATAACAAACTATTTACATATTTAGATTCTAATTAAAGGCCGCAATTCTTTATTTTATTATTTGGATTGCATTGTTGAACCAACATTTGTTACGTTTTCCATCATTTGAATTGTGAACGAAGACTTAGCACTGTTGACAATCAGACACAGAAACCCACACATTTCACAAATTTGAAAACAAAGTTACAGTTATTCATATATGTAGATATGTACATCTGTATGTATAGTAATACGAAACGTTTTCAACGTTAGCTAGTGGTCGAACAAATTATAGCCGAACTAATTTTTAATGTTTTGTTGTGGTTATTTAATTTTTATTTTTATTTGTTTAATATAAGAAGTTCATTCTTTAGGGAAAGCCGTTTAAATCCAAGATTGAACCTTGGCGCAATATTCAAAAAAAAATCAACAAACTTTCTTAAAGATTCGAGCTTTTTTAATTTGGTTTTCTAAAAGGATCTTGAGTATGCAGTTTTGTAACCCATTGAATTCTAGTGCAAGTTTCAAATGGCTAAATATTGCCGTTGATTTTTTAGAATTTTTTCTATCGAAGATGTTACGGATTTCTTCTATATAATAAGTTAATAGTAAGGGCAGATATTTTTAAGTATGTGCGAAATTGGACCATAAGTACTTGTTTCCCAAATATATACATGCCACCTATTGGCAAAATTTTTTGTGGAGTTATTCCTTTTCATGTAATTTATATATGTACGTTCCAAATATGAACTAAATCGAACTATAAAATAGGGTTTTTAAAAAATCTCGACTCCTGCGCCACCTATCGGATTAATTCATCTTTCGTATTGCATGGTCATCGCGTGCTGAGCCAACTGTGAAGTTTCAGGTCTCTAGGTTATCGGGAAGTTGGTCAAAAATTGTGAAGTAGAATTTCGGCATAAAATAAGAAAATTATTAATTATTTTGGGAAAATAATTATAAATAAATGCTGGCACCACCCTAACCGCCAAAGCAACGTAAGCGGAATTTTTTTCAAAACTTTATTTTTTATGCAAAAATGCATCTAAATGTTCCAGAAGCAGTGCTGCATCAAAAAGAAAATTTTGAAAAAATGTCGTTTAAGCTTTTTTGGCGGTTAGAGCACGGTATGCACATACATACACATGAAGGTGTTTCTCGGTA
The DNA here is from genome assembly GCF_013731165.1 of Rhagoletis pomonella. Classification (NCBI taxonomy): domain Eukaryota; kingdom Metazoa; phylum Arthropoda; class Insecta; order Diptera; family Tephritidae; genus Rhagoletis; species Rhagoletis pomonella. The sequence continues at coordinate 7,851,607 of NW_023458566.1, forward strand.
ACCGATTTAATTTTAAGTAATTCCCATAATATAACGGAAATTTTCAGAAATACGAAAACTCCGATATTTCAATAACCAAGGACGCTAATTTACTCCAAGATAACACTCACAACAATCTCTCAACAAGAAATAAAATTATTGGACGTAGCTTCTTTTGGAAAATGGGAGTGGCATATAGGATAAATACCAAATAAAAATTCGAAATTGCTTGTGAATAGCAACAAAACACATATGTCTACATACTTTTCAAAATTTTTATGACCGTCGGAAGTAGAATTTCATTTGCTCACTTTTTAATAGACATACTCTGTAAAAGTTAAAATAGATTAAATGGGTAGAGTTGGTCACTTTTGCAGAACCTGCGCAAAACTCATCCAAAAACGTCAGGAGGAGTATCAATCCCCACAACAATCATGTTTGAGAGGTAAATTAATATAAATTAACTTCAGGGAAATTGGTGTTGCCATTCTTTTAAAAATAGTTTAGCTTAAAACTAATTACATAAGTATATTTAGGGTTGAATTTTCAATTGTTTACTTACAAGTTTATTTTAATTAGTGGGTGC
>NW_023458566.1:7852271-7879615 GCF_013731165.1 Rhagoletis pomonella
AAACTGACCAAAATAACGCACTCCTATTATTTTGTGGACCACTGTATATGTACCAGCATATCTGTAACCGAAAAATTAAAACTCATTACAACTTAGTTGCCCTCTTCCACTGAATGATAATCGATCACTTTGCACCATTAAAAGTCGGAAAGACTGAATAGTTTTACGCTCGAATCGCCGTTTACAACGCGCAACACACATACACACACACACACACACACACGTACTTCCGCTGTGCTGTCGAAAATGTGCAACTTCCGTTTCTTATTGCATTACAATCCACAAAATTCTTCCTATCAATTGACTTGCATAGTTTTTCTCCGCGCGCCATTATGATTGCTGGCAGGCAGCAACTTTTCTCGACAAGCTTCTCCCTTTTTTTTATATTCTTTGCGCTGCTAAACTTGTGAGTTGTAAAATTGTTTTACGTCAAAAGTTTTGAAAATTTTCGCAAATTACTTTTCGACCACTAATCGGAGCATTTAGTTTTACTTCATTGTACACAACTTTTATATACTTTCTTTTGCTGCTACTTTTGCTTCTTCGATTCTCTTCTCCGCGTCGATAAGTTGTGGTTACTTGGTTGAGTGCATTGTGTTGCATTGTATTTGAGTATGTACATGAATATTATTGGACAGCTTGACACTGCAATGTCGCACAGCAGTCAAATGTCCATGCACAACTTTCAACCAGTCTGCGCTTAAATTTTTTGTATGTACTTCGATTACTGATGCCTCTATGATGCCGTCTGGTCATTTTCATGCTATCAAACGTTGCATACTGTGTCAGTGCTTTATTTGCTTAGTCTGTCTTAACGACCGTCCCTACATTGCTCATTGAACTCTAACCGGTCGCGCATTCAGCCAAAGATTCCATTGAACTCTGCGGGTTTGGTGGGCTATAAGCATTATTTTCAGTATTTCTTTAGCGGTCTCAAGCAGCTCAACTTCATCTTATACTCGTAACTTTACCTCAGCAGGAAATCTCAGTTGCTTGGCATTACTCAGTATCGCAACGTTTTGTTCCTAGTTCAAGTATTTGTACCTGTTATTTAATACGTTTTATACTTTTTTCCTTCTATTTTGCTGATACGCAGAAGTGCCCAGAATTTTAGTCGAGTCTTTAAAGCTTCGGTTTCTTAAGCAGCCTGTTTCTTGTATGTTGGCTTATGGTTTTTCATCCAAATGAAGTTCGGGAGCGAGCGAGTGGCGGATAGCGTTTTGGGACGTGTGTAATCCAATAATAAGATCCAAGATACGAGAGGTTTGCTGACCATAGGCCTTACCACCAGGAAATCTCTTAAGACGGTTCTATTCGCTGCAGAAGTTTTACCTAACTGTAGCCTATGTAGATTTCTGATTTTCTGATTTAAAACCCGAAAGTAATTGAGGAGCAACCTTACTGCTAGTTGTCGCTCCTGCGAACAACAATTAATAGGTTTCATGCCAGACATACAGGATTAGGTTGCTGCCTAAAATACCTTCAGCCCACCTTACAAACACTACAAGGAATTTAGTATACGAAATCTTATCATTTAGCTTATCATATACAGACGATAATTTTCCTGAGAGCATAACTCCCAAGCGACAAGCTATTTAGTGGAATAAGGGAGACTGGGATACATAACGTCGTGGTGTAAACACATTCAAGAACGAGATACCAAATGCAAAGAAGTTTTTGAGGGTCTATATTATCACGGAAGATAAGGTAACTGGAGCAATTCGATCCTACTAATCGTACAAACTCCTTGGCCTCCAATCTTTAGCTGACAGAAGGTTGTTGTTGTTGTTGTAGTGGCTATAACAACCCCGCCTAGATCGGCTAATATCTCAGTCATTGTCGTCAAGCTCAACTAACCCAAGAAGCGTACAGCCTCTATAAGGTCTGTCTACAAGGACAGCGGCATCTGTTGTATGTGGTTTTCCAAGCACACGAAGAGATGTTTCGAGTTGTGGGGTGTCTCTCCACATGCCGGACACTCATTTGGCACATCTGCGTCTAATCTGCTTAGGTATGAGTCCATATATTTGCATACAATATTCTATCTGCCCAGAGATATCTAATCTTTTTCAAATTTAGGAATCTAATATTAATCTCAGAAATCTTAAAATGTTCGTTGAAGGTTGTTGTTGTTGTTGTTGTAGCAGCATACAAAGTCCCCAAAGACTTTTTGGGGAGTGTTGCTGGAGTGACAGTCCTTGGCCAGATATAAATCTGGGTCATTCCGGTTACCTAGACCCGACTGTCGTGGGAACGTTCGTTGAAGGTTCGCATAAGTCACTATAGTCGTACAACGAACCGATAGCGAGAGTTTAACTCAAACTTTATTCAGAGGTCAAGATTTGTATGAAACGAAAAAAAAGGTTGGTTCAATAAAAAAAATAATCCGGTTTATTCAATATGCGAAAAATCAAGATTTCAAAAAACCGCCTATAGATGTCCAAAAAAAAAAAAACGGTGGAAACCGGTTTGGAACAACCGAGTCTATCACTTTATTAGCTGTACTTTTGTTTAAGCGCATTATTTTTCCATTGTATTCTTTCTATGCTGTGCTCAATACAACTTTTGTATTTTTAAATATTTGAAGGCATATGTATGTACATACATATTTACATATATAATTTGCCATACATTTGTAGTTTATTTATTTGACCATTCTTTTAGAAATTTAAATTCTTTCTTTCAAGTTTACACGAAAGCATAGGTAAATAAGAATATGTGAATGCATTTACATTTATATGTGCATACATACATACATAAGAATGTATGAAGAAATGAAACTGCATCTCTTTTCATAAAGCAGTTTACCCACGCATTCCACGGATATGCTCGCCATGACATGCGGCGCGTTAATTCAATCCAGTCCAATAGCCTGCACCGTCAACTTCCAATACCTACACACTCAATACTGGTATTCATCCATACATACTTAGTACAATTTGTACTTAGTAAAAACATGAACTTGCATACATACATACGCACATACAAAGTGCATTCAAGCCCAAAATATGCATTCAAGGGCTACAAAACAAATTCAAAATACATACTTACATTAGACTGCATCACGAAAAGAAGTTGCGGTTTTTCCAATACGTCCACCAAAGTATTTTGTAAAAATATTAAGATTTACGAGAGCTGTACCGATTTGAAAATACCCCAAAGAATTTAGTTTTTTTATGAATAAAAATAGTTTCTCTGAGTATTTTTTGCAAAAACACACCTCGGATGAAAAAACAGTTGAAGCTTAAAAATCCTGCATAGAAATATTTAATAATGAGGTTTTTGATGCTGTTTTTTAAGATTGTTTTAAGAAAAACTTAAATAACTTGGCCAGAAATATACCGATTTGGACTTATGATGTATCATTGGTAAGGTATTTTCTCACCCTTTTTATTTATTTGCAAATAAACTCATTCAAAGTATGAAAGAGAAAGCTAAGATGAACGAGCGTCATTACAAGTTGAATTAGGATGTATTGATATTTTGAATTAGTCTATTTGTAAAGAAATAAAAAAGGCGAGAAAATACCTTTCTAATGATACCTCATAAATATAAATCGGTAAAGTTTTGGCTGTTATTTAAATTTTTATTTTTTTTTTTTTAGGTCCAGCTCACCTAAATCTTAATATTTTTGCGCAGGTCGTTAATTAAAATAGGTTTTTTTAATTTTGCTGAAAAACAGTATGTACTGATTTTTTTTATTTTTTTGTGGGGAGTGATGCAGTCTAATGTACATATGTACATACATATCACAAACATAGGTACGCCACCACAAAACAAACTTTGACGAAAGAGTGGAACAAAAAAAAAATACCCTAAAAGACGAACACAAGTCAAGTGTTGACTGTCCCTTAAGCATTCCAATTGGTCTGGAGTTGGTGGCCCACTGAAGCGGTGAGTGGTACTTAAATTTCGTTGAATTTTTATCGCAACGCAAAAACAAAATGACACCAGTGACAACCAGCGTAATTGTCTTCATTTCTGTGGTTTTGTTTATTTATCTGTGTTATTGTTTACACATGGTTTTTATTTTTATTTTTGTAAGATAAGAACTTTTTTGTTTTTACTGTAATTAGTCGCATTATTTACTTTTTGATATACGAGTATTATTTATGTATGTATATACGTATGAGCTTTTACGTTTTTTTTTTATTGAATAGCTAAACTGCGTTGAACGGACAACTTAGCGCACATGCGATTGATGACTTCGTGGAAGCATTTACAAATGCAAACCGTGTGCACGGTTGCCACTTGTATCACAATATACAAGTAAAAAGGCTTAAAATTAAATAAAATAAACCATTTTTTGCCGGCCAACAAAATTATGTACAATGACTCAAACAAGTGATCACGTGTTGATTTTTCTTTTTTATATTCGTAATGTTTTTCGAACACTTTTTTTTGTTATTTTTCTATAAAAATACCGTCCATGCTTTAACCGCATGTTTCAAACTTTATACAAAATTTAGGCAAATTCAACAAATATTCATCAAAATTTAAATTTGTAATCTGAATCTTGAGAGCTTTTTGGGTATGCAGTTTTATAGCCCATACAATTTTAGTCTAATAAAGTGCAGGTTTCAACCGCCAAAAAAATCGCGTAAGTTTTTGAGAATATTTTTTTTTTTGTTACGGATTTGTGTACTTTTTTCTGTACAAGCGTGAATTTCTTATGAAATAAATGCGGGAGACCGTAAGCAATAAAATTTAAAAAAATCAACGCCAGTTTTTATAAAATGCACATGTTACATAAAAACAACACCGCAAAAGCAGCCTCCAAACAAAAATTCTCAAAAATCAACGCGATTTTTTAGGCGGTTAAAACTTGAATTTCATTTGAATATAATAGTATAAAACTGCATACCCAAATATGTTCTAAAGATTCAGATCAAAAAGTTGAAATTCTGATGAAAATTTGTACAACTTTCCTAAATTTTGTATAAAGTTTGAAACTATGGGTGCTGCTTATTCAAACGAATGTTGCTTCAAAATGGCCCAAAACAAACAAAAAAGCACAAACAACCAAAAAAGGCCCATATTTTGTACAATTGTACCAAAGTGGCAACCGTGACCGTGTTTATAGTGGAATTTGAGAAGTAAAGAGGATTGGTTATATGAAATCATTTTTCGAAGATTATAAAAAAGGGCATAAGTACAGAATACGGGCCGTTAAACTAGAAAGAAAAACAAAGAAGTGGACGTGGTCCGCCCTATTTTTCTGGTTTTAATGGTACACCAATTTTTTGGTGCAAACTTATATTTTTGGGGGCTAAGGAGGGGCGAATGTGAAATTTTCTAAAAACGGGCCGTATTCTGCACTTGGCGCTTTTTTCTGATTCTAATAGTACTTATACAATTTTTTTGGTGCAAACTTATATTGTAGGTGCTATGGATAGACACAGGGGGAACTTTCGAAAAAACATACCGTATGGTGCGCTTGTTCAGAAAATAGTGCAGGCGTTGTTATGTATTATAGGACCGTAGTGAAATAGTTAGCCACCTAGCACCCAGCCAAGGATTGTCGCCCCAGCAGTATGTTTAGAACTGCTTTTGCGGAAGTTCTATGGTGTTACACTAATACAGGCGGGACTTCCAGGGTCGGTTTATCTATCAATCGTGGTCGTCAAGCTCAACCAACGGTAGGCACAAGCAACCATGTGAAGGGGTGGTTGGGGATATCGGGCTCGACTCCGGACCAGTAGCTGTTAGGGGCGTGCAATATCCTGACCGAAATTGGGCCAGAATAACAAGGGTCTCTCTTGGCAGGTACTCGTCGGTAAACTGTTGGAATTTTCTAAAATATCTCTTTGTGCATTATGAAAGTTTTATCTATAATATTTAACTGAAACACATACATATGTACATATGTACATTGTGGCTCATAATTCAATAATCACTGAATCATGACATTGGCTGCCGGGTCCTAAGAGAAAAAATGAAACGGAAAATTAATTCAAAAACATGTGTCTCGGAATTCGAGTTTAAATGGACGTAACTATGTATTTTAACATTGACTACGTCCATTTAAATTCGTATTTATTTTTACCAGTTACGGCCTTTTTCTGAGGACCAGTTGATACATATGTTCATGTCTATGTACATAAATAAAGATTTCAATTGAAAAACCAACATTTAAGTGGGTACTCACTTTGCGAATCATGGAACTAAATGCCAATTTGCTTTTGTTTTTAGGCGCGTGCAGGAGCAGATGTAAGGCTTTTGGTTATTTTGCTGACTCCTTTAACATTTTCATTGTGCGTTCCACTGCTACACTTGTAACCTTAAGTAACACTTGTTTTAGCCCTAGCAATTGGTGGCTGTTTCATTAAATTCTCAGCATCAGTGCGAAGATTTTGTAAAAAATAAGAGGCTCAAAGTCTTAACACCAATGAGGTGGGATTTTTTGCTTTTGTTTTCACATTTTTTTACTAAATACCTGTCTACTCGTATTTTAGCGGAGCGCTGTTACGCCTTACCACTCAAGATTGATATTGTATTCATACACTTTAATAAATATTTTAATACTGTGTTCCGATACATGCATTTCTATGCAAATATATTTTCTATAAATATTAGTGTCAAAATTATATTTATCTTTTTTATTTTATAGATTATATTTGAATTAACATGTACATAAATATATAGTAGATGTACATATCTATGTATGCAAGTTGGTATTGTTCGTATGTATTTGCGCTTGCAATCATTCATATGTAACGATAGCAAATGTAATGATTTCCCCCCGTTTTCCATTGACCTTGGCCGCTTTTGGTCCCATAAAATTTTGAATAGCTATGCACATGTGCACATATGACGCTGCAATCTGATTGATTGATCTCGTTATTCGTTTGGAAAGTAATCAACATTTTTGTAAGGAACGCAAAAACGGATAGTGCATTAAAACAAAAAAATATATAATAAATAAAAGTATATAGCAGCACATACATATACGATATTTACATACAGCATTTGCTATTTCATGAATGCAACTTTCACTTTTCTTCGGATGCACTCTCGCTGCCGACATTTCCTCACCACCCACACATAACGGCGCCGTCACTAAGCCGGTGCTCTGCACTTTACAAGCGATATTATAAAATTTAATTTACTTATTATTAATTGACAAATTTACGCTAGTAGCGTGGGTTATCTCGCAAGGTTCAATGTGTTGTCTACCTGTAAAGGTGCGCTTCACATTTTGATTTGGTAATGGGGCCCAGACAGTTGTAGGTAGCTGCGTCGCGGTAGGAGATAGACCGAACCGAAGAGTTCATTGCGTAAATACAACTTTTTATTGAATTTGCAATAAAACTTTGCAACACCTGACATTTGTGCAATTAGATGTGATGTAGAATGCGTTTTCTTCTTTGCTTCGTTGTCTTTTGTCTGGTGAAAAAAGGATTAGCAGAAGGTGCACTTATTACGAAAACTGGTTTGCCCGGGACAAGAAATTTTGTACGATAATATGCGGAGACAATTATTCGCTTTTTTCAACTGTTTTGCTTAATTCCTACATTTTCCCCGATTTTTAATTTACTCCGAAACACCGATGTTGTTTTTCCGCAAAATAAACTTAACTTTACGCACACGAATTGTTGAATGAAATAAAATTGCATGAACAAGAAACAAAATGACAAGAGAAAAGAGAAACAAGAACAAACAAGAAAGCAAAACAAAACAAAAACGTCAAACTTGCTGGAATTTTTCTGGAATGTACAGGGTGATAAACGCCTTTTCAAGACATTCGAATCGGGAATCGGTTAAGGTTTTTTCACTTGATTGGCGACATCTATATCTGAAGTTGCATTGGAGCCGTAGAAATGGGAAATGTTGGAAAATCTGTTGATTATTCATTATTTCATTATTAGTTATAATATTATTTATTTCTATTTAAATAGTTTACACATTTTTTCTACTCATGGGATCTCCCTTTCATTTAAATTTACGATTTTGTAAAATTTTTTCTGATTTTCGCGCTGGCATCACCGTCCTACACAGCGACACCTGTCAATTAAGTGACAGCTATTTGTTTTGATTTCATCTTCTTTTGCAACAATTTAGAGGAGCTTTATTTTAAAGCTAATTTCAAAGTAAACAAAATGATAGCCACCACAAGTAATGCTGCTGCATCTGCTTCAGGAATACCAGATAAGGCATGGCAGCCACACTTTGTAACGCTTGAAACGACGTAAGTATACTTGCTTTGTAGCTTCTTTAACACTATCTACATCTCGTTCATTTGTACAGCATGGGCGAAATTACTGTCGAGCTTTATTGGAAACATGCGCCCAACACTTGTCGGAATTTCGCAGAGCTATCGCGCCGTGGTTACTATAACAACGTGGTTTTCCATCGGATCATTCGCGACTTCATGATTCAAGGTGGAGACCCAACCGGTACAGGTCGTGGCGGTACTTCAATTTATGGCAGTGAATTCCCCGACGAAATTCACCCAGATCTCAAACATACCGGCGCAGGCATTTTATCAATGGCTAACTCTGGTCCAGACACCAATGGTTCACAATTCTTCATAACACTAGCACCCACACAGTGGTTGGACGGAAAACATACGATTTTTGGACGGGTTTATTCGGGAATGCAGGTGGTGAAGCGCATTGGCCTGGCTGAGACAGATAAAAATGATAGACCTGTAGATAGCGTGCGCATAGTAAAAGCAAAAGTAGAAAAGTACTGAGTGTCCATGCAACATCCTTTATTCTAGGCGTAAAACAATAATTATAATAAATAGCAAAATTATTTTGCTTGATTTTAATACTATTTAGAACGATTTTGTGATTAAATGAGGGGGGCAGGCGGGATTAGGTAGAGTACCGTTTACCACCAATGGTTGATCCTACATAGTGCCATCGAGCATATCTACTAGGCGCTTTATTTCCCGGCTAAAAATACGGTAAGAGTAGAATTTTTATAGTAACTTACAACTTCTAGACTTACATTCGTTGGCCTAACTGCTCGGTTGGCTTCATCGACTTTGTGATTTCCTCTGTCTTTGCCATTATAGTATACATACATTTGATATTAGCATCCATACTATCGGTTAGTTTATTTACTGCATTTTTATGCACCTCTACGTTATCTGCTGTTATTGAAGATATCTAAAAGAAGTGATTTTCAATTAAAAATCAACGTAGGAGTAAGTTAAAAAGGTATTCCCACAGAATGCAGCAAATTGCATAGATTCTCCATTAAATTGTCCACTGAAGCAGCCAAGTATTGTGCCTCGATCTCAATGTCACTTAGGACATTTGCATCAATTTGAGGTCGCTGCGTTTGCAAGAAGCGTCGTGTTAGCAAACCACCGCTCAAATTCGCCCCAGAGGGCGTGCTATTGTGCGAAGCATAACTCAGTTGATCTATAAAACGAAATAGATGCAAAGTTAATGTTACAGTACAATCGAATTTTTATAACTACCATTTCGTATTTTTTCCTCTAGATTATCAGCCACAAAGTGTCGCATTTGTCCATCTGCACTAGTAGCACCTTCCAGCTCATAAGGGAAAGCTAGCACAAAGACCGCTTTAAAAAAATCAAGAAGTAAATTTAGAAGCCTTACTCGAATCACAATGTAATGAGTTGGGTCGTCTTGGCGTCTTACTATCCTCGTACGAGCTATCTTTCGAATTGGAATTATCTTCGTCTTCGTCATCATCCACATAATGTTCTTCTATGCTACTTTCCCCTTCTATTTTCTCTGCCGTCCTGGTTGTCGCCATTACATCAGCCGCGCTAGCATCCATATCAGGATATCGTGCCAAGAAAGGAATTTCACTGTACGATGAAGCTTCCATTGTGCTAGATGAAGCCTTCCTAGTCTTTTGCTTTGTCCTTTCTACTTCGCTATCGTTCTCGTCGTTAGTTAATTCTGGTATGCCATAGCGTGGTCGTATTGGAATGTCTTGACTTTTACGGGACATTTCCGTAATAAAATATAGTTGGTATTTTTATGACTGCATCCGAATTGTGCGAATTGTATACATTGATAAGCAAAAGGAAAAAAAAACAAAGAAATATCAGCTGATATCTGCATTGTTGCCAACTTCGTGCTTTTCGCACTAAATTTGGTGATTTTCTTAATTCAAAACGCGAAAATTTTTGAGTTTGGTGCTTGTTAATTATTTATTAATTTGAATTGGCATACCGACAATAAAATTTTGTATGCCCACAAAGTCCATTAAATCCTCCAATAAAAAAAAGGTGGTGCTTTTTTCGAGAAAAAGGTGATTTTTCTTGGGATTTAGTGTTTTTTCAAATTCAAAAATTGGCAACACTTGATATCTGGGTGCATTGGGTTAACCCGTCAAAGGCACAAAGAAAGAAATTTATATAGATAAGTTGCGAAATTTGTAGAGGTCACATATGGAATTGTGGTAAGGCATGCATATTATCAGATGTTGATAAAGAGTGGATTAATAAAAATCACAGAATCGTTAGGCACAAGTGCAGAAAAGGGCCGGTTTTCGAAAATGCCCCCTTTGACACTCCATAGCACCTGCAATATAGGTTTACCCCAAATAAATTTTATACCATTAAAATCAGATAAAAGGGGCGAACCGCGCCCACTTTTTAGTTTTTTCCAGCTTAACTAGTTGTATTCTGCACCTAAGCTCGTAAGCGCACAAGTGCAGAATAGGGCCGGTTTTTCGAAAATTCCTTATTTGCCTCTCCATAGCCCCGTATATATAAGTTTGCCCAAAAAAAAAAATATATACCATTCAAATCAGAAAAAAAGGGCAAACCACGACCACTTCTTCGTTTATTTTTTCCAGCTCAACGTGCCGTATTCTGCACTTATGCCAATCGTTATCACTATTTTGAAAATAATTATTAACTTTAAATCTAGCTTGCATTTTCTTCAGTGTAGTACATTCAATGAACTTAGCTGAGGTTGATTGTTTGATTTTTGTCGCCGAAATGAGTACAACCGAATTGTACCTGAGACGACACTAGTCTGGGAAAAGAGAACCGCATCAGTTCAATAGGAGAAACTAACGAGTGTAAGCGGGAGCACCAGCTTGATGAGGAAGTTTGTGGCCATTGTTGCTGGCACTTGGTAGGGTTATGTGCAGCCGTGTTAGTAGTAACTAGTTTTTTGGCACATTTATCCGCCAATATACGAAGTCAAGAGTTTCTCTTAATATTTACAAAGAAGATAATTATTTAAAAATGCGCAACTGTTTATTTGATAAAATGTGTTAATTTTTTGTACGAAATTATATGCAAGGCCTGACTTAATGTGCAATCTCGATCAGACAAATTATCTATTTTTGATACTTTTTAAATGCATCACTGTGCTGGTGTCCTGAATTTTTCACAGTTTTGTCGAATCGTCGTTGAGTGTTGGTGAACGTGTCGCGTGTACGCGTTTGCGAGAAATTCAGTGAAGCAAAGTTTAGTTTATTTTAATAAAAAAATAGTGTATAGAAAATATTGCCAAAAAAAGAAACTATACCAACTGTATATACATTTAGATTCACACGAATATACTCAAAAATAATTTGTAAGTGCGAATATAATACGAAAATGTTCGTATAATTGCAATTTCGTAACCTAGCCGCAAATAGTTCTCGATCGTTGGCTAGTTGTATGTATGTAGTGGGCAAAGCTTTCACATTGTAGAAAACTATAATTACTTTGCAATAATTCAGTGGATCACTTTTAAATTATGCTAAAATACAAGTAGATAAGATGTCAAATATTGACCATAATTGAAGTTACTTAATACGCTAAAAGGCAGCGAAGACGAAAAATACACCGAATAGCAGCAGCTGCAGTCGTGGGAGCAATTTGATACCATAAACGTCAGACTACTCGTAAAGGAATAGCGGTGTGAAAGTGTAAAATGTAGTTGGGTTAGAGAAAAAGTAAAATAAATAGCCAGAAAAACAGCGAATAAAGGTTTTCGGATGCTTCACAGACCAATTTTGGCACAACATCAGACGCCGTCGCGCCGCCCAAGTTTCGAGAAAGTGTAGCACATCAAGGCAGAGCAGCCCCATTTTCGTAAAGTGATGAAAATTGTGGACAGGCCAGCAATGTGTACGTATACTCAACCGCAGTTATATACTTATTTAACCCCGCTTTTTCCGGTTAACCAACTACCCATTCAAACCATTGACACTAACTTTTACAGGGTGTGTCTATTAAAAAGTGGTAAAAGTTCACTTTAGGGGAACCTGCCCAAAACTCATCCAAAAAAAGTCGTGAGGGGTGTCCAATCAACGCGTTTTTATGCTAATAATAATACTTCGGAAACGGATATTAACTTTTTTAATTAACTCGAAAGTTATTTGCAAAAAAACACACTTTGCGTACTTTATTATGGATGAATTTCACGCAAATGAATGGGGCAAACTTTAATATAAGAACCTCCGATTGTAGGGGTTCTGGAGACCCCTTTTATAAAAATATTTATTTATTTATTTATTACGGTCGTATGACCTATATGCATATAAACATATATAACAATTATGTATTACAAATCCACATTTATACATTAAAAGCACATATAGCGTAATGTTAGTTTTCTTTTACAGCTTTTAAAATTTTTATTTTAATCTAGATGGTAATATAGCTTATGTATGTATAACTATCTACAGATATATGTAAATATCTAATAGCATCATTTTAACCCTGGAAGTGCTTCGCCATATTGATTCTAAAGGTGAATACCCAACCCTGTGCACTCTTATAGTTTTCAAGTAATTTGTTGTAAAAGTTGCGAAATTCACCAAATATGTTGATGCAAATTTCATCACCCAATAGTGTTTGAAATACGTGTTTTTGTTGTAAATTTGTTGTGGAAAGAAAAAATTTGTAGCTCTTATTTGTTTTGAAATATGGTATGTAGTGCTAACTTGACACCGTACACCTAGTCGATAGAATTGAGATATTGTAAAGGTCACAACAGCATTATTTTTTGCTTTTTTGTTGTAAATTTGTTGTGCAATGGTATGTAGTGCTAACTACAAATTTTTTCTTTCCCCAACAAATTTACAGCAAAAAGCTACAATTAATGCCGTTATAACCAGGGTACGAAAATATAAACTATATTGTACGTTACTATTTCGTTTCGTTTATTACTTCAACAGTTCGGTACAATACGAAAACAAAACGGCTGAGTTCACTTTGGCGATAGTACACTACAGTAGTTTAGTAGTTACAGACGAAACAACAAACGAAATGATTCGTGCAGAGAAAAATATTAGTCTGTTCCTTTGAACTTCGGACTAAAACCTGTGAAACTGTCAAACTACAATTTTACTCTCTCAAGTGAGAGTAAAAGTAGAGCAGATGCAGAAGTGCACGGGAAAGCAAAAAGCACTATTTCCTGTAAAAACGTCAGTCGGTTTGGTTACATGTCATTGGTACAACACTGATTTGGCTGAAATATCACTAAATAATTATTAAAATCTATACATATTCAAACGTTTCGTTGTTTACTTCCATTTTTTTTACAAATATAAGATACTTTGCTTTCACCGCTTTCGGTTTTTGTTTGCACATGCAAATCAGCTGATCGTTTGACACTTTTCATGAACTTACAGGAAAAAAAACTCCGGACTAAATCCTGTAACTTCTGACTAGGAACAGTTGCTCAGTTACTATTTCAAAAGTGTTCCCACTTACAGGTTTTATGTCAATAGGAACGACTTCTTGTAAGTTCTGACTAAAACCTGTAAACCGGACTCCTATTGGAACAGACTATATATGTATGTATGTACACATATGCAATAACTAAACACAAAATGAATAGCTGCAATGAATAAAAAAATAAAAATGTTTTTTAATTGAATTGGATATGAAAATTTACAGAAAAAATATTTCTCACTTAATTGAAACGTTTGTGATATCACCCTATGGTACAATTGTCACAAACGAAAAGCAAACGTTTCTCGTTGGGGAATTTGACAGTGAATCTTACAACTTGTTTCTGACTATGTACAAAACTGTACAAAACCACAAATGATATAATGATCGATTAGCAAATGGGAATTGTTTTGTACAGTTTATTTTCGTATTCTGGTTATAATATCCAACCACCAATAACCATTTGACAACTAAATATTATGTAAACGCAAGGTAAGCAAGTAAGAAAACTTGAATACTAATAATCAGGGAACGGATTTTTGGGAGCTAAAAACCTATAAAAAAGGCAAAATAAAATAACGAAAAAGGCTGGAAAAGGCAAAATAAAAAAGCGAAAAAGGCAAGAAAAGGCACTAGGTATTGCAAAAAGGCAAAAAAAGGCAAAACAAAATAGCGAAAAAGTTCCTGCACTAGGTATTGCAAAAAAGCAAAATAAGATACTAAAAAAGACAGAAAATACGAAGAACAATCAAAAAATACATTTATTTTAGAAATGTTTATATTACAAGTAAAAAGAGAAAAACTATGAACTAGTTTCATTATATGAAAAATTTGTACTTTGAATCTTTGACTATTTTATCCTTTCGAGTTTCTAACTCATAAAACTTTATCTGCATAGTTGTCGTAAAATTGAACCACAAGATGCATTTTGAAGATTTCTGGCAGCATTTTCATTCGATTTTCGCGATGAAAAGCCTTGAATGTATGTACTAAATATGCGCTCGACAAGTGGAGCCCAATTTAAATATAGAACGTTTGAAACGTTCATATTATCAGGAATAAGGGCGTTTTCCTCGCCTTTTACAATTTTATCCACACCCCTTATTGTCTCCAAGCCTATGTTAGCTGAGAAAACGGTTTTGCATTTTTCCAACACCATTTTGGTAAGAGGTCCCTGCGCTCCTATAAGCCGCATGGGCATGTGTATATTTTTTAATCTTAAAAAAAAAATTGTAAATGCTATAATCACTTTTTTAAAGGTAGAAAAGGCTAAAAAAAACACATATCTTAAAAAAAAGGCAACATGAAATGTTTATATATGGAATCAAGGAAAGCTAAATCTTGGACATTCTTAATCGAATATACTCTATCTCTTTAGCAGAAAAAAAGGCAATTTCCATAAAATCCGTTCCCTGCTAATAATCTTAAAAACTACAATTCTGCTTTCTGGGTTGCCGCACCTAGAAATGGGTATTTTTGAAAAGGGGTGGTCTCCAGCTTTAAAACGGTACCAATGTTAACCCTAAAATCGGAGGTCTTTAGATTGAGGTTTGCTCAAAAAAAGATAACTCCGAGTACAAGGCAATTTTTACCGGAGATCCACTATTAAATATACTGTTATTCGCGGTAAAAAATTACCTTGGTCCGCGGTAAAATATGCCACGGCGCGTGTGAATATCCACTGCCTAAATTTAAACGGTTCTTAAAAAAAAAGATGTAACCAACGAAATATTTGAAGACGTACATAAGTAATAATTCTTAATGGAATGGATTTTAATAATTGTTGAATTATCCTTCAGTCAAATCAGTGTTGTACTAATGACATGTAGACAAACCGATTGACGTTTTGCTGAAAAAAGGGCTTTTTGCGTTTCCAATTATTAATTGTAATTTTGCGTTACCCAATTGTAGTTGCTCATCCGTTACTTTCACTTGACCGGCCGTTTTCGACTGCTTAAAAATCTCGCTTGCGCTCTCCTTTTTTCTGGCAAGGGAGAGAGAGGAGGCATACTTTTTCATTTGTAAAATGTCGGCAAAGAAGAAGGTTCGAGCTTTGAAGGCTAAGGGCCAGTTACTCAATGTCTGGTTAACACTAATCTCCGGTTAAACATTGTTATCGACGTATTCGACTCCATTCAGTAACAGGGAGTCGGTAACGTCTATAACGATGTTTAACCAGAGATTAGAGTTAACCAGACATTGAGTAACCGGCCTTACATTTTTATTTGCACCAAAATAAAAGATGTTGCTACACTGAATAATTCTGCGAAATGAAAAAATAGCTTTCAAATAACAAAAATGACAGTTTAAAGCACTGATGGGAACTGCCTTGCCTGCGGGCAAAGCTCTTTTAAGCTCTCTATATAATTCGTATAGGCCAGCGATGGGCAGAGAGAGCTTTTACTCTGCATGCGCCTATACAAAATGTATAGAGAGCTTAAAAGAGCTTTGCCCGCGAGCAAGGCAGCGCCCATCAGTGTTTTAGGCGCGTGCAGATTAAAAGCTCTTTATGCCCATCGCTGGATTAAGATAGATAGATAGTTGGTTTAAGGTAAGCGAGAGCTCGCAAACCGCTCGGTATGCGATAAAAAGCATGCTTCGTACTTTTTATTGCCTACACGTGCAGGATCTTGCATGCGTCGTCACGCAAGCGAAATTTTCCAGCACGTGCAGACGGCCGGTGAGAGTATAGTGAAAAAAGTACTTTTTCCTGCAAAAACGCCAGTCGGTTTCTTTACATTTCAGGTACAACACTAATTTGGCGGAGAGATCAGTAAATCGTCGATCTTTTTGCAAAACCGCCCATCGACCAGTTGCAAACCCGCCCAAATCGCCGTTGTGGCATAAATGAGATTTGGTAACCCTGAGCTCCAACAGATTTGTAAAACAATGAATAGGGAAAATAACGCCTATCAAGGCAATGCCTTTAAAGCAAAAACAGTTCTTTTCGCTCTCCTGGAAAATTTGAGTGTCGTAAGATAGGCGGTTTTGGAATTGGTCGATGGGCGGTTTTGCAAAAACATCGCCGAAATGATTATTAAAATCTATACAATTGGATAATTGCGTACACATTCAAATACATTGTTTTTTTTTTAAATAAATGTAAGGTTCTTTGCCTTCACCGCATTCTGTTTTTGTATAAAATGCAACCCTGCCTATCGTTTGACACTTTTCATGAACTTTCAGGAAGAAAAACCTCGGCCAAATCTTGTAAATTCTGACTGGGAATAGTTGATCTCTTACTTTCTCAAAAATTTTCACAGTGACAGAAACTCCTATGTACGGGAACGACTTCCTGTAATTTCAAACCAGGTATTTCTTAGAGCGCAGTTATTTACTTGCTGTCTCCACATGCAAAAGTTTTTATCTTGATAATGTTATCCGGCAATATTTTGCCAATGGAGACCGAAAACTTCGTGGCCGCAACATTATTGACACTTAAATATAAAAGCAAACATTTAGCTGTTTTCTATTAAAATATTTGTTATTAAGTCCATATCTATCGTCGCCTGGGTAAAAGATTGTCGTATATTAATTTCGGTAGGTTGTGGGAAATCGCGATTGAAGTTTGGAATACAATTTCTCAAAAACGCGAAGATAGATTTTCTCCAAAGTCTCTGAAAATGTTTCTAGTTCACAAAACTCTTAAATTGTTTTATTTTTAATGTTTATTATTAACTAGTTTTGAGTTTTTGAAGGATTTTCTTTAGTAAAATTTTGTCGTAATCGCCATTTGTCCACAATTTGGCCCCCACTTTGTATGAAATACGAAAAAATGTGATCAAAATTTCTACTAAATTAACGACACTTTTTACTCAATATCTCGGAAACTAAAGGAGATATACAAAAATGGAGAACACCATTTCAAAGATATTGATTAGTTTAATATGACTGCATCACTAACTATATTTTTACTAAATTATCGAAAAAATTGTAGTTAATATCTCGGTAACTAGAGGAGATATCTAAAAACTGATGACACCAATCGAAAGACCTTATTTCAAAATATGTAACTGCATCTTGAACTAAAAATCTCAAAATGGCGCTTACGACAATCTTTTACCCAAGCGACGGTATGTACTTGGATGTGAAATAGCAAATTTTCTATTTTTTTTTTAGTGTTAAATACCGGCAAAAAGTACTTGTTAGAAGCCATCTTACAAATGCTTATATCGGGATAAAAAATGTCCATGCACAAGTATTCGGCCATATTATGGTTGTCGATGTCGACGTCGATGTAATTTTTTCATCAAAAAATAGCCCTCGTAAGTCCAACTCCATCTACGCTGACCATAGTATTTTTGCGAGGAACACCTTTTCTCAACGATAAAAGGGCCGATGGCCTCTGATCGAATTTATAACAGGCAATAAAATAGCAAAAACTTTTGCTTGTGGAGACGGGCCCTTACCTTCTCTCTCTCTCTTTATCAACAGCAAATTTGATATGTTTCTGCCCACTTCCACGGTATGCTATGTATGTAAACGCTCATGGGTAACAACGCTCATACTATGTATGTCCTGGAGTATTGGAACGCATAAAATAAAAAAATAAAAAAACAGGTAACAGGCAACAACACATAAAATTTGTTCAAGATGGATTCGTGCGAAAATTGCGAGTTAAACGTAACGTTATTCCTGAGAATGAATGAAGACGAACTTAAAGTATTCCTCATTAACCACGGTGTTCTAAAGAGCCAGAAACTTTGTCCGAATTGTGGAAAGAGTTGTATCGTGTCGGGAAAATATTTTATTTGCCGCAAAATCCGAACGGAAGTAAAACATAAGAAAAAGAAAAAGATTCAGTGCTCATTTAGGCGCAGTATATACAGCGGTACATTTTTTTCCGGCGCTCAACTTAGCCTGGACCAAGTTTGTCGATTCGTACTATTTTTCATTACGACGAATCAACCCAAAACCAACTTCCTCCAGGAGGACATAGCCATCAGCCGACATACAGTGGTCGACTGGACCAATTTTACGCGGGAAGTCTTGATGCATTGGGCAATTGAAAATAGCGACGGTATGCTAGGTGGTGAGGGGAAAGTGGTCGAAATCGACGAGGCTCAGATAGGCCAGCGAAAGTTCAAAAATGGAAGATGGATTGAGGGACAGTGGGTTTTCGGCTGTATAGAACGCGATACGAAAAAAATGTTCGTCGTGCCCGTCAAAGATCGTACCAGAGAAACCATGCTTGAGGTAATCAAGCGAAGAATTGCTCCAGGGTCCGTAATCTACACGGACTGCTGGAAAGCATACGACACCTTGGAAGAGCATGGGTATACTCATGCTCGTGGGAATCAGAGTCAAAATATTGTAGATGCAACAACGGGAGCGCATACTCGAAATATTGGGCGACATTGGCGTGAACTGCGCTCAAAAGTGCCAAAATATGGCAGAGTGGAGGAGCACTTGGAAGGCTATATTGCCGAATTCCTTTTCCTGCGCAAATACCCGAAAATCAGTGAACGCATTCACAACATATTCAAGGCAATAGGCTCCTTGTATGCACCCACTAATTAAAATAAACTTGTAAGTAAACAATTGAAAATTCATCACTAAATATACTTATGTAATTAGTTTTAAGCTCAACGATTTTTAAAAGAATGGCAGCACCAATTTCCCTGAATTTAATTTATATTAATTTACCTCTCAATCATGATTGTTGTGTGGATTGATACTCTTCCTGACGTTTTTGGATGAGTTTTGCGCAGGTTCAGCAAAAGTGGCCAACTCTACCCATTTAACCTATTTTAACTTTTACAGAGTATATCTATTAAAAAGTGAGCAAATGAAATTCTACTTCCGACGGTCATAAATTTTCAAAATTAGAATTTTTTTGTCGAGGGTGTTGCGGGTGTTTTTCCATGTAAAAAAAAATTTTTATCATGTGTTATATGGAAGAAAATGCGCAACACCCTCCACAAAAAAATTCTAAAAAATCAACGGTAATGTTTAGCGACTTGAAACTTGCACTTTATTATACTAAAATTGAATGGGCTACAAAACTGCATACCCGAAAATTTTCTAAATAGTCTAATTAAAAATTTTGAAATTTTGATGACAATTTTTTGAAGTTTGATTAATTTTTTTGCAATTTGTGCAAGCTTTGCAACTTTTGTTATTGTGGTTTCTGATATAGATTGAATTATATTTTAAATGAAAATTATTAAAAATAAATAAATAAACATAATTTGCAAGCAATATCGTTTTGAATTTCGTTGCTAATTAGTTGCACGCATCTGTATGTATTTTGTTGCTATTCACAAAATTATTAAAAATAAATAAATAAACATAATTTGCAAGCAATATCGTTTTGAATTTCGTTGCTAATTAGTTGCACGCATCTGTATGTATTTTGTTGCTATTCACAAGCAATTTCGAATTTTTATTTGGTATTTATCCTATATGCCACTCCCATTTTCCAAAAGACGCTACATCCAATAATTTTATTTCTTGTTCAGAGATTGCTGTGAGTGTTAACTTGGAATAAATTAGCGTCCTTGGTTATTGAAATATCCGAGTTTTCGTATATCTGAAATTTTACGTTATATTATGGGAATTACTTAAAATTAAATCGGTTACCGAGAAACACCTTCATGTGTATGTAGTTATGTACATACCGTGTCCTAACCGCCGAAAAAACTTAAACGACATTTTTTCAAAATTTTCTTTTTGATGCAGCACTGCTTCTGCTTACGTTGCTTTGGCGGCTAGGGTTCGCTATGTTGTCATAAATGGGTGGTGCCAGCAATTATTTACAATTATTTTCCAAAAATTTCATAATTTTCTTATTTTATGCCGAAATTCTACTTCACAATTTTTGAACAACTTCCCGATGACCTAGAGACTTGAAACTTCACAGTTGGCTCAGCACGCGATGACAATGCAATACGAAAGATGAATTAATCTGATAGGTGGCGCAGTAGTCGAGATTTTTTGAAAACCCTATTTTATAGTTCGATTTAGTTCATATTTGGAACGTACATATATAAATTACATGAAAAGGAATAAATCCACAAAAAATTTTGCCAATAGGTGGCATGTATATATTTGGTAAACCAGTACTTATGGTCCAATTTCGCACATATTTAAAAATATCTGCTTTTACTATGAACTTATTAAATAGAAGAAGTCCGTAACATCTTCGGCAGAAAAAATTCTAAAAAATCAACGGCAATTTTTAGCCATTTAAAACTTGCACTAGAATTCAATGGGTTACAAAACTGCATACTCAAGATCCTTTTAGAAAACCGAATTAAAAACGCTCGAATCTTTAAGAAAGTTTGTTGATTTTTTTTTATTATTATGATTTTTTTTTTAATATCGCGCCAAGGTTCAATCTTGGATTTAAACGGCTTTTCCTAAAGAATGAACTATATTAAAAAAAAATAAAAAAAATAAATAACCACAAAAATTTAAAACTTGTCAAAATTGGTTCGGCTTTAATTTGTTCGACTACTAGCTAACGTGAAAAACGTTTCGCATTACTATACATATTACTGTACATACATACATATATGAATAGCTGTAACTTTGTTTTCAAATTTGTGAAATGTGTGAGTTTCTGTGTCTGATTGTCAACAGTGCTAAGGCACTCCGCACATTAAGCGCCTAATCATAGCAGTGTAATCGTTTCGGCATACTAAAGTATGAAGCTTTTATTCCGAACATATGTATTTGAATGTACATTAGACCGTTCGTTAAAATTAAAATTTGGTTTGCCGGGCGGAAAAAGATAAGTTTTGGTCTAAAAATAAGCAGTGCAAAATTTTATTCGAATATGATAACTCTAAGTACTTGCGCGTTGCATTTGAAAATTTAGAAAACCATATGCACTCTGGGAAAAAAAATTCTAACAAAATAGTTGAAAGTCGTGAATTTTATAGTCATTTGCCATGTAAAATAACCTACACAATCTGAATATGAGGTCAAAAATTAAAAAGGTAGAATACGTTTTAAAAATTTGCGAAATTATCGTCTTTTTCAAATTGAGAAAACAGCATTTTCAATTTTTTCCAAAAATATCCGGTTGTGATTATCACACCACAAAAAGATCTCCACCAGATTAAAGGTCTTTGAAATCCCTACGAACCTGCTATACAATGTTTTGCAATCAAATTATCAGTTTAAGAGTTATCTGCCAATTTATTAGTGAAATCGGACACAATTTTAAGTCGCATCGTTATTCTACTGTGAATTACACCTAACAGCTGCAAACTTGTTGTTCTTATTTTTATGCTATGTTAAAGCTTATTTAATTCCAAAGTATATAGATCCAAATTTTTTGCAAATCGATTTGAAAATAGAAAAGTTATAGCAAATTTAGTAAATGACATTGGATTCAAGCAAAACAACTTACAATAGGTTTGTTTCATTAAGCAATAGTTTTAAATATTTTTTAAAAATTGTTACAAATTATCATGCTTTGGCTAGCAAAAAAGTTGATAAAATAAGATAAATTGAGATAGCAAAATAACATTTGATTTTTAGATAAGGTTTGGAAGTTTCTGCGGGATACATTTATACTTGTAAAACTGAAACAATGGTACTTATTGAATGTACTATGTATTTATATTATGATCCTTATTTTCAAGTAATACTACGCTCAAAATAATGTCTAATAACCGCTGGAAAAGCTCATCTGGTCAACCTAGTGCCCAGTAGCCAAATTCAATAAAATGTGGCCAAATTTGATAAGAAAAGAATATTTCAGAGAAAGCTTGTAAAAAATGAAACTATATTTCATGATTTTTTAATAAACAAGTGCCGATTTATTGTGTAATGTATATTTTTTTTGATATGCTTCTACAAATTGAAGCACCAATTGTTTTTACTCCTCATTTTTTGTCAATATTCGATTGTAATCTTTCATAAATTTAACACCACGCTCAGCTGTGTCATTTACAACGAATAAATCTCGACAAAATTCGAGAGCGTCTATATAATCTTCATTTTTTCCCCATTCGGATGGATCCATCCGTAAGAAGTCAGAAGACAAACCAAAGGCAACGAAGAAATTTTTAGTTTTGTAGGACACGAAATCTCTAATAGTTTTGCCAATCAAGAGAGCGGGATTTGAAATTACTCTATCTTCACTGAATTTTACGTTTGGCTCGACTGCTTGCAGTGCCTTCACCATTTCTCGTTTTTCCTCCACTGGCACATCATTATCAAAAAACGCTAAAGCTGTTGTCTCCGGCATTAAGTACCATAAATGACTTTTGAACTTTTTCAAAACCGCATTGGATACCACTGCATCAGTTTGGGCGTACTCAATTTCATTTTGTAAAAATTTTAAATCTTGCATTGGAG
The DNA here is from genome assembly GCF_013731165.1 of Rhagoletis pomonella. Classification (NCBI taxonomy): domain Eukaryota; kingdom Metazoa; phylum Arthropoda; class Insecta; order Diptera; family Tephritidae; genus Rhagoletis; species Rhagoletis pomonella. The sequence continues at coordinate 7,875,193 of NW_023458566.1, forward strand.
CCTTAATGGGATTTGTGCACTAGTACCAAGCTTTCATATAAAGGCGAATGAGGAAAATGCAAATATCTCGTAGACTATTAAATTCTCTTGGCGTCAGTTTGAACTGTTCTCGAAAAAGAAATATCTTCAGGCAATAAATAGCTATCGACATAAACCGCGCATGGGATGTTGGACCACCTAAAAAAGCAAATGCTAGCTGAAGCAGCTCCTTGTAATCCCCGCGAATCTGGACTTTCTGAAGCTCGTACGTACAAAAATGATTAATGTCTTCCCACTGCAGCTCTGTTATTTTTGAACGAACAATTTCGTCTTCAAGTCGACTTTTAAACATATGGTTGAGGTTGTTCCATTCAGCAGCAAACCGATTAAAAATTGAAACTTCTGGTGCGCTGGAGGCTAAATATTTTGTCTCGAAAACGTGCCTCAATACGATTTCGAAAATGTGGTGGCGAAAAGCAAGACTAATGAGATTTCGCCCGAGATGCTTTTGCAAGAGAATTGATGCCCCCTTTTTTTACGCCCGCATTTACGGAAGTGGTATCAAAACTCATACCACCAACTCGATCAATGAGGCTCCATCTGATTAAAAGATCGCGAACAGCGCTCGCGATATTTTCACCAGTATCGGGATTTACAACTGCAGCGCTGAGAAATTTGGACGTTCCTTGATAGCTCAAGAGAATTGCAATTCACTCCACTTTTTGCGTGCCAACTATGTCTGCCATTAATTTTCCGTCCCAATGAACGACCACTGATCTCACATTCCTAATCTATGTATCGTCGCCTCAGAAAACGGATGACGAATGTGCAAAATCACGATTTTGGGATTTTGATGCAGATTTACTAAGTTGGACATGCTCTTTCGATTTCTGCAATCCATTTTTTTATATCTCCATTAGTTTTTGAGATATTTCGTGCGCATTTTGTCGTATGTTACATAATATTAATGATTGGGTATGCCTTTTGTTGTATGTGCTGAAAATGCGTCACATACGACAAATTCCCATACAAACGTACCTTTTTTTTAATCATAAAACGTTTGTCGTATGTGGCACATACGACAAATTCCCATACAAATGTAATCTTTTTTTAATCATAAAACATTTGTCGTATGTATCGCAAAACTTTGAACGTACGACAATTGGATGGTCCTCTACTATAACGATACAATTAAAATTGAAAATTAAACTAAGTAACTAATTTTAAAATTTTAAATTTTTAAATTTTAGCTTGCACTGAGTCTCCAATGAAATGAAAGAGATAAAAATGTACAAAAGACTGAATTTAAGTATTGTTTTTTGTTTTTATATAAAGAAAACGTATGTTCGTAACATATTTACAGCATAAGAGATGTACAGATTTTTTTTATTAAATACATGATTATGTTTTTGTTATGTTTTTTCTAATAAGTAATCATTATTTAATAAATATGTCTGTTTTTTTCATCAAATTATACCATCGTCGTTGAAATAGATACTTTACTATTGTCGTATGTTCTGTGGACAAAACAAAGTGGTGAGTAAACGCTACTTACGACAAATGTATACGGAATGAAAAGTAAATTTTCTCATTAACGTTAAGAGATATTAAATGTAAAAATATGGGAAATCAAAACTAATAACACCAACTACGTCTCCTTCAAAAGTTACAAAAATCTACCGTACAGTTTCGGATTAATTCGACCTTAAACTTCAAAGTCAATTTTCTCAAAACCGTGTTTTGTAACATTCGACATCCGTTTTCTGAGACGACGCTATGTATGTACATATAAAATTATTGCAAAAAAATTCATATATTAATAACAAAAAGAATACCCAGAAGAAATCACTACAATTACGTTTTCATTAAACTCCGCTATAGAAGACTCAAATCCACGTTGGCGGTTCTATTTTCGTTGTTCATATATTGATGAGCGATTGATCACAAATTCGTCCGCCTCAACACCAAAAGCTTCAGCTGCTGCAACCAAAATATGTACTGCCTTCCCGGAGGATACTTTGGCATCGTCCAGTAACCAAAATAATTTTTTTTTTGTTCCACATCATATGCCAAAGTTTTTTTTTACCGTCAGTATAGTATATTTTATTTAAAAGAAAACATGCGATATTTGCTATTTTGTTTGTCCGTAAACTATAGGCTTAAGTTGTTCTTTAAAATGTCCACAGATACATATGTATATTTCTTCCTGGAAAATTGTATTCTTTATCCTGTAGAAACTTTATCTGTTATTTTTCTCTCTAAATTTATCCCTTTTTTATAAACTTTTTTGCAGTTTTTTTCGTATTAAACCGCCAAGCCCTGATAATTCGTAACAACTGTTCCAAACTATTACAAACTATTGCTTAATAAACAAACGGTTATTAGACATTCTTTTGATCGTAGTATTACTTGAAAATAAGGATCATAATATAAATACATAATGCATTAAATAAGTACCATAGTTTCAGTTTTACAAGTATAAATGTATCCCGCAGAAACTTCCAAACCTTATCTAAAAATCAAATGTTATTTTGCTATCTCAATTTATCTTATTTTATCAACTTTTTTGCTAGCCAAAGCATGATAATTTGTAACAATTTTTAAAAAATATTTAAAACTATTGCTTAATGAAACAAACCTATTGTCAGCTGTTTTTCTAATTGCGATGTGCATAACATGCCTCTGGAAATGATATTTTAATTTATTTTACAATCAAATGTGCTGTACAGTATCGATATGTTGCTAGAATCCAATGTCATTTACTAAATTTGCTATAACTTTTCTATTTTCAAATCGATTTGCAAAAAATTTGGCTATATACTTTGAAATTAAATAAGCTTTAACATAGCATAAAAATAAGAACAACAAGTTTGCAGCTTTTAGGTGTAATTCACAGTAGAATAACGATGCGACTTAAAATTGAGTCCGATTTCACTAATAAATTGGCAGATAACTCTTAAACTGATAATTTGATTGCAAAACATTGTATAGCAGGTTCGTAGGGATTTCAAAGACCTTTAATCTGGTGGAGATCTTTTTGTGGTGTGATAATCACAACCGGGTATTTTTGGAAAAAATTGAAAATGCTGCTTTCTCAATTTGAAAAAAACGATAATTTCGCAAATTCTTAAAACGTATTCTACCTTTTTAATTTTTGACCTCATATTCAGATTGGGTAGGTTATTTTACATTGCAAATGACTATAAAATTCACGACTTGCAACTATTTTGTTAGAATTTTTTTTCCCAGAGTGCATATGGTTTTCTAAATTTTCAAATGCAACGCGCAAGTACTTAGAGTTATCATATTCGAATAAAATTTTGCACTGCTTATTTTTAGACCAAAAGACATCTTTTTGAGCCCGGCAAACTGTATATTTAAAAAAATAGTTAAAATAACGAACGGTCTAATGTACATGTACATTACAATTCATGATAATGTTTTCGCATAATCAGAAAAGCTTTATGAACCGAAGCGCCAAACATTGCCAGGCGCTAGCCGTTTTGAAATCGTCATTTGTTTACTTTTTTGTGTTGGAAATAAAAATTATTTGTCATTTCAAAAGGAATTAATTAAAAATTCATGATTTTGTGTTAAAATTCGTGCCGATTGTATTAAACCATAAGCGTTCGTGCAATATTTCACTGCAGAAATATTTGCAGAATTTGTAGTTGAGAAAAAAAGGCCAGAAAATTTGTTATGTGTGGAATGTGTTTATTAACTGATGACATGTGCAGGGCACGCAAGTGTGCAAAAGTCGAGTCGTCATGCGTTCGTTTCGGCATGGAGAAACGATTACTCTACTATGATTAGGCGCATAATGTACGGAAGGCCTTAGTCTTCGTTCATAATTCAAATGATGGAAATCGTAACAAATGATGGTTCAACAATGTAATCAAAATCCGTTAATTCGGCTCAGGAAAAAAATTAATAAAATAAAGAATTGCGGCCTTTAATTAGAATCTAAAGATGTAAATAGTTTATTATTTATGCACGCGAGCCTTGGAAAAAACAACTCCAGTCTATTTCGGCCAATTTCTCTTTGGATCACTTAATTTTTGAGTCCCATCCAATATTGAATACATTTAACTGATCATAGCTGTATGTTCGAAGTATACAAATATGCATATCGAAAGAAAGGGAATTTAATCGTCTTTACAACGATCTCAATTTTTTAAAAATCGCTTAGTATTTTTTTTGTTTCAAATATTTTTTTTTTATAAAAAAGTGTATTTTTTCATATAAATGTGTTTTTATTAAAATTTTTATGTACGAATTATACAAATATTCATATCGAAAGAAAGGGGATTTCATCACCTTTACAACGATTTTTAAATTTTTTATAAATCAGTTCAAAATTGTTTGAAATATAAGGAATTAAATTTTTCGAAGATCTAGACTTTGACCCCTTATAGCACCTGTAAGATAAGTTTGCACAAAAAAA
>NW_023458566.1:7894615-7902276 GCF_013731165.1 Rhagoletis pomonella
AGTTTAAGTTTTTGTTGTGTGTCCTCGTCCAGCGGTGTGTTTTGACTGGTCTTCCGCTGCTCTGCTCCGCCTCTTAGTCGCCTACGCGCGTAGAAAATGCCATTCAGGCGCCCTTTTCTCGAAAATAAATACACTCATACATTAGTAACCCTGCTGAGGCATTAGTTTGGGTTTCTTTTTGGCTCGATTTAGAAATAGAGGTAGGGAAAGAAAGAGGGGGGGGGGGTTAGGCTACGGCTCAAAGCAACAGCACCATTGATACACAGACAACAACAATTCCAGTACGTAGACAAACAATTGGGGACAAAACATGACGATAGATATATACAGGGTGATGCAAATCTTTGACAGCAATAATTTGTCAAATGTTAATGTTTTTTTCTTATTATTTTTCAGACAATTGGTACTACTTTGGATTTGGCAATCTTATTCATGGAGCGATACTCAGTTGAAAAAAAGCGTAAAATTTATCCACACGTTGGTACCGGTTAAAAAAATAAATAAAAAATCCATTATAACCGTTTAAGGCACATTTTCACTTAGACCCACGCACCCGCCTCAAAAAAAAAAAACTATGCACCCACAACGACTCACTTTTGAGTGTGGTTTTGGGCTGGCTCGCCACTAGCGCACCTAGGCCCTTAAATTTTCTGACCCGTTGTGATATCATGCAGAACGTTAGAACCCTCCATACTCAAACCATAGTGTGAAGTCTGTTAAACGAAAAAAATTTACGTATTCCTACCCCGGCTATGTCGATAAAACCTTCGGAAATTCCGAACTCTAGAAATCTATCATTCTTTGGCAAAATGCGGGACATTCGCATAGTAGGTGCCTCAAGGTTGCTGGCTCTTCATCGCTGCAGCTTCTGTAGAAGTCTGACTTCTTATCATACAGCGTATGAAACAACGGCCATACTGCGAACATCTGCGGTCTTATTGAATCACCCTATATGTATGCATCTAGGATTTCCTTGCAGAGCTGACGCACTGGTAAGTCGCAGTAGCAACAGTAATTGCGGTAGTTAACACGAAAGTAGCTGCAAGGTGTTTAATAGGCATGCGCTTTGTACATACAGGAGCAGTGAGGTGATGTGAAATGCAGGAGAAATGGCGAGAGATACTTGGAGCAAGGCAAAGAGCGCCAAAGAGAGAGAGGGAGAGCGCGCGCGCGCCAATAGTGTGCAAATGAGCTGCAGTGCAAATTGAATTTTGCATATTGGGTGCAAAAGTGTCACCTCTGCTGATGAGCAAAAATGGAAATTCAAGTTAAATTGTAAAGCCATCGTGGCAGTTGCCTTGCATTGTTTGCTTGTCATCCTGTTTCCTGTTTATAGCCGCTCTTTACTCGCCTTGCCTCGCATGTTTTGGTTGACTATCTGGTGAGCGGTGGACTGGCGCAATGATTGTTTGGCCAACTCACACTAGCTGGCTCGTTGCTGGCTGGCTGGCTGGCTGGCTCATTTGGTAGTTGCCGCTCGCTGGCTTGCGCTATGATTCAGAGTGAATCACAACATCAACGAATGCGGACACTCTAGTTCGCGGTTGAAAAGTGGCCCGTTCGGTGCCTGAAGAAAGTCAAGCCAACCGAGCAAGCAAACCCAACCGAGCACAAGCCACCAAGCCAGTTAGTTTTAGCAGCAGTTAGCTTGCTTGCTTACAGTCAGCATTTAGTCAACTAATATAACTAAGCTGTGAAGCAATTAAGTAGTGTGGTGTACGGCAATCAATTCGAGATGGCAGTGGAGTATTTTGTGCCCAAAAGTGATAGTGCCAGCTGCCGCACCTTTCTTTAATGCCAGCGGCTAACTGTAAGCTTTTGCGCCGACCGAGCAGCAGCTACAACATTGGGAACAACAGTGCAAAGAGGTGTGTGTGTGTGTGCGTGTGCTATTCAGTGAAATAAAATTAGTTGGTATTTTTGTAATTAAAAAGTTTTCACAAAGAAAAGTGCCTCAGTATATCTTATACATACATATTTCCATTGGCCAAAATATTTTGCACAATTTCAATTTATGTACATATATATGTATATTGTATGTAGTCTGAAAAAATTCTGGTTTTCCTACGCAGTCTGCCTGCGTTTGCCGTCTGCAGCTTAGATATTTTTCTTAACAAAACTACGCCACAGCGACTGCGGTGACAGACAGAGAAAATTGTGTTAATGCTACGACGAATAAAATATGGAAGATAACTAAAAATAAACGCATACAACATCTAACTTAGCAGCCAGTAGAGTTGAGTTAAGCAGCAGGCTGGCAGGCAGGCAGGCAGGTTGACTCGCCCAAAAGGCCCACACTGCCGTCACTATCGTCGTCGTCGTCGTCGTCGTCATCTTTGCCCACATACTCGCCGCTGTGTATCTCTGTGTTTGTGTATACTTGTGTATGTATGTATATATGCAAGTACATCTGCCCATGTATACTAACTACCCTGCGGTAACCCTGCAGTAAAATTGGCAGACAGTCTGGCAAAGCGTTAATTCCGAACTACATCTCTCTGAACTGGTACAAAACGGCTACAGAGCGGCACAGTTGAACTTTGCGGTGTAAGTGTAGATACAATTGCTCACTTCTCGTACAATATGAAAGCAGCTCAGCGAGATGACCTCCGACTCAAGCATCGTTGGTCGCAAGCTCAATCAACTGCCTTTTCAGATTTAATGAAATAAAATTCTTGCGTGCCATTTACTATATTTTTTTTTTATTTTTATGAAATATGTAACAAACATGGAATCTGCAAAAGAAAAGAAAAAACAGAAAAAATATCCAAAAATCGAGTCTTATAGCCTTATTCTGTATCACGAACGATAGGCAACACGAACGATTCGTCTGCAGAGGAATGCTTCAAAAATTAGTCCGGCGGCATAATTTTAGCCGGTTTAAGCGCAACCGAGACCCTTGCAACGTAATGTATGAAAAGCAAGACGAAGACGACCGATAGAGTTTAAAACCGCAATCGGAGAGATTGTCGTCTGCAGACGAATCGTTCGTTTTGCCTATCGTTCGTGATACAGAATAAGGCCCTTAGAAACGTTTTCTTATAAAAAAAAACTGTTCAAAACGGAACCGGTTAAAAACTAGTTGCAAAGTAATGCACTGGGCGCAAATTGCCACCGCTAATGACATCGCCTTGTAAAACTTGACAGGTGAAAGCATTGCTTAGGCATTGAGCTACAACAAGTACTGTCGCCAAAAGTTCTAGTTCTACGCTGGTTCTGAGCTAGTCAGATTTTCCGCAGGGTGTATCTCGAGCGTGTCGTTTGTGCTGCGTAGTTTCTGGTTTTTGCTCCATAAACGTACACGTATTTCTTGTCAAGTATACACACAAATAGTCTGTCTACCTACACGCATATGTATATGTACATACGTGAGCGCCTTTCGACTTTACAGTCTCATTGACTCTGTACAGCAAATACAACAAAAATATATAAGCTAGCTTTGTGGCCCTCTCAGCGACACTTGCGAACCCAGCCAACCCGTCAGCCAGCCAGCAACGCAAGCAAAGCTGGTGAGCAGCAGCAGCAGCAGTTTAGCAGCCGGCAATCCAGTCCATCAGCCAATTCACCAATCTACCTACGTAGCCACCTTTCTATCAGCGCAGCAGCCAAACTGGCAGACCACCAACAACAAGCCAAGTAGTCTGAGCCAAACAAACCGGCTTTTGTGAAATCTTTTCTCTTCGACATTTTTTGGCCTTGCTTTAATTCGCTTTGCTTTGCTTTACTGTACTGGATTGCTGCTTGCTGCTCTCCACCTTTCTTAATTCGCACGATTTACTTTTTTACACAGCCTCAGCCTCAGCCTCAGCCTTTTGCATTTGTGTCGTTCGTTTTCCTCAAACCTTACTGCTGGTGGCCACTACTACTAACTTTTTCTCGAAAATTTAGTCAAAGTGAAAAGTATGTGCTGTGTAGCAGTTAGTTGTTGGTTTTGTTGATGTCGATAGGTTTTGTCTGAACTTATTATCTCGCATTTTTTGAGGTTTCTTTTCTTGTTTGTTTGCTCGACAAATACTGGCATAAAAATTCTGCTGCTGACAAGCCAAGTCACAAAGGAGAAGATCAACCGAAAAGAAGCTGGAGTAGAAAGTTGCGGGTAAATACCGCTTTGGTAGAATGAATAAATAAATCAAAAAAAAATTTTGCCGTTTAAGTACCGATGCCCAAGTGTACTAATGTAACTAAAAAGCATACTTATCTTTATGAACCAAATAGATACTTGAGAGATTCCTTATGAATTTTAGAATATCCAGAAGCAAGAGTCATCAGAATATCGACGGACCTTCAGAATTTTAAGCAAATATAGTATTTTTTCTTATTTGGCGATTTGGACCGAGAAACTTACCATTCCTCCATTTTCTAAGTATGGAATTAGCCCTGAGTGCCATCGAATCCGAAATACCGGTATGAAACGTCAACATCTTGCACGAAAACCAACGTCCATGCTTCGCTCTTTTAGAGAAAATCCCATTAACATTCTCAAGGCTGGATCTCAAGATAATAGTGAAGAATAAAAACTGCATGGGATTAAACGAAAGTAACTCTAAAGCACAGGAGAACATCTACTTTGCAGCTTTCTGAAAGCTGTGAATTAGCTATCTTGGCTTTCCCTGAACTTTTTCGCAGACGGCTCTAAAATGGTAACAGTTACCTGACCATTGCAGCATATTTCAAGCACAGGTTTTCGTATTCAGGACAGCAGCAGAGCTAGCCTACATCGAAACGACAATCAATTCAAAAGTACACCTATACGTGGATAGTTAGGCGGCAATTAAGGCAGTTACCTCATGTAGTATTTCATCCATAAACGTCCTGGTGGCTGCTCATGCACTAAAAATGGGAGTCACTAGCGTAGACAGGTTGGGCAACTGTCGTTAGCGGGAGACCAGGGAAACCTTGGAGCATCTTCTCTGCCGATGTCCCTCACTAAGTTACATATACCAATAGGGGCCTGTGTTTTATATTGCTATTCTGATACTGAAAAGGACGGGATACACTTTCCATTTACCAGGAGAGGTGGCCGAACGTTTCTCAGTAAAGAAAACATTTTTTGGTCAGTCAGTTGGTAAGGTCTATCTGAGCAGTCAGTGCTTGTGCCGAGGGTATGATAACTTTGTTCGCAAAGGGCTGTTTATAGGGCCAAGGGGTAGAGATATGTATATATGCCGAAATGGTCAGAATGAGAACTGAATTCTACTAAGTCATGTTTGTCTGTCCGTACGCCCGTACTCTAGTAAAAATGGAAATATATTACGAAGCTTGGTACTGGTTAGGATAGATGATATTGAAATGGGCAAAATCAGACAGTAATCTCGCCTACTTCCTATGTAACAGTACTTTGCCGTATACTAAAACCGCGATCAATCAGCAACTATTGAAGTTAATTCACTAAAAAGCGATATTTGCAGTAATTTCTTAGCATCTTTGGAAAAATGGGCGTGGCACCTCCCACTTTGGCTACATACAAACGTCGACCAAACTTGCTTCAATTGTTTCATATCATTAAGTTTAACTGAGCATATTATCGAAACTGTTTGCGATCGAAGAAAAATACCCCTACTTATCATACAAAGAGAAAAAGAAAACGATTTAATAAATGCGTCGTGTATATAAGGTTCGGCTTCGACCGAACTTAGATTTCCTTGCTTTGCTTTTCTGGCGTTTCGCCTCTTCCATACGACTAGCTACGGGAAATAGAGTCAGTAGTAAGAAAATAGAAACTTGAATTTAAATTGTGCCAATCTACGAACATTTCGTTCAGATAATGGATGCATATAATGGCATCTGTCGAAGGGTAAATTGTAAATTCGTATTCAAAATCAAAATTTGTAAGTATTTTCCATATTCAAATATTTGATTTGAAAATTGATATTTTTTAAGCATCAAACGTGTTCCAGCAGGGATGGCCCTACAACGGGCGCGACGATGGAAGTTCTACATAAACGATTTGAGGTTATATGTACATAGTTATCTCTCGCGTAAATATTTCTTGTGAGGATTAACTATCTTATGTCTCAAACCCTGTTAAAGACTGCACGAATTTCTGAGCAAGCAAACAATTTTTTTGACATTTGGAAATAACTGGCGAATGTATATTTACATTCATACATACATAACTTTTATGGTAGAAAGTTATCCCATATTCGGAAATTACTATCGATTTTTAATCAAAAAATTTAAGTTATCTAACTGTATACCAGTATAATTAATGGCACGTGTATCGCATACATACATACATAAATGTTTTGCTGTAGCCCTCAAAAAAAAAAAATATTTCCTAATCATTTAATAGAAAATTATTTAATTATTATTTGTGATCAAGCCAACGGAATTTAGGAGTCAAAAACGTGGTTAATTTTATATTTTGTTCAGAATACTGGCGAAGCAATTTTTATTATTTGATACTATGCACCTACATACATACATATATGGATTGCCAATGAGCTTAAAATAAAAATATTTTAAGTCATCATTGTTATTTGCCATATTCACATGCTTACACTCATATAAACATGTATGTATGTATGTATGTATATGAGATAATGGATCAAGCTTCGTGAGTCTGGCGGTTGGGTGAAACAGGCGCTAGTATAAAAACTCGCTTACAAATTAGGCTTGCTTGCACTGACTGGCCTTAGGTCTGCTGCCAAAATAATTATTTTGCAATTTACATGGATTCAAAACACAAAACTTAAACTTTTTTGTCATATCAGTTGTCTTGCTTTAGTCACTCGAATGTCGATGAATATTTAAAATTTTTCTTCGTTTATTTTAAGCCTTATGGTACAAAAAATCAAATCAACTTCCATTTATTGTGCTATTTTACGCTATAGTAAGTTATAGTACTATACAGAAAAAAGCTTCCACCGTACAAGAATATGATTACTAGGGCTGAATTTAAAAAGCATGACAAAAATTATTATAAGCGCTTATACATACATACGTAGGCTGTCAAAAGTTAACTTCTGTTTTTGTGGTGTTTTGTTTTTAATATTTAGGGCCGTTTTCTCAAGTAACCTTTAACTTTAAAGCTTACTTTATATTTAAAGGTTACTTTAAATTTATGGTTGTGTCTAAAGTAAAGCATTTTATTTTCGGTTTTAAATTGGTTTACAACCAAGAAACATACAAACGTCAGAACCCGATAATATAAATTCTTTACTTTAGAAATAGCTATATATTTTAAAGCAACTTTTAAATATAAAGTGAGCTTTAAATTAAAGGTTAGTTGAGAAAGCGTCTCTTTCAAGCAAAATTTTTTTTTTATTTTTTATAAAAATTTGGTTCATGTTTTAACATAAACCATATAAATCACACTTTCAAACAAGGCGCTACAGGATTGTACAGGATTACAGGACACGCCAAAAAAACGGTTTTTTTCGAGAAATTAACATTTTTGAAAAAATAAAAACGAAAACTATTCTTAGTAGTTCTAAAGTTCCTGAGAAGGAAATAGAAAGTTCTGCAAAATTACGAAAAAAAATTTTCTTAAAAGAAGAAAAGGTTACATTTTGAAAAAAAAAAATTAAAATTAAGGCAGTTCTGAGTAACTTTTCAATAGTACGAATTGCAGAAAAGGAAAAAGTTTACAAAATTACGCCGAAAAAAATCCAAAAAGTCGATAAAGTTTAATGCTTTGAAAAAAAAAAAAATTAAAACTC
>NW_023458566.1:7902376-7915756 GCF_013731165.1 Rhagoletis pomonella
AGTAGTTCTATAGTTCTTGAAAGGGAAAAAGTAAGCTCTGCAAAATTTCGCCGAAAAAACATTTTTTTCGAAAACGATACATTTTTGGAAAAATAAAAATTAAAACTGCAGAAAAAAGAAAATTCTTTAAAACTACTAACCAATTTTTCTTATTTTTTCTTTTGAAATACATTTAAAATAAAAATTAAGACTGTTCTGAGCAGCTTTTCAATAGAGTTCATGAAAAGGAAAAACAGTTCGGCAAAATTACACCGAAAAAGGCTTTTTTTTTCAAAAAAGTCGAAAAAGCTTACTTTAAAAAAAAAAAATAAAACTGTTCTGAATAGCTTTTTAATAGTTCTAGAGTTCCTGGAGAGGAAAAAAAGTTCTACAAGATTACACCGAAAAAAAATTTTTTTCGAAAAAGTCGGAAAAGTTAAATGTTAAAAAAAATTAAAATTGAAACTGTTCTGAGTAGATATACATACAACTAAAGTTCCTGAAAAGGAAAAAAAAGTTCTGCAAAATTACTCCGAAAAAGGCATTTTTTCAAAAAAAGTTAAAAAAAATAAATTTTGTGTCAAAGTATCCAGAACTTTTTTTCTTTTCAAGAACTCTAGAACCGTTATAAAGCTACGACAGCCTTTTTCTCGTGTTATTGCGTCATACCGTATAATTCACAGACATCTCAGAATTATCGTTGATTTTTGCGATTTTTTCGCCGATTTCGCATTACAAGTTCCGTGAAAGCTATAAATGTATATACATATACATGCACGTTTACAAGATTCATCTCTGCATCGTTGCACTCGTTTTAAAAATAGAAGCTATAATTTCCTTATTACCTGTCCCAATATTTTCATCAATACTGTAAATACTTGTAAAACAAACAAAGAAATTAGGTATTAATAAAATTCAATTTTTTCCATATCTTTGCAGTTGTTCTACTTCTTGGGTTTCAAATTTAGTGTTAAAAACGTGAACAGTTAATCAAACTGTAAATAAAATAATTGTATTGGATAAATTTAGTATTTTAATGGAAAAAATATCTTAAACGCACTAGCAAAACTTAACTACACAGGATAAAACGACATAAATAGAGGTTTAAAAATTTGAATCGCAAGCTTAAGTTGTATAAGCAAACTTAAGAGCAAAATTAAAAAATTATTAATTACCAGTTATGAAAAACTCCAACCAAGTTGAGAAATAAAATTTAAAAATAAAAAAGAAATGCGAACAAAAAACAGAGCGAAACTATAAAATCAAAAGGAGGCGCCGATAGCATCAAAAAATAAATAAAAAAATAAAACTCGTAAATAATACGAATGACGCGTGAAACTGTTGCTGCAGCAGCGTTACAAATCGACGGACATACAACGACAGCTGACAGCAACACATGTCTGAGTAGACAGGCAACAACAACAACAACAGCTAAAACAGCAACACCAATTGCCCCAGCTTTGGCAGTGAGGACGAAACGTGAAAATCGCTTGCGAGGACATTTGTCGAAATTGAATTCGACAACGGCTACAATAACAAAAGCAACCACAAATTGTTACAACTCGTTACGAACGCGATACGGCGCGTCCAACAACATTTTTGAAAACAATAACGACGACGACGAGTAGACGCGGCGATTTTATTGTATTGCATTAAGATTGCAAAGAATTTTTGCATTGCATTGGGTTAGCGAATACAAATGAAAACGTCGCTTGTGAACGCGTCCGATTTCGACTACTCCAGTCGCCCCGTACAGTACGAGGGCGAACAACGGCGCGTACTACAGCAATACGAGCAGCAGTCTCAGCTGCAACAGCAGCATCAGGAGCGATTGCAAGCAGCGCAAGACGACGAACAGGAACGAGAACGAGAGCAGCAACAACGCAAACATCAATCGCCATTTGTGCAGCAACATCATTATCAACAACAATATTTGCGTCCGCATCGTTATCACGACGACAATCAGTCGCAACAGAGACAACAAAAGCAGCAGAAGCAGACATCGCGACAACAACGCCAACAGGAAAGTTCTGCCGTTGCCACATCGACAATTGTCTATCAACCATCCTCATCGCGTTTAAAGCACTCGCCAAGTAGGTTTGCTGACGCTGAACAAGAACAACAACAACAACAACAACAACAACAACAACAGCAGCAGCAGCAGCAGCGACAACAATACATTGACAGCCGTGAAAGTACAGTCAACACTGCTGAGGTTGTAGTAGAGAGCAGCAGCGACGATAACGCAAACGGCGATCACAATTCGGCACAGAGTGTAATTTATATTGAAGATAGTAATTGCGATCAGCTTCAGGATCAGCGCCAGCCGCTGAAAGAGAGCAACGGCGGCGATAATTGTGGCGTCAGCAGCAAATTTGTGAATAACCTAAACGAGACAAGTGTTGTTACTTCGACGAAGAAGCAGCAGCAGCAAGCGTCAACGATACGCTATTCATCCTCATCCTCCTCCGCAGCGGCAGCAGCAGCGTCGAGTAAATATCAACAGCAGCAGCAGCAACGTCAGCTGCAGAAGTTATCGAGCAAACGCAAGCGCGAGAAAGGTGAGTGCCCACAAACAAAAAAACAAAAAAAAAATGGACTAATAATCATACAATGTATATATCTCCGTACGTAAACAGCGATTGATTAAAAAAAGCGCAGATTAATATATGCACATTAGGGTGGTCCTAAAGTCAAGAAGGAATTTTAATGCTCTCGCCACCTAAGATTGTTCTACATTGAAAAAAATGTGCCCGATTTTTTTTTTTTAAATCAAAAAAATTAGAGCTCGCTCAAAACGCTCAAAGTTTTCCATGTATTTTTTATGGGAGAAAAACAACTTTTCGTAGAAATGGCATAGAGGAAAATCAATATTTTTCAATGGAAAAACTTTTGTTCTCTTCAGGAGACTTCCAATAATACCCAATACTTAAGATTTTTTTTATTGGTCCCGCCATTGTATTTTCTGGGTTTTTTGGCGGATCTGCAAAATATAGTTTCTATAAAAAAAAAGGTTACATAAACAAATGGATATTATTACTGAGAATCTCCTGAAAAGAAACAGAGTTTTCCGATCGAAAAATATTGATTTTCAAAAATTCTATACCATTTCTACGAAAAGTTGTTTTTTCCCATATAAAATATGTACCCTGCAAACAATTTCTTCAGAGTATTCTGAAATGTAGAGAAATTTAAAAGAATTCGTAGAGATCTCATCCGATTTGTTGCCGAATTTTCTAAAATAAACTAAACTGTGAACACTTCAATTCTTTTACGAAATTTCGGAAGAAAATCGGTAAAGCCATGAAAATAATGCTGTTTTGTGATTTTCTTAATTTTTCGTACAGAAATCTCTTTACGAGTTCGTGTCAACCACTTCATATAATTTTCTTTGAAGATTCGTAAAAAAATCGTTACAGAAATTAGA
Source organism: Rhagoletis pomonella (assembly GCF_013731165.1). Lineage (NCBI taxonomy): Eukaryota > Metazoa > Arthropoda > Insecta > Diptera > Tephritidae > Rhagoletis > Rhagoletis pomonella. The sequence goes on from NW_023458566.1 coordinate 7,905,783, forward strand.
TGCTACTAAAGATTTCGTTAAGATTTCGGGAACTTTGGTTTGGGTATGTACATGGAAAACTTTGAGCGCTTTGAGCGACCTCTAAATATTTTTAAGAATTCAAAATAAAAAATAGGATATATATTTGTCAATTTAGAACAATCCTATGGGGTGAGAGCATAAAAATACCGACCTTTCTTTTTTTACGTGCATTTTTGGGTCACTCTAATGTACATAGTATGTACGACTGGTACAATTTAAAATTTGATAAATCGCAATTTCATTCCGAAAAAATTGCCCCGTGTCTTTTATTGCATTGCCAACGGCAAGAGGGGCGCACGTGTACCAATACTTGCACATCTTGAACTGTGCGAAAGTAAAGCGCAATCAGAAAAGTATTAAAACATTTATTACATTGTAAATGCAATAATTAAGAATTCGGATTAAAATTTAAAAGTAATTGATTATGTGTGAAAGCAAAAAATAATCTACATTCATTTGCATTGCGTTTACACCCGCCGGCCGCCATTATTTTTCTCTCATTGTGCAGTGACGATCACAGTGAAATCATGCAATCATGTATATATGTACGTATGTATTTATGTATGTACATCAGGGTGCCTTGCCAAAAATAGTTGCATTTGCTACCGGAATTATAGAGTTTATTATATTTTAAGACATCAACCAAAATATTTCGGAAAAATGTTAAGATTTACATACATGAGCTGGACCAAATTAGAAATACCTAAAAAAATCTTCCTTTTTTGATTCCCTTAATGGGTACAATTTTAAACATTTTTATGCAGACTCGGATCTTTGAACTCGTAATCATCTGTGGTGATTTAGTAAAAATATATATATATATATATATTTTTAAAACTAATTTTATTTATAAAAAGACTCGATTTTTTGGAGTCATTTTCAAATCGATACAGCTCACGCAAATCTGAATATTTTTCTAAAATATTTTGCCTGAAGTCTCAAAATATAGTAGATTTTATAATTCCGATGGACACAAAGAAAGCGCGCTGCATCCTAATGTAGGTACATACCTTGCTACAAGAGTGCTTAATTTAAATGTTTATTTAAATCCAGCTTAAAGTTGTAACGGGTTTCTTCATTTACTCTCCGATTGATGCAAATTGGAATGGCTAAGTGCAGTCGTTCATTTTTACATTGTGTTATTGCTTTGTTTGTAGCTGTCTCTTGTGGGAACTGACAATACCAAGCAGTGCTCAATTATTATTTTACGCGGTGATTTTTTAGAATAAAGTGTTCAATGAGTTCTCAAAGAAGCCTAAAAATTTTTAGAGCATGCTAACGCGCACAATATCTGCAGAGAACTGGAGTTCTAGGGATACCATGGAAAAAATTTATGATTTTTATCACTACTGACCATGGCCGAAAAAATGTGGAGATCATTGAAATGAAATTTGGAATATTGTATGTCGTTTTCTGTGTTTGGTTTCCAGAGTTTTCACATAACGTCTTCGCTTCCCAATATTTAGTAAAGTTAGTTTTCCTTTGTCTTTATAGAATTCTGTAAACCTCTTTGGATTTGCGTTAGACAAAAGTATTGGGAGAAATGTTGTGGGAGCATGTTTGAAAGAATGCGGACTGAATGGCAATCCGACAAAAAGGCACGATTCTCCTTACGAGGAAAACTAAAATTTCCAGGTGCCACCTGCTGGAGGCTTTTGTTTTTTGCTCTGCATAATAGACATCGGAACAAAAATATGCTATCAATTTGATATCAATCGGTTAAATAGGTTTCGAGTCTGTAAGCTACATATACACACCTATGAATGTAGTGCGAAAACACTAAAGCTGGTTTTAAAAAATGTCAGAATCGAATTTTATCAAGTAACAATTTTTCAAGCGCCTAATCGCTTTTCGTACCCTTTCGGTTATGAAAGCGTGTAATTGTGATCGCTTCATATAATACGCTCGAACAAAAGAGAACAGTTCATTCCATAGAATAACGCCGTGCGATAGTAAAATTTACACTCAGGAAAATATACTCGCGAAACTAGGAACCAAATTTAGAAAAAGATATGACTAATTCAAAAAATTATGGGTAACAAACAGAAGTGAAAATTCTGTAGAATTGGAAAAGATTAATTTTGTTTTTTGTGCACAAGGTATTGAAAATATGCTTTGAAAATTTTATCCTTGATTATACTTGAAAATTTTCAATATTTATTTTTGGAAAAATCATAGCCAAAGGACCAATATATACACGAGCACATCCTCGAATTTCGTCTTTCTAACTTTATTAGTGTAGAATAAAAAAATTGTTTAAAACGACATTCTCAATTCCTATTCTTCCTTTTTTGTGAACCGAAAAAAAAGAAGATAGTTTTTTTAATTGCCACAGAATTTTCTTTTTCATTTGGTACCGATATTGTTATTCTACACTGCACTGATTTTTTTAAAAATGAAATTTCGAAGTCCTCTTAGAAAAATCTGACGTCAGGCCCTAGTCTCGTAAGTATATTGATGGCTTCCTGTGTTTTGAAAAATTTGGTTTTTTTTTGGGATGGTGGTACAAAAATATGTAGATAAAAACTGTATAGTTGCATTTTTTGCAGCGTACATAAGCAATTGTGGTAAAGACGATCGCATTTTTTCGGAACGTCCCCTTTACGACTCGTGACATTAATGCCCCTCTAAAGCTGCTTTGCATTTTATTGTGATAAATTTCCAAGTCCAATAAGAAGCAAAAAAATTAAAATAAAAAAAAATGCTGTGATAGTATTGTATGTTATTTACTGTTCAAAGCGCAATGTTAGTTAAAAATTTTGTTATTGTAAACGCTCGATTGATAATACGAAATGGCAGCAGCTATGTAAGTACATAATGGACGATTGTTTGATTGGGCTAAACACATACATATGTATCGTTGTGTGTATGTACATTTGTACATATGTAAGGGATACGTGTACTTGATAATGTTATTTTTATTTTTTCATATTCTTATTCGTGTGGCTTTGCGGCTAGTTGCCGGCTTCTTTGTTGCCATAAAATGTTTTATGCCATATCTCAACGACTTTGTTTGACTTAAATTTTTATCTTATTTTTACTTAGTATTTATTGTGGTCATATATGTATGTATGTATTTTATATGGGAAATTTTTGTCTGCTTTACACAAATTTTGTTTATTGCGACTTGGTTTCTATCTTCGTTCGCCAATCGTTTGTATTCGCATCCGTCAATCACCTACTTCGTACATATGTACAGTAATCGGTTTTCTTTTCCCCCGACTTTTTATTTCATTGCCCTACACAATCTCCTCGTGGCATATAGGCTGCTCTGTTTCGCTGGTTAGTTCTGGATTTTGTTTGTTTGCTTTCGAGAAGGCACGTTTTCCAAATACATGCATATATATATATAGATACTAGTACTGCGTACATTAGGGCGGGTCGATTTTTTCTACTATAGGCGTATAGCATAGGAGGATTGTACGTGTAATTCTAAGCAAATTTGTCGAAGAAATCATGGGTCTAAAATATATATTCCTCATACCAAAAACCTCTTATAGGATGCTTTTATACAAAATTTAAGCACTTCTTTACGGCACTACCGCAAAATGCTAAGTAAATGAAGCCTATTTTCGCAATTCGGCAAACTCCTTATTGATTTTAGAACCGTCCTATGCTATACGCCTAAAGTCGAAAAAATCTGCCATACAAATTGACCCGCCCTAGTGTACACACTTACTATGTACTTCTGAAAATGTGTGCCTATGCACATGTTGTATGTATCTGCCACGACGGCAACAATCGTCGTTTTTATTTATTTATGTTTTTTATTTTATTTTTGTTCATTTTAGTTGTTTTTTTTTTAAATGCTTTATTGTGGCGCTTGTTTTGATAGAAGGTACCTCTTGCGCTGTTTTTTTTCGCATGACCTGATATGTCTGTGCGAGAAATCGGTTTGTTTACTTAGTATCATCATTAGCCGAGTGCTTATATGTACATATGTATTTCGTATTTTTCCCCATTACTTGTATTATATCTTTCTATTTTTGGGTTTCTATTGTGTTTACTCTCTTTTTGTTGTTTGTTTTAATGTACAACATTTTATTACTTATAGCGCTGGTAATTTTTCCCTCTTTAATATTACATGCGCTAAATATGCTTATGTCTTCATTTTTATTATATGTATATAAATATTAAAAAAGGTCTAATTTTTTTAACTTCCAAGAAACTGACACAAGTTCAGTAAACATATTTGGGCAGAAAATTTAATTATACGCTACTTGGGACACAAATTAAAGATGTTCTCCAAGGGTTTTATTTTATTCTGGCACTAACAGTTTGTTCGAAATTTTATACTGTCAGACGTGAAGCTCCACTGGGGCTATTGTTTTTGTTATTCCAAATGGAGCACTCTGACATCATTTTTGGACCAATTAGATTACTGATTGAAATGCATACCACAATTTTCTTAAAAACTGAACAAAAAAAAATTAATTTTGGCGAACATTTTTTTTACAAAATTTCATTTTTTTTATAAAATTTCAATTTTTTATATTTTTTTTAATAAAATTTCAGTTTTTTTTTCTGATTTTTTCGTGCCACCACTACGAATGGTAACTGCGGCGAAAAACGCGGTTGGTCTAGAACGTAGCATTGCTGTCGGCCCCTAAGAGCTCCTTATGACTAGTTAAAAAGTACGTTCCAAGGTAGGTAGACCGTAGTTTCGAAAAATTGAACAGCTTAAGAGAAAGCGTTAAGATTATTCGTACGGAGACCATTTGGTCACCTGCATGTATAGAAATCTTCTATCGGTCGTTTTATCGTGTGCAGGGCGGCCTCAGCCGACGTACCCTAGTCCAAGGTTATAAGTAGAAACAAATAGAGATTGTTTGGCCTGAACATTTTAAGAAGCATTTGAGCTAGAGTCCGACCGAATAATCGGCATCGGTATCGGTATCGGTACTTGAAAAATAATTGGAATCGGTCGGACTCTAATTTGAGCCTCAAAACATACCTAGCTGATTCGACTTTGAAATTCAACATAAATATGTATGCATTTGTATGTAGCTTGCATCGAAGTGTTTTGGCTGTAAAGAGTATTCTAGATATTTACTTTCATTTTATCAGCATTTTTCATTGGCACTCAATCATACTGCCAACACAATGTTGCTTGCTTGTCGATTATTCTACATACTATGTCCCAACAAAAATACGAATGAAATTGTAGTTTTTAGTTTGTTTACTCGTACGATTTTTTTTTTTTTTTTTAATCCAATTAATCACAGTTTCTCATAGTAAACAACTATATACATACATATGTACATATTGCAAACGAATATATTTTGTAAAATGGGTTAGGTAGTACGTGAATGTAGCGAACAAGCAGAGCACAAAACAAATTATACTTACACTCTCCTCTTTCACTGCACTTAACCATATACGTATGTACGTACGTTTTTTCTCGCTTCTGAGTTATCGTAAATGGGAAAAAATTAAAAATTAATAAAATTTGAGCTAAAAAAAAAGTATATTTTTTTAATTAAAATGCTTTATTGACTATATGTAGGATGGGAAACGCTTGCACATACTCGTTTGATTTCTATCCGCCTATGCAATATAACGAAAGTTGTTTGGTATTTTTTTTTTTTCGTCTGCGCTTATTTTTATAGCTCTCGAGTTTTGACAAATAAATAACAAATTAATTTGGAAAGCCCGGCGCGCAGCGCACATACATATGTATATATTTGAGCAATGGCGAAACAATTTAATTTTAATGAAGTACACAAGACAAGAAAAAAAGAACATTTGTCACATTTGTACTGAATATTTATAAAAAAATGTATCAAGTAAGTGTTGTTGCTATGACATGAAACAAGCGGACTTGATAACCACATGCGTGATATTTTTTTTAACGGCAAACCGTCTGTAATTTTTGCGTATATTTTTAGCATTTATAAAAAAAAACAAAGTGATTTTTCAGGAATAAAACACAAGTCACGAAAACTTTCTGAAAATTCCGGAAAGCTTTGAGAGAAAAATCATTTTTTTTAATTATTCTTTAAAAATACATATCTATACCGGTTATTTCCTGCAAAAAAAAATGTTATATCAAGCATACATACATATGTATGTATGTACCTACAGTGGCGGCAGAAATAATAGACTCGCCTTACTTTGAAGAGTTTTGGCTATTATTCCATTACACCATATAGATCCCCTTTTCAAACTTTTTATATACAGTTGTCCACAAAAAAATAGGAGTGCCAACATTCAAAATTTGAATTGTTCAATTCTCAATAAAAAAGTGGTTTTATTTGAAATTTTTTTACACAAAGTAAATCGCAGAAGTTTTATTTATCTTTCCACAGTCCACACATTTCAATCAAAAATAAACAAAAATTAAGATCTCAATTTAAGTAAAAAAAATCAAATATTAGTTCCACATAAAAATAGGAGTAATGTATCTATTTTGAGATAATTTTTAAATGTTGATTTAAAATGCTTTCAGCGCTTGACAAAACTAAATTAAAACTAATATTTCGTTGAATAGCCTCGGTTTTTTAACACTGCTTCACACCTCCGTGGCATAGAGTCTATGAGATCCTGGCAACGTTTTAATGGGATTCCTTTCCATGCCTCTCTTACTACCTTTCATAAATCTCCAGCATTGGTTGGTTTTCGTTCAGCAACACTTTTTTTGATATCAGTCCACAGGTTTTCTATGGGGTTGAGGTCAGGAGACTGAGCAGGCCAACGCATAACTTCAACCCCCTTGATCCTAAACCACTCCTTTGCGCACTTGCTGGTATGTTTAGGATCATTATCCTGTTGATATACCCATTTCAATGGCATATTCCATGTGGCATAAGGTAACATTACCTCATCTAATATTTTTACATATGCTCTTTGATCCATGATGCCTTCAATCAAATGAATTGGGCCAACTCCTCTATATGAAAAGCTACCCCACGCCATTATTTTGGCGCCGCCATGTTTGACGGTTTTTGTTGTAAATCGGGGATTATGTTCCGTGTTAGGTGGGCGCCGAACATACTTTCTAGAGCCTGTACTACCAAATAATTCGATTTTGCTTTCGTCTGACCACAATATGTTTCGCCATTTATTCACAGGCCAGGACACATGCTCTTTTGCAAATTGTATACGGGCTTTTACGTGTTTCTTTGTTAGTAGGGGCACTTTTCGTGGACTTCTTGCGAATAGTTTGTGTTGGACCAAACGCCTACGAACAGTTTCGGTACTAACTGTCAAATTAAGGTCATCACGGATGATTCTGGTTGATGCAAATGGGTTACTTTTCCACCGGCGTATAATATTGCGATCATCTGCAATGGATGTTTTGCGCTTTCGTCCGCGAGTTTCGTTTTTATTTTTAAAATTTAAGGCATTTGCTACCATTTGAGCAGAACATCCTACGATAACCTGTATTTCCTTGTATGTGTTTCCTTGTTTTCTTAGCCTTTTGATCAATACTCGCTTTTCCTCTGTACAGTGCTTTCCTCTGCCCACTAGGAAGAAAACCCCAATACATAAATTACCAATAATTAATTAGCATTGCTACTAAGTTATGCATTCTACTTACTTTTCAAATTTTGTGAATATATTTTTAAGTTGAAAGTTATTTTTATTAAGAAATGTTAAACACTCCTATTTTTATGTGCAAAACAATAACACGTGTCTCCATCAACTAGCAAAGCTGCACTAGAATAACTACCGCAGCAATAAAATTTTGTTTCATATTTTTGTGCTAGCGTCCCGTGTTGTGTGCCGCTATTGTACCGCGTCACTTACGTGCGCTCCGAAAAAGTTATGCAGCCATATACATTTTTAACACCGGCACTCCTATTATTTTGTGGATAACTGTAAATTCGACAAATTTTCACCAAATTTTTAGACCTTTTATTCAGAATACAAAACTGCATACCAAAAAATTTTCTAAAAATTCTGAATAAAAAGTTGGAAAATTTTGTGAAAATTTGTCGAATTTTTATAATTTTTTTTTTCAAAGTTTGAAAAGCGGATTTGTATGATGTTTTGCTGCATGACTATCTAGGCTTTTATAAAAAAATATGAAACATAAAATAAACTAAATAAATATAGCCAAAATTCTTAAAAGTACGACGAGTCTATTATATCTGCCGCCAGTGAATATATGTACATAAATATGTCTTACCTTTTTTTTGCCTTAAAAATAAAACAATTGTTTGATGTGGCCATAAGAAAATGAAGTTTCTTGCTCACGTAACCTGTTGGTAGCTTGTTGGTGCCATTCCTCTTTTTACAGTTATTAAAAGCCTTCAAATGCTCTAATAATAGAACTCCCCGATTATTTGCTTTCCCTGAACTTTTTATTTTTTATTCTTGAACATACATAAATAGTAAATGAAGAGCATTCGAGTCTAAGACATGGTGGGAGCTCAATTGCTGCATATACTGACGCACTTGTCCGTATTTTTTCCATAGAACCACAACGCAAAAAGAAAAGTGGGTAATCGTGTAGTATAGTTAAGCCGCCAAAGAACGCGGCAATTGGAGCTTTTTCTGCTTGGATGTGCGACAAAATATTTATACGCTGGTGGAGAATTGCACAATTTACACACAGTGAAAGAATTTTGTTCTTCATAAAAATGATGGTTTCAAAAATATATATTTACTCACATACATACATATCGTGGTGGAAAAATAAATAGGGACTCGTCATTTTTTCAAATTTTGCCTATTTTTCTATCGTGTATTTAATATTTATTATTTTTTTATAAACTTATAGCTCACAATCTAACAAAAAAAAAATTCAAATTTCAAACTTCGTGCAAAAATTATAAAAATTTTAAAAATTATCAAAAATCAACGCGAGTTTCAAATTCGAATTTATATGGTTTTTGTTAGATAATGAACTATACTTTTATAAAAAAAAATTAATATTTCATAAACCAAAGGAAAATAGGAAATATTTGTTAAAATTCGTCTCCCTTTATTTTTCCACCACTGTATGTATATATTTAAAAGGGGAAAAAAATGCAAAAATTTTTTAATAATAAAGTGTGGTGGCCTTTGCTGGAATAAAGTATAAATTTTAACATAAATATGTAGGCTAATATTAATCACAAAGAGTGTACACATCTTGAGGCTCGCGCATTCCTTAAAACTGTCCTGTAGGAAATACATACCGAACTACTATCAATAAAATTTATCTTTGGATGATACCTCTCTTCAAAGCAGTGATGGGCATACTTAAATACTTGTCTTTAAAGTACATGTTTGGATACTAAATACGACTTGTACATAATATTTAGTATTTTGGTGCTTACAATTTTGCCAAGTGTTTGGCCGAGCTTCTCCTCCAAATTTGTAGAGTGCTTTCTAGAGTTTTACGGCGGCTCCGAACGGCAAATGGATTTTATGAGAAGCGTTTTCATTGTCGAAATATATTCAGAGGTTTACTGTTGCCTGCCGAGGGGCGACCGCTTTAAAAAAAAAAAAAAAAACTTTCGAACCCAGGTCTAACCACTCAGCCATAGCATTTAGGAGTTGCTAATGAATAGTGAAGTAAATGGAATGGGAGTATTTAGGAATTGCTAAATACATACCTCAGGTATTTCGAGGGTGCCAAGTAGTAAAGCAGTAGATTTCTATATATTAAACGGTTCAGGAAAAAAAAATATAATCGATAATTTTTGGTTTTCTTATTTTAGGGATGGACAATAAAATGCTTCGGATTTTCGGGTTTTTCTGTACTCTTTAAGATTTTCTCTGAGTTCTTAAAGATTTTTTCGAGATTCTGGTAGGAACTTTGGAATTTTTTTTTTATTTTTAAGAACTTTTTTATTTTTTCGGTACTTTATTTATTCCTTCGGGACGTTTTTATTTCTTCGTCACTTTTTTTGTTTCTTCGGCACTTTTTTTTATTTCTTCGGGACCTTTTTTATTTATTCGGGACCTTTTTTATTTATTCGGGACTTTTTTTCCTTCTTTATTTATTTATCTTTCCGAGATTC
>NW_023458566.1:7915766-7930609 GCF_013731165.1 Rhagoletis pomonella
GAGAAAAAGCCAATAACTATAAAAAGACAAAAATAGCCAATGAACATAGCCTTACTTATGTATGTATGTATGTTTATATAGTCACATATATAGTATAGTATGTATGAATGTACCTATGAATATCGGCTGTATTGCCGTGTATTTGCATTGCGTGCTGTCGCACCTTTTTGTCCGGTCCGCAACCGGTGCTCATTTAAAGGCCTCGAGTGCCCTTCGCATAAATTGAATAAGACATCATGAAAAATTAAGAAAAAAAAATAATCAAAAAATAAAATGTTAAAATTGACTTCGGAAAGAAGATAAAGCGAATACTTGTACATATATGCCTGCACGAACATTTTCAGGTGGACAAAGTTGCTCGATGCAAATTTTTTTGAATATCATTGCGACCGCTGACAAACATAAAGAGTATAGAATTATTGTTGGAAAATAAGTTAGGTTTAGTTTTTATTAGCTTTTTGCTAAGAGGAAAAACTGTTTGTTAGAAAAGAAACTGTGCTCAGAAACGGAAATCGCTTTAAGCCGGGCAGGTTCCTAAATCTGATCAACAACCTTCAATCCTCGCCTTAAGGAAAATTACAAAGTTGTATAGTTAAAAAAAAACATACGGGCAAGTTTTGCAATTCACTTCCGAGTGAATTTCAATAAAGTTTGCTTTGAATTCAAATTGGCAGGGGTTGAAATTCACTCGGCAGCGAATTGCAGAACCTGCCTAATAATTTACAAAAACTGATGGTTGCGTATTTAAAGTAAGTAAAAATGCACAAAAATAAAATTCTGTATAACTAATTGTATTGAAAACAGTGATGGGCATACTTGAAACACTTTTGTTTTTACAGTTTAAGTTAAGTACCTGTTTGGATACTTATATAATACCTATTTACTCAGTATTTAGAGCCACCTAAATCCTCAAGTAAGAAAAGCGACCTTAATAATTGGGTAACCAACCGTTTTTTTTTAATATTTTTAATCGGTTTTTTGAAATCTAGATTTTTTGAATACCGAGTAAACCGAATTTTCAATCGAATAAACCGGGGTTTCAACTAATTTATGTATATACTAAAATATAAAAATTTTAAATATTTATTTGATTGAGTTCAGGAAGGTGTTGATTGATTCTCGATGAATGGCCTTTTTATAATAGACTATTGTTACGGTTACCAGATTTGTATGGGCGAAAATCGGGACATTTCTAAAGCATCAAATCCGTACATACAATTTTGTTTTTAGAATAAACATAACATAACAGCATAACACATTTTAATACAGTTTTATTTAAAACAAAGTTTTGGCTACTTTGCTTTGTTTTAAAATGTATATTTTTTTTATGAAAATGTAACTTACCATCTACAAAAACTGTACAAAATTTTAAATTTTGACTTACATAGTCTTTCAGTTTCATAAAAAAATAATAAACATTAAATAATCGAAAGGGGAATAGCCAAAGAATGCTAAAAGTTCTTTTCCCTATTTATATTTTCGCCACTGTATCTACAGCTTATATTTTTCATATCCCTGATTTTTTGAGGGAATTAATATTATTTCACTAAAATCAAGTTTGAATTGTTTCATTAAAGCTTAACAAATCATTTTATAAACCTTAAAAAAAAAACTGTGACAAGAATGATAGACATAACCAAAGATCACAGAAAATAAGGATGCTCAAAATCGGTACGAATGGTCACCTTAACTATAGTAAGTGTTACTGTGGATGAAATATATAAAATAAAACCGGTTTATCCGTTTTTTTCTTAATTTTTTTTTCAAATTACCTTTTTTCGAATAACTCGAAAATCAGTTAGGAATATTTTATTTTTGAATTTTTGGTTTAAATGTGTTTATTTTGAATTTAAGGCCTTTTATGATTTATCGCTTCATTCACATACACGCATTTTTTCAAAAGTTTCAACGACGTTGGTGCTCACTCAAAATTAGGTTTTGCTATATTTACGATAAATATTTTTGTATAAAAACACCTTCTCGTTGGTGGTAGGCAGCTAATTATATATTTTATTCAAATAAGTACGTATGTATTTATGTATGTATGTACGTAAATGCGTGCGCCCCTTGAGCTGTTTCGCAAGAGGCAAAGTTGTTATTTCAGCACATCAAAGAAAACGTGACAGCAATGCTGAGTATCTTTAAAGCACTTTTCTCTTAAACAATTTTTTTTTCTCAAACAAAAAACTAAGTAATTTTAAGTGCCTCATACTAAAACATTTGTATATTATTATTATTCCAATTGTATGTTCCATTTTTTCTTAGCTGCATGCAATCACATTTGTGTACATACATACATATGTACGAATACTTGCATCGCGCAGCTTGAGATTTTATAATTATTTTCAATATTTTTTTTTTTTCACCCCAAATTCCTCATAATCTAACGCATTATGTATTATAGTTGGCATACTTACATATTTGCTTTCATATTTTCAGTCGTCGACTAGCTAGTACTTTCACGCGCTCATAAATACATAAATATTTGAAACAGATTTTTGTACGCATGCCTACCTGGTAGGCTGGCTTTGCTGGCTACATGCTTTCGATGTGCGTTGTGTTGCAAATGAATGAGGGTTGTGCATAAGTACTTACTGTACATTCATTCGCACTTGTATTGTTTGTATGTTGTATGAATGCGTTTGCTCCACTTTACTGTACTCGTAGCTGCTGTCATTGGCATAGTCGCCTTTCGACTTTATTGAATTGATTGAAAACAGCTGTCAGCCGTTTTGTTATAATGCATTGCTTGAAATTTTAACATCAAGATGTTTACACACATACATACATGCATGCATATTGGTGGCCCGATTATTAGAAACGATTTGCTTTTACAAGTGCAAGCTACAACGAAAGTTATATAACTTAAAGTTTTATACTTTCTACAAGATTTTTTAATTTTAAATTTCGGCAATGTCAAAAAAAGGCCATAAAAATTTCTAACTTTTTAATCGGAATTTATAGAAAAAATTCGGGTACGCTCAGAAAAAAGGCAGCCAAATATATTCTTCTCTCAACACATGATTTGGTTACTATAACTATATCCAACAACAAACATATCAGGTTGACCTAACCAAATTCTTTTCTCATTTTATGCAATTTTATAGCCAATTCAATTTTATTATAATATTGTCAAAGTTTGAATTAGCTAAAAAACTTCTTTGATTTTTGCGAATTTTTTTTTCGCCGACGTGTTACGCATTTTCTTGCATGCAAAGTACAGTGACTCAAGCAAGTAACCACATGTTGATTTTTTTAAGCATTCGTTATGTTTTTCGATCAAATTTTTTTTTGTTATTTTTTCTATAAAAATCCTGTCCAAGCTTTAAACAAAACCATATAAATCACAGTTTCAAACTTTATACAAAACTTACGAAAGGGCAACAAATTTTCACCAAATTTCAAGTTTTTAATCTGAATCTGTAGAACATTTTTTGGTATGGAGTTTTATAGCCCATACAATTTTAGTCTAATAAAGTGCAAGTTTCAACCGGCTAAAAATCGCGTTAATTTTTGAGATTTTTTTTTTTTTGGAGATTGCTTATGGGTTTTTTATATAATAAGTGCAATTTACAAAAACTGGCATTGATTTGGCTTTGTGTGACAACATCAAGGCGCACGCCACAAGTCAGAGGAGAAGCTCGGCCAAACACTAACATATGTGTAAGCGCCAATCTATTATTCTTAAACATATTCAAAAGGTTCAGATTTAAAAGTTGAAATTTCCACGAAAATTTGTTGAATTTTCTTATATTTTTTATAAAGTTTGAAACTGTTATCTATATAATGTTTTGGTTAAAGCTCGGAAATATTTTTATAGAAAAAATAAATAAAATATAATTCAACTCGAAAAACATGAGTATTAAAAAGAACACAGCACGCGGTAACTTGTTTCAGTCACTGTATGTCCGAAATTTTTTATATGTGAGAAACACCGCCAACAAAAGAAGTTCTAAAAAATCACGTTGATTTTTCGTTGTGGCATGCACTATATTTTATTAAAAATAAATTGTCACGCAAAAACTTGTAAAAGCAAATCGTTTCTAATTATCCGGCCACTAGTGTATACATTATGTACATTCGGGTGAGTTTTTTTTTTGTTGCCCCATTAACGGCCGCAAATACATAAACGGATAGAATTGTGCTCGAACGATCATTGGTGGGAAATAAATTTCGGGTATTCAAATATACTAAAATCTGCCTATGTACGATCGAATCTTTTGCTGCTTCTACTCATTGGTGGATATTTTAAATATTAAATATTTGGATATACATACATACATATGACATTGGAGCGAAATTGCAGTGATAGATATTATAGTCGAAATACATACTTATGTACATACATACATAAATATACCGCTAGAAGGAATTTGCTGTTCGATAGATTACTACAATGAAATTATTAGTTTTAGATGTCACACATTCGCCTTATTTGGCATAGTTTGACTTTCTATTGAAAGCTGATTAGGTCCAACTCTCGTCCGCATGTAAATGCACAGTTCGGGGTTTGCTACATCGCAAGTTTTTTTTTTGTTTGCTGAATGTGGTCTCCAAAGTTATCAGAGCTGTATTCCTTATTGCTCTATGGGCAGGATGGTTTTACTACTATGTACAGTCGCAGTTTTTGTCTGGCAGTTCAAGTTATGTTTGACACTGTTAACCAAGTACGTTAAACGCAACAACTTAGTTGGTAAAATTGAGTAGTATTTTGAAGTATTGAAGTATTTTATCAGCCAGATGATACAAGCTCTTAGAATGGTATTCCTGTTCATCGCTAAGTCTGGACATCTATAAACAGGGTGCTCTACTGCTCGTTTTCTATGCAGATCCTCCAGTTTTTTCAGGACTCATTTAGGCGGTGTTCAGACTTCTGGCTTCGCGATGGCAGCGCTGTGTTTTCCTAACACATTGTACGTACTTTTAGGGCTGTATATGGGCCACATGAGTTATTACATGATACCTATGCCTAGGAAAAATTAGCAAAGTCAAGTAGATGGATTGAACGTCTTAATGCTAGGAAACCAGATCTAATTACGCACCTTATTTTGAAGCCATTTCTATTTCAGGTAGTGCATAATCCGCGTACAGTCTTATAATGGGCGAGAATCGAGAAATTATACTACCATGTCCGATCGTTCTTTCTTTCCCTGTAGTTCCTATACCCGCGGTTTTCTGAACTCTGGCTGTTTTACTCATACCTCTGGTGGTCCGGCTATCGGAGATTCGCCTAACGTATTGATTCAACCTTCTTTAGCACAGAGAGAGGAGACACCCTAAGAAGAAGGTTCATTCGGCAGATTTTTAGTAGCCGAAATCATTCTAGTTCAAATAT
Source organism: Rhagoletis pomonella (assembly GCF_013731165.1). Classification (NCBI taxonomy): domain Eukaryota; kingdom Metazoa; phylum Arthropoda; class Insecta; order Diptera; family Tephritidae; genus Rhagoletis; species Rhagoletis pomonella. Next base: position 7,921,102 of record NW_023458566.1, read on the forward strand.
AATACGCATTTGCGTTTTTTAGGTATTTACATGAAATTTCGCAAATAAATTTTAATTTTCTTGAAAAGTAAAACACCATTCAGCTTTGGAATCATAAATCAGTGGAATTATGTGCATATGTTCTTACCTACTACATATATATGTACATACATATCTCATTCCGTGCTTGATTACTGGGTTAATTACTTTGGTGCATTGGGATTTTAATAATTTACTGGAATTAAAATTTTGATAGGCAATTACATACACGTGATGCATAAAGAGCAATAATATTTAGCCTTTTGTATTTCAGTTTTCACCAATACAATGCCACGCAGTGGTAAAAATTTCTTAAATATTTTCTTGGATGCCTTCATTAAATTCTATTTTTTTAATTTCTAATTTTTTTTTTTAATTTGTAATTTTTTTAATTTATAATTTTTTTTAATTTTTTATTTTTTATGTTTTTTTTTAGTTTCATTTAACCCAAATGTATACATATGAATCATGGTTTCATGCAAGCGCACCTTAATTAAATTAAACTAAAAAAAAAATATGTTTAAAAAAGTTTAGAGGCCTTCTTAGCCTAGCCGCAAATATTGAATGAATGTCATTAAGTTTGTTGTTTCTGTTGTAAAATAAAAACACGTTGGCTAAGGTTTTTGTAAGTAACTATGTGCAATGTTGCCTATAAATTTCAACGTCTACGTATTTTTGTATGTAGTAGTACACGCTTATACATACATACATATGTATATCTATAAGCCTTAATCACTTTGTTTGTTATTGAAGTATGTAAAAAAAAAACCAACGAAATTGAGAAGAAAACATTAACGAAATTTCATGGCTGATAACTTTCGAAAAACACTGAGCAATTTTTGCATACAAATACACATACATACATAAGTTTACCCAAAAGCTTGGCGAACGTATACGTGCTGTGCTATGTTTGTATCGTTGTGTGCTATTGTTTTTTTAAGTTATCGACTCAGCCTGAAATGAGGGAGAAGATTGTAGATATCATGCATACAAATGTTTGTCAGTATGTGAGTATGTATGAGTATTTGGCAAGTCGGGCAAGTCAACAACAATCAAGTCGTATAGACTTGTTAACCTCTTTGTTGTCGTTGTAGTTGTTGTTTGTTGGTGTACTACATACTCGCATAAGTACGTAATTTTATATATGTATCATACGTACTTGTGGCCACGCAAACCTCACCACGATTTAAAAAAATATATTGTTAGAATTATATAAATTTATAAAAAAAAAAAAAATTTTTATTTAAATATAGCCTGTAACAAAAGCTATATAAATAAAAGTTTAAAACTTAGAATAATTTATCAAATTTTCATCATAATTTAAAATTAAAAAAAAAAATTTTAGGAAAATTTCGGATATAAAGTGCAAGTTTGAAGTAGCTCAGGATTCTGGTTGATTCTTCACAGTTTCTTACGATGTTACGCATTTTTTCCGTATATGGAAAAAACTACAAAAGGTCATCGGGAAAAAATTTTGAAAAACCACCGAAAATTTTGGGCCACTAAAATTAAATTTTCGTAAAAATTCTGATTCAAAAGTTATACATTTTTATGAATTTTTCTAAATTTTGTACAAGTTTGAAACTCGTATTTACATACGTCGTTTTTGTTAAAGACTGAACAAAATTCTACCACTTTTTGTTTTGTTAAGTCGTGGTACGGTTTGCGTGGCCACAAGTGTACATTTGTGTGTTCTCGTATGCCAGTATAGATATACTAAGTAAATATGTACAGTCTCAACTTGCACGCATTGGGTTTAAAAGTACATATGTATGTACGTTTGTAGTTGCACGTACTTGGTTAACTTGCATAAAAAAGGGGAACACACTTCCATGACACCGGCGGAGAGGTGGTGGGTGTAAGGAGTGGCAGCTTATGCTGCTGTTGGCTGGCTGATAGGTGTTGTATGTGGATATATACATACATACATACATATGTATGAATGACGCAGCGAAAGAAGAACACGTTTACTACTTGCATTTCACACATTCGTGTAAACCATCAAATGCAATCCACTTAAATGCAGGCAACAGCGTCAACAGTGGAGAGCGTTTCAATTAAAGTGTGTTGCCTGAAGTGAGTGAGTGAGTGCATGGGCGAGCACGAACAAGCTACTGCGCTGCTGCTGCCATGAGAAATGAGGCAACCATGGTGATGAGGAGATGCATTTGGCAGCAGCAAGCACTTGAGAAACTACTGGCTAACTACTCCATGTGCGGGTTGTGCGTACTGATTGTGTAGTTGTTTTTATATATATATATATTTTTTTTTGTTTTCAAAATGATCGCATGTTGAAATATTGTCACTAGAATTACCGTTTGTCTTTGTTTGCTGTCAAGCTGAGTTGTTGTTTGAGATGTTGCAAAGCTGTAATTGTTAGCGTGATAGCAATGGATGGTGATTATTTTATTGAGCAATATATTTCGAAATTTCGGAAATTGCGTATGCATTTCAAAACAGAGTACGAGGGAAATACATACATACATATGTACAGTGAGCGTCAAAAATTAGTAGGTATACCCTGACGTTTTGACAATTTTATTTATTTACATTTTTCATGCCAAATTTTTGGTATTTTTTTAATATGTAACACCCCTGCCGAAAAAAATCTCAAACACCAACGGTAAACTTACATTGTATTATACTAAAATTTAATGGGCTACAAAACTATATACTCAAAATTTTTCTAAGAATTGAAAAATTTAAAATTTCGATGAAAATTTCTTGCATTTTCCCGAGTTTTGAGTGAAATTAAAAAAAAAAATTATTCTTATAGGTTTTGCGGTTGAATGAACTATATTTAAAATATTATAATAAAAAAAATTTGATATGGAAAATATAAATAAATAAAATCGTCAAAACGTCAGGGTATACTTATTTTTGACACTCACTGTATGTAGTGAATTATGTGTTGAGATTATATGAAGAAAATGCTGTTATAAACCTTCTTCAATATTTAACGAATGGGTATCAGAGAAACCCTAACTGCAGTGGAAGAGTTCCCTGCCAGGGCAGTCCTTCCGATAACATAAGTAGGTACTATGACAACCCAAAATTTTATTCCGTTCAAGGAGTCGCCACGATTCATAGAAACCTTTGCTAACAAGAAAAATTTCTAGTTTTCCGAAAAGGATCTTAACTGTTTCTCTCCTATCTGCATTTTGTTTAAGTTTCATTCGCCACGGTTCGTTTACTAATCGCAAAAGCCGCAAAGATATGTGAAAGTATTTAGCACTCTTATGTCTTTCCATAAAGTGGTTACAAAATTACATTTGTTAATCTTATCAGAAGAACTATCAATGTTATCGAAAATTTTATTGTCCATATTGTCATCGTTATCGATATAATTGTTATTGATGTTATCGTTATCGAGATTATCATTATCCATCTTATCAGTGTGGATATTATCATTATCGAGATTATCATTGGCGACATTATCGATGACGTTATCGAAATTATCGTTATCGATACTATCGTTACTAATTTGTTGACGTTATCCATATTGTTCAACTTATCGATATATAATTTTTTTGTTATCCATATTGTTATCGTGACCGATATCGATATCAATATCGATGACTGTTCTAATTTAGGCACTTATTAGATAGTATATGTTAAAAAATGACCTCCGGAGCCTTTAAGAATTTGTAACACATAAAAGTCGGACTATTTTGGTACTATTCGTATTATGTATTCCATCCAAATTAAGTCAAGTCCTTCAAAGCCCTTTAAGCCCGTGGTTCTTTGTCTCCGTATAAGTGACAGGGTAAGTAAATATGACCAGAGCCCAGCAGAATCCATTAAATATTTGGGAGAGATTCTCAAACCAATACATAAGCACCCCCGACCCCAAAAAAAAACACGCAAGCGTTATTGACATCAAATATCTATTTTCCCTTAATAAATATGAACAATGAATACCTAAAATGCGAGGCACACTATTCTCCTTTTCCATATTTTTTCCCAGACGGCTTTTGTTCCACGACAGCAAACTAATCGAGGTTAAAAAAAAAAAAAAAAAAAAAAGAAAGAAAACACAAAAGGCCACACTGTCAACACTGAAATCGACGAAAGAGTCAAGTGCAGTAAATAGGGCGAAATTTTTACAAAATAATCTATTGTTTTGTGTAAAAATAATAAAACAAGTAATACATATTTGTTTTTTGTCTAAAACATTTTGACCAAAATGTGTATGTACTAAATAATAAACAAAGCGAGCAAGGAGAGAAGTTATTATGGCAAGTTCTATATTTCAACCCATCCCTCTCCGTTGCCTTAACGCACCTCTCCGGCTCTGTCCTAGCTGGTCGCCAATGTCTCTGGAAAGCAGCGGCACAACATAAAAACAAGTCAAATTGTTGTGGAATATATGTCAGCAACTGATATTGATACTTCGAGCTCATTGTCTGTGTACTAGTACTAGTATGCCTTGTTGTTGACTACTTACATTGTTGTTTTTCTTGTCATTGTTCTAGTTGTCTGTTTTTGAGTGGAGCAACTGCCATTTGCAGATGCAACACTGTTATTGTGTAGTGTGGCCGCTTGCACAACTGGCCTCATCAGTTTGTCGTACTAATACCGAGTAGGTAGTGTGCATTGCATTGAAGTGGGCATATCAAGATTGCCATTGCTGGCGCACTACGCACAAAACGGGGCTTAACTATGTACAAGTATGTATGTAGTGTTAATGCAAATTAGGAGTGTTGTGGATATTTTCAATATATATCAAATTTGAAATTTAGTAAAACTTTCAGATACTGCGTAAATAATATTAATTTCAAATAAAACAGGGTCAACTAAAATAATGTAGGTTTATGTATGTAAATAATTTGCAAAAAAAATTAAAAATACAACCCACTTTTAGAATCACATTTTCAATAATTCATTGACTCTAAAAAAGTATAAACTTACTAAAAAATTAGAAAATACTTTAAGCTCATTTGTTCTAATTTTTTATATAGTATATAAAAAAGTATACAAATAAAATAATTAAAGATAAGAACTTATAGTTTCCATAAATAACCAACTGAATATTTAATAAGAAAACCATTTGAAAACTAAAAAATTAAAATATGAAATTATTTAGCCACATTAGAAATCATTTCTTAAAAATTAATTTACTAAAAATTGTAAAATTAAAAAACCTAAAAAAATAAGTGTTACAAAATTATACAAAACTATGGAAAACTATTAGAAGGAATAATAAAAAAATAACAAAAAAAAACAAGAGATTAAACAAAGAAAAAAATTTACAGCGTAAACTAAAACGACAATTTCTTATTCGTTGTTTGGAAAGTAACCCTTTTCTTACTCTGCTAGAAAGTATAAGTTATTGTATTTATTTTATTTATATGTAGTTATCAGGTTTGCACTCTAAATAAACCACAAAAAATTCTGAATAAATAAAAAACTCAAAAAAAAAAAACATTTCAAATACATAATAAGAAAATAATTAAAAATAAAAAACAATGAAAAGTAAACTAAATTAAAAATTTTGAATAAATAAGAAACTGAAAAAGGTGAAAAGAACTAGAATAAAAAATAATAATTTAAGTAAAAATTAAAAGCAAATTTATATATAAATAAATTTAAAAAAAAATAAAATCGAAAAAAGTAAAAATTAAAAGTGAATCATAAAAAGTAAAAATTAAACCGAATCTTAAAAAAGTGAATTAAAACAAAAAATAAATAAATTAAAAACCAAAATCATACAAAATTAAAATACAAAATCATAAAAGAAGCAAAAATTTATAAAAAATAAAATAAAACCATAAAGTAACAATTAGGTATTAAAGCCATATAAATAGGCGAATAAAAATATAAAATCGATCAAATAAATCCATCATAAAAATAATCGAATAATGCAATAAAAAAATAAACAAATAAATAAATAGTTGAATAAAAAGTTAGAAAAATAATAGAATATAAAACTCATTAAAATAATCGAATAAAAGGTCATAAAATAATAGAATATAAAACTCATTAAATGTTCGAATAAAAAATCTATTTTTATGATCAAATAAGAAATCATAAAAAAATAAAAAATCGTAAAAATAAACAAATAAAAGGTCATAGAAAATAAACAATTACCAAAAATCATAGATTACAAACAAATTAAAAAATTATATAATATAAACAAATATAAAAAATCATGTTATATACCTAAACAAATAGAAAAAAATCATAGAAAATAAACGAATAAAAATCTCATAGAAAATAAACAAATAGTACAAACCATATGACATGACCATACAAAACTTAAATAAAAAATTTTAATAAAAAAATTAAATAAAAACAATTCAAAAAACAAAAAATAAAGGAAGAAAATATAATAAAAAATTAGAAATTGCAAAAAAAACGAAAAAACTAACAAAATATTTTAAAACAAAAAATATAAAAAGTAAAAAGTATAAAAAATTAAACAGTTAAGAGAAAAAATATAAAAAATATAATAAGAAAAATATAAAAGAAAATTAAAAATCGAAAAATAGCAAGGCAATGTGAAAAATATTTCAAAAGGTAGAGAGTGTACATATTTATCAGTTTAATAATATTATTTTTTAAAAGTTAATAATATTATTTTTTTTAAAGTGGTTGCATTATTTTGAATATGTCATTTTATATGCAAGTCTCTATTAAATTAAATGTTTGAATTTATTTATTAAAACTGTGTTTTACTTTCATATTCTGAAGCTACATGATAATCTGAATGTTTCGATAATTCTAATCGGGTCCATAAGCACCCCTTATCTGCACCACATCCTAGATCCGGCTGTTAGCCATACTAGATTTTCGCGTTTTTTTCTTGCAAAATATAAGCAGCAGCGCGTATTAAATGGAAAAACGTGTTTGATATTCGATTTGCTTAATAATTTGGTTAATAATTTTTCTACGTAAATTGTGGTGTTAATTAGTGACTGGTTTCTTCTTTCAATCGAGGTTGACTCAATTCTACCAGAACCGCCTAGACTCTTGAATCAATAAGGAAACTATTGACAATGATACAATTACCGACTAAATGTAGGAGCTTGGACAAATAAATATCAATAGTTGGTACTCTTAAACAAATATAAAAAGTAACACATTTCGGCTTTAATTTTTATTTTGCAAAATAAATTGTCGTTCATGTCGCCAAAGCCCATCAAAAAAAAACCAGCAAGTCTTGTTCAATTCTACATATCAACGCTTCTTAACACAGACACAATTCGCAAATAGTAATTGCGTACAATTTCCACTAAATAGTTGGTATTTTTCCTCTTTTTCGTATTCCATTAGTTGATTGACGCTGATGGCCGGTTGGTTGCTTGGTCGATCGTTAAAAAGTCAACCAACATAAATCAATAAAAATAATAAAAATAATAATGCGCGATATCAGCACTTTACGAGTGTCTATATTTATTCAATTAATAAATACTGAAATGGAACCAACAATAAATGAACCGGAGTTGAAAACACACACACTTGTGCACGCAAGAATCATCACATAAATAAGTGGTGAAAGAGTGAGAGAGACAGATATGTACATATGTACATATATAGGGCGAGGGAGGTGCTAGGGTGTGGCGGTGAAGAATAATCATTGGTTATTTATACAATAAATTCTCTGTACGTCGATACTCAACGCCGCTGATACTTAATTATACAATTTCGCCAAATGTAAAAGCATTGAGAACGTAAACGAACGTCAGCGCCAACTGCGCCGACCGCGCCGACTGCTTTATAGTCGAAGCCAACTGCGATTTCGGCGTTGGAGCGGACGTGTGCTAAATATGACCACAGCAACAGCGGAGCGAATTTTTGATACGACGAGCGTATTTACTTAAGTTAAGCGAATGCTCGACTCGGTCAGCGCGCTTATCAGCGCTTACTTATTATGTATGTATGTATGTAGGTATTTCTATTCGTTGTTGTTGCTGTTTGTTGTTTATCAGCTTGTTGACAATGTATGTAAATAAACTCATTTTTTTTTGCGGTCGTCGCCCAGCGCAGCAAACGTGGCAGAAAGCATGCGCAATTGTAGTCGTCGGTGTGCAGTGCAATCATCAAGCGACCCAGAGGGCGTTGGGGGTGGCGGCGGAGGTCGCAACAGTTGTGCTGGCTGCAGTTGTTGTTGGACCCTATTTTTGCGCTTTTTTCACTGTCTATGCATGTATGTGCATTCGCTTGCACGTCAGCTTGTTTTATTCGAGTCGATCAATAATGAAGTGTTGGCCTGCGCTGCCTTCTACTGCTGCTTCATAAAACCCGCCATCCTAGGCACACCCACCACATATGAAAATCGATTTGTTAAAACAGATTCTTTTCGTTTTTCCTCTGAAAGCGATTTGAAATTATTTTCATAGAAATGTGCTTTCCAATTTGAAACCGGAATTTGTTTGTAGGATTGCTAGAAATGTAATTCAAACTGAGGATTTCAACAAAAACGTTTACATACATTTGACTGTAGCTGAACGGGCAGCCAAGCTCGAATGCCGTCAGTCGCAAGCTGTTATAATTTAATAAAAAAAATTTGTTTCGTACTTTCAAGCTATGAAAAAGCATCTGTGAAGTGCAGAATGAAAGCATATTCGAAGGAAATGAAAACTGCACAAACAAATATCTACTATTTAAAGTAAATAAAAGATTTCTTAGTGCCCCCCCGCTGTATGCAATTTTCTATAGTTCCGACCAGTTCTAAATAAATCACCTCAGATATAGATTTCTAATCAGAAGTTCTTGCATTCTTTGAGCCTTAAGTATCACATTTTTTGTGACTCTTTTGGACTTAGCAAATTTAAAAATTAAAACGGGTAAAAATAAAGTAGGTAGTTTGATCTTTTTGGAAAACTATGAATTTAAAATTATTCTTGCTTCGTGGAATTTTTTTTTTTTTTTAATTGTAAAATAAAAGATAATTTTAAAAAGTACCACACTTCGCTGCTTTTGTACTGATGGGGATCTAGCTAATGTCGGACTAGTTTTTTTCTGGCAATAAAACTCTAGTACTGAATTAGAAATTTGGTTTACTAGTTAGTTAGGGGTTTCCCTACAGGGTTATGTACGTACATGTTGTTGTATGCAAGTTTGATAGCGTGGATTTTTTTTGCGTTTGAGTTATTGCCATTGCTCATATGCAGCTGTATGCGCGTTTGTTTGCAATGCAGTTGCGGTACTTGTTAGTCTTCTTTGCTGTTATTGCTGCGAATTTTGCTTTTTTGTATTTTATTCATTTTTATTGTGGTTTTATATGTAGTTGAAATACGCATAAAATCGGCTGAGGTTTTAACGTACGAACCGCAACGTAGGGGATCAACATATGGCTCGGTTGATTTTGCTGGCTTAGTGGGGGTCCAAAAAAGCATATGTACATACGTACATATATACGAATAGATTAGTTGGAGCTTGCTGATTTTTTTTTTTTTTTTTTTAGCTGCTGTCGCTATTAGTGTTGCTACACTTGCTTGTTGCTTGTTGCTTGTTTTGGCCATTTGGCGTTAGCGCTGGCGTTGGC
>NW_023458566.1:7930709-7939858 GCF_013731165.1 Rhagoletis pomonella
ATTTTCTAAAATAAACTAAACTGTGAACACTTCAATTCTTTTACGAATTTTCGGAAGAAAATCGGTAAAGCCATGAAAATAATGCTGCTAGGTGATTTTCTTAATTTTTCGTACAGAAATTTCTTTACGAGTTCGTGTCAACCACTTCATATAATTTTCTTTGAAGATTCGTAAAAAAATCGTTACAGAAATTAGATGCTCCTAAAGATTTCGTTAAGATTTCGGGAACTTTGGTTTGCAGGGTATGTATGTATGTTTGAGCGCTTTGAGCGACCTCTAAATATTTTTAAGAATTCAAAATAAAAAATAGGATATATATTTGTCAGTTTAGAACAATCCTATGGGGTGAGAGCATAAAAATACCGACCTTTTTGGACCACCCTAATGTGCATAGTATGTACGACTGGTACAATTTAAAATTTGATAAATCGCAATTTTATTCCGAAAAAATTGCCCCGTGTCTGTTATTGCATTGCCAATGGCGAGAGGGGTGCACGTGTACCAATACTTGCACATCTTGAACTGTGCGAAAGTAAAGCGCAATCAGAAAATTATTAAAAATTTACTACAATGTAAATGCAATAATTAAGAATTCGGATTAAAATTTAAAAGTAATTGATTATGTGTGAAAGCAAAAAATAATCTACATTCATTTGCATTGCGTTTACACCCGCCGGCCGCCATTATCTTTCTCTCATTGTGCAGTGACGATCACAGTGAAATCATGCAATCATGTATATATGTACATACATATGTATTTATGTATGTACATCAGGGTGCCTTGACTAAAATAGTTGCATTTTCTACCGGAATTATAGAGTTTATTATATTTTAAGACATCAACTAAAATACTTTGGAAAAATATTACGATTTACGTGAGCTGGACCAAATTAAAGAAACCTAAAAAATCTTCCCTTTTTGATTCCCTTAATTTGAATTTTTAAACATTTCTATGCAGACTCGAATCTTTTAATTCTTAATCATCTGAGAGGATTTTTAAAAAAATTTATATATTTTTGAAACTAATTTTATTTATAAAAGACTCAATTTTTGGAGTCATTTTCAAATAGGTACAGCTCACGCAAATCTGAATATTTTTCTGAAATATTTTGGCTGAAGTCTCAAAATATAGTAGATTTTATAATTCCGATGGAAACAAAGAAAGCGCGCTGCACCCTAATGTAGGTACATACCTTGCTACAAGAGTGCTTAATTTAAATGTGTACATATTTAAATCCAGCTTAAAGTTGTTTCTTCATTTACTCTCCGATCGACGCAAATTGGAATGGCTAAGTGCAATCGTACATTTTTACATTTTGTCATTGCTTTGTTTGTAGCTGTCTCTTGTGGGAAATGACAGCATCAAAGAGTGCTCAATTATTATTTTACGCGGTGATTTTTTTAGAATAAAATGTTCAATAAGCCCCCGAAGAAGCCTAAAAATTTGTAGAGCCTCTAGCACAATATCTGCAGAGAACTGGAGTTCTAAGGATACCATGGAAAAGATTTATGATTTTTATCAGTGCTGACCTTGGCCGAAAAAATGTGGAGATCATTGAAATAAAATTTGGAATATTTTATCTCGTTTTCTGTGTTAGGTTTCCATAGTTTTCACATAAAGTTTTCGCTTCCTAATATTTAGTAAAGTTAGTTTTCCTACGTCTTTATAGAATTCTGTAAACCTCTTTGGATTAGCGTTAGACAAAAGTACTGGGAAAAATATTGTGGGAGCATTTTTGTTGCGGACTGAATGGCAACCCGACAAAAAGTCACGATTCTCCTTACGAGGAAAACTGAAATTTCCAGATTCCACCTACCGGAAGCTTTTTTTTGCTCTATGCATAATAGACATCGGAACAAAAATATGCTATCAATTTGATATCAATCGGTTAAATAGGTTTCGAGTCTGTAAGCTACATATACACACCTATGAATGTAGTGCGAAAACACTAAAGCTGGTTTTAAAAAATGTCAGAATCGAATTTTATCGAGTAACAATTTTTCAAGCGCCTAATCGCTTTTCGTACCCTTTCGGTTATGAAAGCGTGCAATTGTGATCGCTTCATATAATATGCTCGAACAAAAGAGAACAGTTCATTCCATAGAATAACACCGTGCGATAGTAAAATTTACACTCAAGAAAATAGGAACCAAATTTAGAAAAATTAATGACTAATTCAAAAAATTATGGGTAACAAACAGAAGTGAAAATTCTGTAGATTCGGAAAAGATTAATTTTGTTTTTTGTGCACAAGGTATTGAAAATATGCTTTGAAAATTTTATCCTTGATTATACTTGAAAATTTTCAATATTTATTTTTGGAAAAATCATAGCCAAAGGACCAATATATACACGAGCACATCCTCGAATTTCGTCCTTCTAACTTTATTAGTGTAGAATAAAAAAATTAATTAAAACGACATTCTCAATTCCTATTCTTCCTTTTTTGTGAACCGAAAAAAAGAAGATAATTTTTTTTAATTGTCCTAGAATTTTCTCTTTCATTTGGTACCGATATTGTTATTCTACACTGCACTGATTTTTTTAAAAATGAAATTTCGAAGTCCTCTTGGAAAACCCTGACGTCAGACCCTAGTCTCGTAAGTATATTGATGGCTTCGTGTGTTTTGAAAAATTTGGTTTTTTTCGGATGGTGATATAAAACTGTATAGTCGTATTTTTTGCAGTGTACATAAGCAATTGTGGTAAAGACGATTGCATTTTTTCGGAACGTCCCCTTTACGACTCTGACATTAATGCCCCTCTAAAGCTGCTTTGCATTTTATTGTGATAAATTTCCAAGTCAAATAAGAAGCAAAACATTGAAAAAAAAAAATGTAGTGATAGCATTGTATATTATTTACTGTTGAAAGCGCAATATTAGTTATAAATTTTGTTATTGTAAACGCTCGATTGATAATACGAAATGGCAGCAGCTATGTAAGTACATAATGGACGATTGTTTGATTGGGCTAAACACATACATATGTATCGTTGTGTGTATGTACATTTGTACATACATATGTAAGGGATACGTGTACTTGATAATGTTATTTTTATTTTTTCATATTCTTATTCGTGTGGCTTTGCGGCTAGTTGCCGGCTTCTTTGTTACCATAAAATGTTTAAATTTTTATCTTATTTTTACTTAGTATTTATTATGGTCATATATGTATGTATGTATTTTATATGGGAAATTTTTGTCTTCTTTCACGCACACAAATTTGGTTTATTGCGACTTAGTTTCTATCTTCGTTCGCCAATCGTTTGTATTCGCACCCGTCAATCACCTACTTCGTACATATGTACAGTAATCGGTTTTCTTTTCCCCCGACTTTTTATTTCATTGCCCTATACACACTCTCCTCGTGGCATATATAGGCTGCTCTGTTTCGCTGGTTAGTTCTGGATTTTGTTTGTTTGCTTTCGAGAAGGCACGTTTTCCAAATACATACATATACAAATCTATAGATACTAGTATGTATGTATGTAACATTAGGGCGGGTCAATTTTTTCCACTAGAGGCGATTGTACGTGTAATTCTAAGCGAATTTTTCGAAGAAATCATGGGTCTAAAATATATATTCCTCATGCCAAAAACCTCTTATAGCATGCTTTTACACAAAATTTAAGCACTTCTTTACGACACTACCGCAAAGTGCTAAGTAAAAGAAACCTATTCTCGCAATTTGGCAAACTTCTTATTGATTTTAGAATCCTCCTATGCTATACGCCTAAAGTCGAAAAAATCTGCCATACAAATTGACCCGCCCTAGTGTACACACTTACTATGTACTTCTGAAAATGTGTGCCTATGTATCTGCCACGACGGCAACAATCGTCGTTTTTATTTATTTATGTTTTTTATTTTATTTATTTTTTTCATTTTAGTTGTTTTTTTAACTGCTTTATTGTGGCGCTTGTTTTGATAGAAGGTGCCTCTTGCGCTGTTTTTTTTCGCATGACCTGATATGTCTGTACGAGAAATCGGTTTGTTTACTTAGTATCATCATTAGCCGAGTGCTTATATGTATGTATTTCGTATTTTTCCCTATTACTTGTATTATATCTTTCTATTTTTGGGTTTCTATTGTGTTTACTCTCTTTTTGTTGTTTGTTTTAATGTACAACATTTTATTACTTATAGCGCTGGTAATTTTTCCCTCTTTAATGTTACATGCGCTAAATATGCTTATGTCTACATTTTTATAATATGTACATAAATATAAAAAAAAGTCTTAATTTTTTTAACTTCTAAGAAACTGACACAAGTTCAGTAAACATATTTGGGCAGAGAATTTAATTATACGCTACTTGGGACACAAATTAAAGATGTTCTCCAAGGGTTTTATTTTATTCTGGCACTAACAGTTTGTTCGAAATTTTATATTGCCAGACGTGAAACTCCACTGGGGCTATTGTTTTTGGTATTCCAAATGGAGCACTCTAACATCATTTTTGGACCAATTAGATTACTGATTGAAATGCATACCACAATTTTCTTAAAAACTAAACAAAAACAAGTAAGAAAGTCTAAGTTCGGGCGGGGCCGAACATTAAATACCCGGCGCAATTATTAAATATATGTTTTCCACCTTGCCGAAAGCTACCGCTACACGATAAGCCGGGGTGTATAAATTTTAAGTGAATTAGCGTCCTTAAATTTCGAAATATTGCAGTTTCAAGCATTTCTGAAATATACCGTTATATGAAAAGCGGTCGTAATTTTAGTCCGATTTCAATAATTTTCAACGCTTTGCTTTTATGTGGCAAGCACAATAACCATACCGAGTTTGGTTCAAATTTCTAGAACGGTTAGCGAGATACATATATGTGATCATAAGTGGGCGGTGCCACGCCCATTTTCCAAAATTGTATCATAAGCGTATTTCTTGGTAAAAAATTGTTGCAACCATCAATTTTGAATAAATTAGCTTCAATATTTACTGATTTATCGAGGATTTCGTATTTTTCTAAATTACCGTTATATGGGATGTGGGCGTGGTTATTGTCCGATTTTAAAAATTTTCGGCCATTTGGTATGTTGTAGCAGGACCAACAACTGTGCCAAGTTTGGAAGAAATTGGTGCAGCGGTTACCAAGTTATACACATGTAACCATAAGTAGGCGTGGCTACGCCCATTTTCCAAAATTTTTTAATATTTTTATTTTTCGTCTAAAACTCATTGTAAATATCAATTTTGAGTGAATTATCTTCAGTAGTTACTAAAATATCGCACTTTTCGTATTTCTGAAAATTACCGTTATATGGGAGGTAGGCGTGGTTATTGTCCGATTTCGCCCATTTTCAATACCGTCCGTCCTATGCCCAAAAGAAGTCCACGTACCAAGTTTCGTTAAGATATCTCAATTTTTACTCGAGTTATCGTGTGCACAGACGGACGGACGGACGGACGGACGGACGGACGGACGGACAGACAGTCACCGCTTAATCGATTTCTCTTTTCATTCTGATCATTTATGTATACATTTGTCTATATCTATCTCGATTCGTTTTGCCTGTTACAAACAACCGTTATGTGAACAAAGTTATAATACCCTTGTGCACAAGTGCGCTCGGGTATAAAAAAATTAATTTTGGCGAAAATTTTTTTTACAAAATTTCATTTTTTTTCATAAAATTTAAATTTTTTATATTTTTTTTTATAAAATTTCAGTTTTTTTTCTGATTTTTTCGTGCCACCACTACGAATGGTAACTGCGGCGAAAAACGCGGTTGGTCTAGAACGTAGCATTGCTGTCGGCCCCTAAGAGCTCCTTATGACTAGTTGAAAAGTACGTTCCAAGGTAGGTAGACCGTAGTTTCGAAAAATTTAACAGCTTAAGAGAAAGCGTTAAGATTATTCGTACGGAGACCATTTGGTCACCTGCATGTATAGAAATCTTCTATCGGTCGTTTTATCGTGTGTAGGGCGGCCTGGGTCGACTTATCGTTCGAGATTATTTGGCCGGAACATTTTAAGGATCATTTGAGCTAGAGTCCCCCATAACCCGATTAATCGGTATCGGTATCGGTACTTGAAAAATAATTGGAATCGGTCGGACTCTAATTTGAGCCTCAAAACATACATAGCTGATTCGACTTTGAAATTCTACATAAATATGTATGCATTTGTATGTAGTTTCCATCGAAGTGACTTGGCTGTAAAGAGTATTCTAGATATTTACTTTCATTTTATCAGCATTTTTCATTGGCACTCAATCATACTGCCAATACTCAATGTTGCTTGCTTGTCGATTATTCTACATACTATGTCCCAACAAAAATACGAATGAAATTGTAGTTTTTAGTTTGTTTACTTGTACGATTTTATTTTTTTTATCCAATTAATCACAGTTTCTCATAGTAAACAACTATATACATACATATGTACATATTGCAAACGAATATATTTTGTAAAATGGGTAGGTAGTACGTGAATGTAGCGAACAAGCAGAGCACAAAACAAATTATACTTACACTCTCCTCTTTCACTGCACTTAACCATATACGTATGTATGTATGTTTTTTCTCGCTTCTGAGTTATCGTAAATGGGACAAAATTAAAAATTAATAAAATTTGAGCTAAAAAAAGTATATTTTTTTAATTAAAATGCTTTATTGACTATATGTAGGATGAGAAACGCTTGCACATACTCGTTTGATTTCTATCCGCCTATGCAATATAACGAAAGTTGTTTGGTATTTTTTTATTTTTCGTCTGCGCTTATTTTTATAGCTCTCGAGTTTTGGACAAATAAATAACAAATTAATTTGGAAAGCCCGGCGCGCAGCGCACATACATATGTATGTATATATTTGAGCAATGGCGAAACATTTTAATTTTAATGAAGTACACAAGACAAGAAAAAAAGAACATTTGTCACATTTGTACTGAATATTTATAAAAAAATGTATCAAGTAAGTGTTGTTGCTATGAAATGAAACAAGCGGACTTGAAACAAGCGGACATGCGTGATATTTTTTTAACGGCAAACCGTCTGTAATTTGTGCGTATATTTTTAGCATTTATAAAAAAAAAAAACAAAGTGATTTTTCAGGAATAAAACACAAGCCACGAAAACTTTCTGAAAATTCCGGAAAGCTTTGAGGGAAAAATCATTTTTTAATTATTCTTTAAAAATACATATCTATACCGGTTATTTCCTGCAAAAAAAATTTTATATCAAGCATACATACATATGTATGTATGTACAGTGGCGGCAGAAATAATCGACTCGCCTTACTTTGAAGAGTTTTGGCTATTATTCCATTACACCATATAGATCCCCTTTTCAAACTTCTTATATAAATTCGACAAATTTTCACTAAATTTTTAAACTTTTTATTCAGAATACAAAACTGCATACCAAAAAATTTCTAAAAATTCTGAATAAAAAGTTTGAAAATTTTGTGAAAATTTGTCGAATTTTTATTTTTTTTTTTTTTTCAAAGTTTGAAAAACGGATTTGTATGATGTTTTGCTGCATAACTATGTAGGCTTTTATAAAAAAATATTAAACATAAAATAGACTGAATAAATATAGCCAAAATTCTTAAAAGTACGACGAGTCTATTATTTCTGCCGCCAGTGTCATTCCTTTTCTTTTTGCCTTAAAAAAAAAAAAAAACAATTGTTTAATGTGGCCACTGGCCATACAAAATTTAAGTTTCTTGCTCACTTAACCTGTTGGTAGCTTGTTAGTGCCTTTCCTCTTTTTACAGTTATTAAAAGCGTTCAAAGGCTCTAATAACAAAACTCCCCGATTATTTGGTTTCCCTGAACATTTTATTTTTTATTCTTCAACATACATAAATAGTAAATGAAGAGCATTCGAGTCTAAGGCATGTTGGGAGCTCAATTGTTGCATATACTGACGCATTTGTCTGTATTTTTTCCCCATAGAACTATAACGCAAAAAGAAAAGTGGGTAATCGTGAAGTATAGTTAAGCCGCCAAAGAACGCGGAATTTGGAGCTTTTTCAGCTTGGATGCGCGACAAAATATTTATACACTGGTGGCAAATTGCATAATTTACGCACGGTGAAAAAAATGTTGTTCTTCATAAAAATGATAGTTTCAAAAATATATATTTACTCACATACATACATATCGTGGTGGAAAAATAAATAGGGACTCGTCATTTTTTCAAATTTTGCCTATTTTTCTATCGTTTATTTAATATTTATTATTTTTTTATAAACTTATAGCTCACAATCTAACAAAAACCATATAAATTCATATTTCAAACTTCGTGCAAAAATGATAAAAATTTTAAAAATTATCAAAAATCAACGCGAGTTTCAAATTCGAATTTATATGGTGTTTGTTAGATAATTAACTATACTTTTATAAAAAAAATTAATATTAAATAAACAAAAGAAAAATAGGAAATATTTGTTAAAATGTCGTTTCCCTTTATTTTTCCACCACTGTATGTATATATTTAAAAGGGGAAAAAATGCAAAAATTTTTTAATAATAAAGTGTGGTGGCATTTGCTGGAACAAAGTATAAAATTTAACATAAATATGTAGGTTAATATTAATCACAAAGAGTGTACACATCTTGACGCTCGCGTATTTCTTAAAACTGTCCTGTAGCAAATACATACCGAACTACTATCAATAAAATTTCTCTTTGGGTGATACCTCTCTTCAAAGCAGTGATGGGCATACTTAAATACTTGTCATTAAAGTACATGTTTGGATACTAAATACGACTTGTACATAATATTTAGTATTTTGGTGCTTACAATTTTGCCAAGTGTTTGGCCGAGCTTCTCCTCCAAATTTGTAGAGTGCTTCCTAGAGTTTTACGGCGGCTCCGAACGGCAAATGGATTTTATGAGAAGCGTTTTCATTGTCGAAATATATTCAGAGGTTTACTGTTGCCTGCCGAGGGGCGACCGCTTTAAAAAAAAAAAAAAAACTTTTTCGAACCCAGGTCTAACCACTCAGCCATAGCATTTAGGAGTTGCTAATGAATAGTGAAGTAAATGGAATGGGAGTATTTAGGAATTGCTAAATACATACCTCAGGTATTTCGAGGGTGCCAAGTAGTAAAGCAGTAGATTTCTATATATTAAGGAAAAAATATAATAATCGATAATTTTTGGTTTTCTTATTTTAGGGATGGACAATAAAA
>NW_023458566.1:7939958-7943460 GCF_013731165.1 Rhagoletis pomonella
AACGTTTTCTTATAAAAAAAAACTGTTCAAAACGGAACCGGTTAAAAGCTAGTTGCAAAGTAATGCACTGGGCGCAAATTGCCACCGCGAAAATGACATCGCCTTGTTAAACTTGACAGGTGAAAGCATTGCTTAGGCATTGAGCTAGAACTAGTACTGTCGGCAAAAGGTCTAGTTCTACGCTGGTTCTGAGCTAGTCAGTTTTTCCGCAGGGTGTATCGCGAGCGTGTCGTTTGTGCTGCGTAGTTTCTGGTTTTTGCTCCATAAACGTACACGTATTTCTTGTCAAGTATACACACAAATAGTCTGTCTACCTACACGCATATGTATATGTACGTGAGCACCTTTCGACTTTACAGTCTCATTGACTCTGTACAGCAAATACAACAAAAATATATAAGCTCGCTTTGTGGCCCTCTCAGCGACACTTGCGAACCCAGCCAACCCGTCAGCCAGCCAGCAACGCAAGCAAAGCTGGTGAGCAGCAGCAGCAGCAGCAGTTTAGCAGCCGGCAATCCAGTCCATCAGCCAATTCACCAATCTACCTACGTAGCCACCTTTCTATCAGCGCAGCAGCCAAACTGGCAGACCACCAACAACAAGCCAAGTCTGAGCCAAACAAACCGGCTTTTGTGAAATCTTTTCTCTTCGACATTTTTTGGCCTTGCTTTAATTCGCTTTGCTTTGCTTTACTGTACTGGATTGCTGCTTGCTGCACTCCACCTTTCTTAATTCGCACGATTTACTTTTTTACACAGCCTCAGCCTCAGCCTCAGCCTCAGCCTCAGTCTCAGCATTTTGCATTTGTGTCGTTCGTTTTCCTCAAACCTTACTGCTGGTGGCCACTACTACTAACTTTTTCTCGAAAATTTAGTCAAAGTGAAAAGTACTTGCTGTGTAGTAGTTAGTTGTTGGTTTTGTTGATGTCGATAGGTTTTGTCTGAACTTATTATCTCGCATTTTTTTGAGGTTTCTTTTCTTGTTTGTTTGCTCGACAAATACTGGCATAAAAATTCTGCTGCTGACAAGCCAAGTCACAAGGGAGAAGATCAACCGAAAAGAAGCTGGAGTAGAAAGTTGCGGCTAAATACCGCTTTGGTAGAATGAATAAATAAATACAAAAAAGTTAGTCGTTTAAGTACCGATTCCCAAATGTACTAATGTAACTAGAAAGCACACTTATCTTTATGAACCAAATAGATACTAGATAGATTCCTTATGAATTTTAGAATATCCAGAAGCAAGGGTCATCAGAATATCGACGGATCTTCAGAGGTTTAAGGAAATATAGTATTTTTTCTTATTTGGCGATTTGGGCCGAAAAACTTACCATTCCTCCATTTTTTAAGTATGGAATTAGACCTGAAAGCGAGTGACATCGCAGCCGAAATACCGGTATGAAACGTCAACATCTTGCACGAAAACCAACGTCCATGCATCGCTCTTTTAGAGAAAATCCCATTAATTGTTTCTAAAATTCTCAAGGCTGGATCTCAAGATAATAGTGAGGAATGAAGACTGCATGGGATTAAACGAAAGTAACTTTAAAGCACAGGAGAACATCTACTTTGCAGCTTTCTGAAAGCTGTGAATTAGCTACCTTGGCTTTCCCTGAACTTTTTCGCAGACGGCTCTAAAATGGCAAGAGTAACCTGACCATTGCAGCATATTTCAAGCACAGGTTTTCGCAATGAGGACAGCAGCAGAGCTGGCCTCCATCGAAACGACAATCAGTCAGGCGGCAATTAAGGCATTTACCTCATGTAGTATTTCATCCATAAACGTCCTGGTGGCTGTTCATGCACTAAAAATGGGAGTCACTAGCGTAGACAGGTTGAGGAACTGTCGTGAGCGGTATACCAGGAAAACCTTGGAGCATTTTATCTGCCGGTGTCCCTCATTAAGTTATAGATACTAATAGGGACCGGTGTTTTATATTGCTATTCTGATACTGAAAAGGACGGGATACACTTTGCATTTACCAGGAGAGGTGACCGGACGTTCATCAGTAAAGAAAATATTTTTTGGTCAGTCAGTTGGTAAGGTCTATCTGAGCAGTCAGTGTTTGTACGAGTAATTTTTGTAACCGAACTCACCTGTGCCGAGGGTATTATAACTTTGTTCGCAAAGGGCTGTTTATAGGGCCTAAAGGAGTCGAGGTAGATAGATATATGTATGAGTCATGTTTGTCTGTCCGTCCGCTCGTACTCTAGTAAAAATAGAAATATATTACGAAGCTTGGTACGCTTATTTCTATTGGGTTAGGATAGATGATATTGAAATGGGCAAAATCAGACAGTAATCTCGCCTACTTCCTATGTAACAGTACTTTGCCGTATACTAAAACCGCGATCAATCAGCAACTATTGAAGTTAATTCACTAAAAAGCGATATTTGCAGTAATTTCTTAGCATCTTTGGAAAAATGGGCGTGGCACCTCCCACTTTGGCTACATACAAATGTCGACCAAACTTGCTTCAATTGTTTCATTTCATTAAGTCTAACTGAGCATATTATCGAAAATGTTTGCGATCGAAGAAAAATACCCCTACTTATCATACAAAGAGAAAAAGAAAACGATTTAATAAATGCGTCGTGTATATAAGGTTCGGCTTCGACCGAACTTAGATTTTCTTGCTTTGCTTTTCTGGCGTTTCGCCTCTTCCATACGACTAGTTACGGGAAATAGAGTCAGTAGTAAGAAAATAGAAACTTGAATTTAAATTGTGCCAATCTGCGAACATTTCGTTCAGATAAGGGAGTTCTTCATTGGAACTTGTGGTGGCCACGTTGCACTATGGGACGACAGCGGCCAAAAGTCAAAAAACCAAACTAGCTAATTTAAAAAAAATTAGTATGTATATTTATTACCTAATATCCTACTAAGTCAGATCAAAAAGAATTTTTGGAAAAAATGCATTTTTGTAGCCTCAAGGTGGCTTCAAAGTGGATGCAATGTAAATGAATAAATTTTAAATACAAGATTTTGATTTTGAGTGATGTATTTTAAGTAGGCTTTTTTAGGAACTTGACAACCATTTAGTCAAATGGTATTTGTGGATACTTTACAAGTGTTTCTATGTTGTGGTAGTATACTTTGATTTTTGTGTTGCCTGTTGCATAACCGAGATATTTTGAATTAAAACTCGGCTTAATTTACAAATTATAAACATTTCAAAACGGAATCTTTAGAGATCAGGATTTAAAAAGGACCTGAGAAGCGAGCTAAAATAGTAATACAGGAATTTGGACGCAAGTATGTGTGTGAAGTCTAAAAAATTTCAGCTGCGAAAACCTGCGAGCTTGTCTTATATTGCATTTTTTGTAGTGGCACCTCTCGTTAAATTTGGTGATATTTTTAATGTTTGGGTGAAAGAAAAAAATTCCAATCGACCAATCAAGAATGTGCAGTAAACAATTTTCTAAAAACAAAATTTGGAGACTCTACGAAGGTAAAAAAAGATAAAATTCGACGACTGGTTGCAGCATTCAAGCAAAAGTT
>NW_023458566.1:7943560-7958183 GCF_013731165.1 Rhagoletis pomonella
TTGCTTGTTGCTTGTTTTGGCCATTTGGCGTTAGCGCTGGCGTTGGCGGTGTGACGACGTTAGCACTGATGACTAATCGATGTTTTCACCCGATTTATTTGCGAAATTACCGCGACCTCCTCTCTACCACTCCGTTCGCTCTGGCTGTCGGCTGTCGGCTGTCTGCCGCCTGCACTGTCTTGCCAAATGACTCCACTGCTACGTGGTGGGTAAATGAGTTGCACATAAATTGCATTTAACAATTACCAATTTTAATGGATACAACTATGTTTGTTAGGTTGGGTTGTATGCTAATAATTGTATGTAATTATTTTACTGTCTGTATGTACTCGTAGGTACATTTGTATTAGCAGTAGCTGTAATTTTTCGCGTCAACTTTGAAATATTGTAATGATGTTATTACGAGTCTAATTAACAATTTTAAATATGCACACGGTGCTCCTAAATACTATGCATGAAATGTACACCTGCAGAAGATTTAACCCAAAGTCTCTGCCCATCCGGCTTTTTCCAAATAAATTTTCGTCTTATAATCAAGGAATTTGAGCTAAAAATGAAAATATTCCGTTGAAGGATACAAGAGATAACTCGATAACTTTTCTAACTAAGTTCAAATCCATTCCGAAGTAAACAATATTAATTTCACTGTAAACCAAAAAAACATCAATAGATATGTTTGTACATATGTTTGGCAAAAACCGCGAACACCCATTTTGGTTTTGCTAGTATTTACGACTAGTCGCCGTACTTTTTCTTCTAACTATTTTTACATATTCGCTTATATATGTAAATCCTCGCAGACTAGTGTTTAAATCGTTTTTTGATCTTTTATGTATCTTAATGTTAATAAGAACTTCCAAAAATGGGAAACAAAAATATTTGTCTTAAAAAAAACGCGATAGTCGAGGTGTAGTTGCACTGCCTTGTGGTTCTAACTTAGAGACAGACTCCTTTTTTATTCCCCGAGGGGTTTACCGTTATCACTGTGATTTGTTAAACTCTTGATTGCTTGATTTTTGTATGATAAAAAAAATAACTGCTTATGTTCTCCGTCTTGCTAGTGCCAGGCAATGATGGGGAAGAGTTGGATGGTGTGCTCCTCATTCTCGTCCACGCAAGTTCTGCAGTAGTCTGCCTGATATTTTTTTGTTGAGGAAATATCTGCTTTTTTAGGATTTTCCTGGAATTATGGAATTTTTGTGCTTTCGGCATTTTTGGAGCTTTCGACAGTTTTGAGACTTTTGATATCTTTTGGAATTTTCGATATTTTTTGGAATTTTCGATATTTTTTGGAATTTTCGATATTTTTTGGAATTTTCGATATTTTATGGAATTTTCGATATTTTTGGAATTTTCGAATTATTTTGGAATTTTCGATATTGTTTGGAATTTTCGATATTTTTTTGAATTTTCGATATTTTTTGGAATTTTCGATATTTGGAATTTCCGATATTTTTTTTTTGAATTTTCGATATTTTTGGAATTTTCGATATTCTTTGGAATTTCCGATATTTCAAATTCGATATATTTAGTACCTTCGATATTTTTTTTTTACTTTCGAAATTTATTGAGACTGCAAATTTTTTTGGGAGTTTTGATTTCTTCTGGGACTTTTGGAATTTTTTGGGACATTAGGAATTTGTAATTTTTTTGGAACTTTCGATATTTTTTTGGACTTTCCATATTTTTTGGGCTTTAGAAATTTTTGGGGACTTTCGACATTTTCTGAGCCTTTCGTTATTTTTTGAACTTTTCGATATTTTGCTGAACTTTCGTAATTTTGTTGGACTTTCGAAGTTTTTGGGATTTTTTTGGGACTTTCGGAACTAAGTGGGGCTTTCGTAATTTTTTTGCACTTTCGTATTTTTTGAGAGTTTCTGGACTTTTTTGTTGCCTTTTTTTTAAATTTCCGGGATATACAAAATTTAGAAAATTCTCCTAACGTTTTAATTAACCGAGTAATGATGATCTAAACTAATTTAAGTTTTTCACTGACTTCATTAGGGTCCGCCTAGTTGTATTAAGAATAAAACATTAGTTTGAAACAACGACTGAAAAGACTTTCAGAAAAACTGGTCCAGGAGGAATTCTATTGGTGAAAAATATCAAAAAAATATATTGCTCCTACATCGTTTTCGAGGAAGTTACGCCTATCATTCAACTTATAAATATAAGATTTATATTAAAAAAAAAAAACAAATTTTTCAACGAAAAACGCCTCTACAGATCTAAATATAAGGCACATTTTTTTTTTTTGCCAAAACCACTTTTTGTTAAATTGGTTTTTTTTGGCATTTCATTGAATGATAAGCTGAGCTTAAAAATATATATATCTTAAAAATAAAATGTGCCATTGGTCTTTGCTCACCACAAGAGCTTAAATGCACTTGTGGCTTTGTAGGCTTTTCTTCAGACATGTGTATATTGTATTCATGCATTTGAGTAATGGTCTATACAAAGAAGATTGTCGTTTTATCATATTAAAAAAGAATTCACTTAGAATTACGGAAATGTCATAATGAGCAAAAATAAAACAAATGAACGTCCAAACGTTTCCACTATACATTATAAGTGTTTTCAATTAATCTTTTATTTGTGTATGCGTGTGTGCAAGCTTTTTTGTATTTGTGTTGAAGGTCAACTACCAACGCGTCGTACAAAATAAATGATTTTTTATTGATTTTTTTGAAATCGTTTACATGTACCACAAAGCGAGTCACTTATATACATACATACTCGTTACATATAAGCATACATATGTACATATGTAAGAATGCGCGTAAGTGGGTTTCCATCCCAGTTGTGTTTAACCGAAATCAGTGCATTTACATACATACAAAATTCAAGTTCAACAGCGCCAAGCTTTGTGTAATTAAGTATACATTTTCTTTGACGATAAAAGTATTTCATAAGTAAAATGTATGAATGCATTGCATGACGCAAAACAGCGGGTGAAATTTTATTTGGCTTTTGTGCTGTTGTAAGTGAAGTGGTGAAGTTGCTGCCGTTGGTTCTATTCAATTTTATTGAAGTAGAAATTGCTTTAATCAAATTTCATTCATAATTGGGTAAGGGATGTTTGTATGCTTGTAGGAGACGACACTTATTTCGTGCGATAATGGCTACAACCACCCTTATAACGGCTTCCATTGTAGTCTTTGAGAATTTTCTGCTTTTGGTAGTGTGAGTGTGCCCAACACTGGGCTACATACATACATACAGGGTACTTCTGCTGGGCTAACCTTTTGCTTCGAATTGTTGCTGTTTTACCTTATTGAAAACTTCTTTAGCCCTTGAATTGGGAACAGTGTTGCCGCAAATACTAAAACATTAGGAATAAAGATCGATTTTGAAAGAAATCACCATAGTTTGCAATTCTACTTCAGGAATGGAGCAAGGTTTAAAAATTTCCATTATTTTTTATGTGCCAAAAAAGAGTCGTTCATGAAGGGTTCTAACAATCGCGATGAAAATTGGTTCACCGAAAGGCTTTTAAGGCTTTCTGCACTTTATTCAGCTATAAGTTTTACATTACGACGTGAGTGCTGAAAGCTCGTTATAACTGCCAAAAGACTTGGTGTGGACTTACGACAGATCGAAGTTTTAACACCTTTCGTTCAATGATCTCATTCAGTTTTTTTTTGTTTTAATTAAATTGAGAACCCTGTCGAATTTCACATGAAATTGAAAATAATATCCGATTTGTGCAATTTAAACATGGTGGCATCATGCTGTAATGGTAACTTCGAAGAAGCCTCGTAGGGTTTTATGAAAATGTTTTGGTTTTGTTTTCAAAAGCTAATATTAGCACTCGTTGCATTGTACATCAAAGTCATTATGGGTCGCCATTAAAAATTTGAAAATTTGTAATGCCATTTTCGCAGTGGAAAGTGAAACTTCTATTCGGCAGAAAATTACTCCACACTCTAAAAATCAGTGTTGCCAACTTTTGAGTTTCAAAAAGCACCAAACCTTGGAAAAAAGAGCGTTTTACCGCACTAAAAGCACTAAATATTTTTTTTAATCAAAGGATACTTTTTTTCATAAACAATATTTACATGTGTAAATAAATACACATTCATGCTTACGAAGTAATACCAAAGTAATGCACATTAAAACTGGTATATCTGCAGAAAGAACAATCGAATAATCGCAACAAACGAAATTGAATTTTAAAGGGGAAGAGTAATACTTAATGATACCCTAAGTAGAAATGAGCGAAAAAATTTGTTGTTTTATAATATATATTATATCAATCAATAATCAAGAAAATAAAAAAACAAATACTTAACTTATCAGCGTGCTAGCATTTTCAATGCGAATACAATTTAACGAGAACGCAAGAACGTGGGTTTACAACTTCATTTTTAAATCAATCATGGTTTGCATTTTAGTGCATTTAAATTTGTAGATTCTTGTAAATTCAGAAATTTTAGTTTAGAAAAAAGCACTAAAAAGGGCGCTAGGCACTAAACCACATTTTTTTGGTGTTTTAATTTTCAAAAAGCACTAAATCTAGTGCTTAAAGCGCCAAGTTGGCAACTGTGCTAAAAATGGCGCTTGGTAATAGATGTAGAGCCAGGGTGTGGGTTTTGTCATATAAGAAATCAATAAATCTGTAATTTCTCGAAACCACTATTCCAGCTATACTGAAACCTGAAATACTTGTTGTATTTGACTTTATTTATAGTTGAAAATTTTAAAATCTAATTTACTTGTTTACAGTAGTAGTTAACTTAATTTATTCTCTCTTCTTTTTTTCAGGTAAATATTAATCGCGAAATAGTCATATTTTATGCATACTACAAACATACATACATACAGACATGGTTGGTGGGTAAGTTCAATACAGGTAAATAACAGCGTGATACTTATGTAGTTACATACTGTACTGTAGGGTTGCGCTTGAAAGCTGTTCATAAATAAAAATTGCAAATAATACGGTGTTCACATGAGGCGATTTTACAGGCAACTTTTAGTTGAAAGCAACAATCGCCTGGTGTGAAGGGCCTTTCAACTAATCGCTTCCAATTAAGTTGGGGTGCAGCCAACTTTTGATTCAACTAATCGCCTGGAAAATCGCCTCATGTGAACACCGTATAAATAGATTTAAATTTTAATCAGAATACATGTACATGTAGTTAAGCGAGTATTTCCCGCCAAGCATGCCATAGATAGCAATAATTTTTGCGTAATTACCTATTCGATAATAAATTTCCTAGCATTTCATTGCATTCCAAACTGCGCTTGCCACCCTTCTTTGTTTTTTTTTTTTTGTACAAAATTTTCAAATTCCTTAGTATCTTTCACCTCGCCCACTTGGCTTGCCAACATTTCGCACAGCATTTATTTTCAAAATTATGATTTTTCTGAAATCATATTAGCTGCAAAAAATTTCGTGGCATCTCTCTCTCCTCTTTCTCTTGGCTATAGCTGTTGTATTGGCTGCTAAGAAATGCAACAATAACAAAAATAATGGATTCTACAAGAATACATTTTTGGCTGCTTGCACTTCCGCATAGCTTCTTGGATGGCATATTTTTATGCCCATTTCGTTGTTGTTTCGTTGTTGTTCAGTGTTGCGTGCATATGTCTGTATGTACAGACATGAATTTACGAGTGCACGTTTATTTAATAATTCCAGCGTTTTTAGAAGCTGTCACAACAGTAAACGCATATAAAATCTGAATACTTTTTCATTTGTGCTAAGTGCTCGTAAAAAGAAAGCAAAGTAAAATGTGCTCCCCGGAAAAGACGACGCTGCTGTTGGTAAAATTTTTTTCTTAATTTGCTCTTGCAGGCATTGCTGCACTTTTGCAATCAAATATCTCGCATTGCTATTTTCGTCATCTGTGTTCACACAGCCCAGAGCGAAGCGGCCTTTTTTCTTTTGGATGTGGTGGTTTAAATGCATAAATGTATGTTTGCTTGATTTGAAATGTGTCCAATTTAATGCTGTCATGCGTTACATTGTGTTTTTGTCGTCGTCGTCGTCGTGGTGAGAACGTTTGCCAAGCCGTTTCATAGCATTTCAGTTTTTATTATTCAAATTTGAAGAGTTTAGGATAGGAGTATATTTGTAAAATTTATACTCTTCTTGGAAGAATGTCATTAGCTTATGAAAGGAGAAATCACAGTTAAACTACGGTTGTCTTTTTTCCACTGCGTACTCTGAATATTCGAAAGTATTAGTCTTTTTTTAAATTCCATATTTCGAAACTCGATTTTTTATGATTTTTTTTTAAACTCGGATTTTTGTAAACTCGGTTTGTTATAAACTTGATTTTTTTTAACATCGGATTTTTGTAAACTCGATGTTCTTTTAAATTAATATTCTTTAAACCCGATAATTTTTAACTAGACCCTTTTAACTCAATTTCTATTACGCTTCCTTTTTTTTATTTTTAAACTCGATTTTTTATAACTTTTTTTAACTCGATTTTTTTAAACTCGAATTTTTTTATGTAATTTCGATTTTCTTTTGAATTAATTCTTTTTAACCCGATATTTTTTAACTAGATTTCTTTCACATAATTTCTTATAAACTCCATTTTTTTATATAGATTTTATTTAAACTATATATTGAAACTGCTTTAATTTTTAAATCGATTTTTAAAAAACTCGTTTTTAACTCGATTTCTTTTAATTTGATTTTTTACGCAATTTTTTTAAACTTAATTTTTCTTAATCTCAATTTTTTATAAATTTTTTTCAACAAATTTTGAAACTGCTTTTATTTTTAACTCGATTTTTTTAAACCAGTTTTTCGGAACTCGATTTTTTTAGCTATATTTTCAAATTGATTTAATTTTTAAACTCGATTTTTTTCAAACTAAATTTTTTGAAACTCGATTTTTATGAAACTCGTTTTTTTAACTGGATTTTTTTTAAACTCCTCTTAATCCCCATATTTTGAAACTGGTTTTATTTTTAAACTCAATTTTTTATGATTTTTTTAACTAGATTTTTTAAACTCGGATTTTTATAAACTCGGATTTTTGTAAACTTGATTTTCTTTTAAATTAATTTTTTTTAAACCCGATAATTTTTAAATAGATTTTTTTTTTAACTCAATTTCTATTAAGCTCCATTTTGTTATATAGATTTTATTTAAGCTACATATATGTATTTTGAAACTGCCTTTATTTTTAAACTCGATTTTTATGAAACTCGTTTTTTTTTAACTCGTTTTTTCAACTATATTTTTAAATTAATTTAATTTTTAAACTCGATTTTTATGAAACTCGTTTTTTTAACTGGATTTTTTTAAACCCCTTTTAACCCAATATTTTGAAACTGGTTTTATTTTTAAATTGGATTTTGTCAAACTAAATTTTTTGAAACTGGTTTTTTGGAACTGGATTTTTCAAGTGGAGTTTGGTTAATCTCCATTTTTTATGTCGTTTTTTTTTTTTGGTTTAACTATATTTTCGAACTGACTTCCACTGTAAACTCGATTTTTTCAAACTAAATTTTTTTTTGTAAATTCGTCGCGGAGAGCTCTTTAATAGTACGGCCCTGGTAATAAGACCGGATTCTCACAAAAGCTTGGCAGCTTAAAAGAAGATGTTGCAATGATTCCATCTCAGCGTTCTCCAAGCAGCAGCGAAAGTTAGCAACCGGTGTAATAATCAGTTCCACCCCAGACAGAGAGTTGCTGCTTTGTGGGCCTAAGAAGATCCCTTGACCGCCTCCGTTCCTCCTTCGGCCACAAATCAACAGCAGTTGCGCATGTCCAGGCTTTCGACCAGCACTGACCTAAAACCTATCGGTGTAAGAGTAGTCCGATCTAATCAAAGGTATCTATTCCATCTCTCTCGGTGAGATCGGTGAGGCCATCTCGAGGAAGCCTTTCCTGCCCAAAACATCTAACGCTGTTTTCTGCAATATCACTATGGCCTGGTGCGTTTAACTAGGAAATAATCGAATGCAAACGAAAAAGATATCAGCCATTCTAATACTAGTACTGAGCGCACCAAAAGAGAACAAGATGCCCTGATCGCTGCTTGCCTATCATAGCAGATATTTAGCTCCCTTGAAAACTATGCAGTAATCTGGAAGCCTAATTTTATGGTTGATGAGAGTTGCGTGTAAATGTTCACTAGTGGTTTCATACAACTAGAGCCTTCCGCCCACTCATCTCAAGTGGGGATATGTTATAAGGTATGAAATCGAAAGCTTTTATAAGAATACCAGAGTGCCCAAACGCTGAGTCAGTTAAGCACCCAGTGATCCTAGCTCTGAAGGAAGATCTTGTTGCTATAACATTTCCGACGATGTCTAGAGCTGCTATATTAAGCATGACGTTAAGTGCCAGAGTATGAGTGGCCCTAAGTGTTCCATTGATTATAATGAGGATGGTCTGTGGTATCCGCTCGAAGTTTTCCCCATAGCGCAATCTAGTCGTAGTGCATTCCACCAGACGAGTACTGCTTGGAATATAATATAACCAAAATTTCAGTGCCAAAAACAACCCTTAGTATAGAGACCTCATTTCTTGTCTCTAGCATCCTCCAAAATGTTCTTTACTGGGCATATATGTATGTAGATATGCATTTTAAATTAAATTTTAATTTTTTTTTTTACAATTTTCTTGTGCTATGAGATTCATGTTGTGTTTTTGTTTTTAACAAGCCTTTACACTACTGCTGTTTGGCTTGTCAATTTTCATTGCAAAACTTTAGCTAACAAGCGCGGCGAAAATTGTTGTTGATGGCGCCGTCAGACAACCTCCATATCTATCTATCTATTATTGCACAAACTGCAACCCACTATTCGTTAGCTGACTTTCTGCTGCGTCATCTTGCCCAGGCAACAACATAAACTTACATACAAACATGCATACTTACATATTTATTATATACATACATACTAAGTACAAATGTTTGGTGAATGTGGCATCATTCGTCAGCCCAATGCTAGTGTCTGGTCTGGTATGGTCTGGTAGTTGGTGTGTGACTCATGACCGCATAGATCAGCAGGAAACATATGTACGTTTTGAAGTTGGCGTTTATTGTTGGTATGCATCCACGAATTCACGCTTGAGTTTGTGTGTAAAGCAATTCAACTTTTTTTTATATTCCTTTTGTTTTATGATTCTCTGAAATTTGAAATTTTTACAAGCTTTTGTTTAACTTCATCGTTGTGTTATTTGGTTTCATATGTATTTAGTTGCCTTCAATGAATCTTCAGCATTTGTTTTGCTGTCAAAAATAGTAAAATTACTGTACATAGATGACAATGCTTTTACTTCTTATTTTGGGGTCTGTATATGTATACATGTGTTACCGATTCACATAGTGAAATGATGTCAGCGACTAAGGAAAACACTTTCCATTTGTAACTGAAGCTGAAGATTACACAGCCCAAAAATAAAAAATAAAAAGTTCTAACAACTTCGCATACGGCATAACCAATCATTCGAGCCCACAGCAGAACTTCTAAGTTATTCCATTTTGATAGTTTTTTAATGTATTTAGTGGAAAACCCAGGTAGAGTGGAGAAAGCTTAAATATTGGATGAAGAATGTAGATGAAGTTTGAAGATTAAGCCCGAGAAGAAGATGAAGAGGAAGTTTCATTTCCTTAGCGAGTAAAAGGAAGAAGAACGTAGTCTTTTACAATCGTTAGTCCTTCAAATAAAAAATGGTATTTTGAAGTATTGCGATCCCGGCGGTAAACATGGTGGAAAGTGATTTTTTTTTGTGACAAAATCTCGAAAACGAGAACAGATAGAGAAATAAATGTAAAGGTATTTAAAACCTTAAATGTTAGAGAATTCAGGTTAAGTAGCCTCGTTGGATAAAAAAAATATATCGCACACTGACTTCAAAAGAGTCACAACTCAAAATAATACGTTTGTCAGAAAATGCGAAAAACTATTTCTTAAGTCGAGTTTACCTTAGGTTTTTTTTTAACAAATTACAACAAAAATTTGCTCCAGCTTTTGCAGAAAGGTAAATAAAACCTCTGTGTACGTTTTTTGTACATAATTTCAAAAATGCAAAATTTTTCAGTTTTGACTCTTTTGAACCGTTACCTCCATAAAAACATTTTATTTTTATTTTTAATTTTTATAGGAAAAATTAAAAAGAAATTTTTGAAAAAGATGTCGCTTACATCTTTTTGGCGGTTAGGACTTGATAACCACCCATATGTTCCATACCAAAATGGACGGGGTTGACACTTCATGCGTTTGATTTGTTTAAAAATTTTTGCGGTTGAAGGACAAACATAAATAATGAATAAATATGAAATTTGAGCTTGATTAATACATTTTTAAAAACTTTACTGCACAAAAACAAGAACAAATTGATTTATTAGTTTTCCAAATATCTCGAGAACGGGGCGAGGAAAAAATTAAAAAAAAAAAAAATCATACACATCAAACTGCTCTATGAAAGGAAATATTTTTTAATTTTTTTTCTTGAATAATTTTTCACATAAAAATTTTTTGATAAAAAAATTGGTTTTTGAATATATGCCATCTCAAAAAAAATTTAAAAAAAATCACATTGGTAGCTCTGAGTGTTGCGCAATATTTAAGTATAGTATTATGGGGTGCACTCTACAATAATTTGAGTTATGAATATGAACTCTTACAATTTACAAATTTTTTAATTTTTTTTTTAGAATTTTTTTTTGAGTAAGCAGTTTTGTAGCCCATTAAATTTTAGCATAATAAAGGGCAAGTTTTAAGCGATTGCAAAACTAGCGTTAATTTCTTTTTAATTTTCTTTGAAAACGGTTTTGCGCATTTTCTTCCATAAGAAAAAAGTGCAAAAAGCCGTCAGCATAAAAAATTGCAGTTATACTACCAAATCGGCAACAGTTTCTTGGGACTCCTTACTTTTTTGGTTCAGTTTTGTCGCGATTGCAATACCATTTTTCATTCCAACAGAAATTTCAACCAAATTCCTATCAAATTAGTTTTCATTTGTCGCCACAGTAAGCCAACCAATGTGAGCTGGGGTTTTGTCAACTACATAGTGCAGAGTTTCACCGCGAATATCTCGACATATTTTTGCAATTGGTGTGACCATAAATGGATCAAATCGTTTATTTATTTATTTGGTGAAAAATACTTTTCGCAATTTTTTTCCATTTATTTTTGTAATATATATATATATGTATAGTATGTATCCATTTATTTTCCGTCATGGCTGTTGAGTTCAATGCTCTGGCTTCCGGCTTCATTGCTGTTGCTCTGATTTCTGCCTCTTTGCTCTGGCAATGTTGTTGCCTACCGTTGCATATCGCCCGCGCCGTCTCTTTGTTAGTCCGTTCAACCGCGCAAATGACACTGCGAATGTCGTTTAAAATTCAAACTGACGTAAATACACGCTGCATTTTTACATAAGTATTTATTTTTATTTTTGGCCACAACAACGGCCTATATTGGCGATAGCAGCATTAAACCCATAAATAATTCAACACCTTTGAGCGGCATGAAATAAAAGAAGAACTAAATTTATACAAAACTTATTTAAATGTAGGTATGTACTTCAATTTCATAGCATTTCGGGTTGCATTCGTGTGCAGATGGTTTTAGTAAATAAATTTAATTCTCATTACCCTTATATGGGAGTATGTATGGGTTTTGTATAACTGAAATTGCATTGCCAAGAATTAACAGCGCAAATTGCAAATGAATGTAAACAAAATGCATTGCGTGCCATGTGAATAATTTCTGCACTACATTTTTTGCTTTTGTGGTTGACGATATGCTTACTATATGCCGGAGGTCGGTCGTCATTCTCTGTAAGGGTGGTTGCGCAAACAAGCTTTCGTTGCCCTATTTAGTTCGCGTATTCGGGCTCTTACGAGTGCAAGAGTACTTGCAGCGAAGTTTGCTTTCAGGGATAGCTCAACTACGCAGTTAAAATATAAATGTAAATGTACAACGGCTGAGTGAAATGTACTAGTTCTCATCATACACATTTACATACATACATATGTATATATGTATGAAACCGAATAATTTATTAATAAGGAATTATTCGCAGCTGACTAATACCATTCCTTAAGTTCTCACAGCGGTGCCAATTAATTGATTAATGCATTTTTAATACCGCACTCGAAACTATTTCCTACTAGAAAATAATTGACTTCTCAAAAAAGTTATCGAAACCTTATGGGAAATGGGAGCGAATATACAGTCGTATGAAAAATAACAGGGACACGACATTTTGACAATTTTTGGCAATTTTTTTCTTTTGTTTGTTTAATGTTTATTATTATTTTTTTATAAAAATCCAACTCATTATCAACAAAAACCAAAAAATACCAAATTTACCGTTTTGGAATGCACCCATATTTTGTATGGAAGAAAATGCGTGACACCGCAGCAAAAAAACATCAAAAATCAACGCGAATTCTTATCCCCTTAAAACTTGCACCTTCTTGAGGTACTATAAAAGTGTATACTTAGAATTTTTCTAAAAATTCTTAATGAAAAGTTTGTTGTTTTGTACAATCTTGTTATATTTTTTTTTAATTATTCATCCAATTTTGAAATTTGGACTTACATAGTTTTTGTTATATAATGAGCTGTATTTTTATAAAAAATAATAAACATTAAACAATTAAAAGAAAAATAGCCAACACTGGTCAAAATGTCGTGTCCCTATTATTTCACGAAGTTTCGTCATCCCTTGTAAAATGTCTGGACTGTCGTTTTTCTGAGTAGACAAAGGATGGGTTAAAGTGCACCTCAACTTTTTGTAGGCTGCTGTGGCCCTCATGGCCTCATATGTATATTGCTTTCCATGAAAATCGCGATTTTTTTATTTTTATTTTTTTTACGTCAACCCAGCTCACGAATAACTCCAAATTCAGCAATTATATTTTTAAAATTTTTTAGTTCTCTCGTAGAAAGGCGACCAATTTTTTTTCCTCAGCGTGAGGCAGTCTAGAAATTATTATAATTTTTCTTCCCCCGCTGTCAACTGACGGTTCATCTTATAGATATACAATTTTTAACAAACCTATTGACTTGAATGCCAAATCAATCGGCTGCCTCCAATAAAACTCATAATTATGTCAACAAACCAGTTCCGGCAAAAAACAGAAGAAGAAAAAAACAACCAACGTTGCAATTGTAAATTAAACTGTGAACCAATTTGTGTTGAAGCAACAAAGTAATTGTAGCCGCATTCGCCGCTGACAATCGCCGAAGTGAAGTGATGGCCGCAACAAAGTTGTGTGTGGCAACACAGTGAGCGCCAATAGAGCTTGTTTTACTGCCGACCGACCGACCCAACCGTAGGCGCATTTTCTTTTGTTGTGTGGCATGCAACACGAGATGATTTCTTTGCTGCTGCGAAGCTGTTGCAGCAACAGCAATGAAATGAATATTTCTTTGCAAATGCCTGGTGTGCGCTCCACTCGCCGCGCTTTCGCCATCACTCGCGCTCGATACTTTGTTGTTGTGAAACGTGTCTTGCCGCCTGCCTGCCTGCCCCCTGCCTGCCTGCGATTGCTGCTGTTTATTATCTGTTGTTGCAACTTGCAAACGTCGTTGCATGCAATACCGTTTGACTGAATTATTGTGGTTCTCGTTTTGATTGACTGTTAGTATTTTTGCCGTGGTTGTAGCTGTTGCTGTTTTTTTTTGTGTTGTTGCTCGCTCCTCTGTCTCCGTCTAAAAAACATTTAAGTGCATTTACTTATACATACATAAGTATGTACGTGTGCATTTATCGCCTTAGCAACACCGATCGTCCGTCGCATATGCATTTAATTCGATATCATCAACGGCATCGCGTCAGCAATAGCTAGATAGTAGTAAACACGAAATGACAGCAACAGCAATAACAAATGTGGTGCTGGTGAAAGACATGCAAACCCCGGGTAGGGGGTTCCGCCAACAGAAAGAAGCACAATCGCCAACGAAACCACAAAATAAAATATCATCGCACGGACCATCAACCGCAACCAGATAAGAAATTTTTATAGCTGCATTTATCTATCTAAACAGCAACTTAAATCAATTCAACGCGACGGCAATGATGGCAACTCTCGTACGATCAGCGTTTACGGTTGCAAACATCGCATTGTTAATTTATGTACATACATATTTATGTACTTATGTATGTATGTATGTGTTTGTGGTAATTTGTTGCCGCTACTGCTGGCGGTTGCTAGCGGCTCCTTGCCGATTGTCATAATTCGATTTGACGGCAGCCGTTATTTTTTTTTTGTTGCGTCTCTACGGTTTTGAGATTTCAATTTCGATTAACATAAAATTTGATTGCTACTTTAATTTCTTTATCGCTCATAATCGCAATAAATTTAATAGAAAATTTCAAAATTTCCATTATACAGTGAAGCATCTGATGCTTTTGACAGCGGTTTTGTGCATGGCTTTGTCAACTGTTGCGATGCTCTTTCTATTAAGGTTTTCTATTTACTCATTAGCTAAAAATGAGCACAGGTGATACCACATATTTAGTGTTATTTTTCGCTAGATTAGCAAGTTGACTTATTTGGGGTTCCTCGACTTCGAAATTATTACTTACCATGTATTTCCAGTCAGCAAAGCAAACGCTGCCGAAGTGCGGTTTGCACATATTTTTTGTGCACGGTACACACATATGTACGTAGCCGAAAACAGTCGAATCGGA
>NW_023458566.1:7958283-7973140 GCF_013731165.1 Rhagoletis pomonella
TCCGATTCGACTGTTTTCGGCTACGTACATATGTGTGTACCGTGCACGAAAAATATGTGCGAACCGCACTTCGGCAGCGTTTGCTTTGCTGACTGGAAATACATGGTTAACAATAATTTCGAAGTCGAGGAACCCCAAATAAGTCAACTTGCTAATCTAGCGAAAAATAACCCTAAACATGTGGTGTATCACCTGTGCTCATTTTTAGCTAATGAGTAAATAGAAAACCTTAATAGAAAGAGTATCGCAACAGTTGACAAAGCCATGCACAAAACCGCTGTCAAAAGCATCAGATGCTTCACTGTATAATGGAAATTTTGATATTTTCTATTAAATTTATTGCGATTATGAGCGAGAAAGAAATTAAAGTAGCAATCAAATTTTATGTTAATCGAAATTGAAATCTCAAAACCGAAGAGACGCAAAAAAAAAAAAAAAAACGGCTGCCGTCAAATCGAATTATGACAATCAGCAAGGAGCCGCTAGCAACCGCCAGCAGTAGCGGCAACAAATTGCACAAACACATACAGACATACATAAGTACATAAATATGTATGTACATAAATTAACAATGCGATGTTTGCAACCGTAAACGCTGATCGTACGAGAGTTGCCATCATTGCCGTCGTGTTGAATTGATTTAAGTTGCTGTTTAGATAGATAAATGCAGCTATAAAACTTTCCTTATCTGGTTGCGGTTGATGGTCCGTGCGATGATATTTTATTTTGTGGTTTCGTTGGCGATTGTGCTTCGTTCTGTTGGCGGAACCCCCTACCCGGGGTTTGCATGTCTTTCACCAGCACCACATTTGTTATTGCTGTTGCTGTCATTTCGTGTTTACTACTATCTATCTATTGCTGACGCGATGCCGTTGATGATATCGAATTAAATGCATAAGCGACGGACGAACGGTGTTGCTAAGGCGATAAATGCACACGTACATACATATGTATGTATAAGTAAATGCACTTAAATGTTTTTCAGACGGAGACAGAGGAGCAAAAACACACACAAAAAACAGCAACAGCTACAACCACAGCAAAAATACTAACAGTCAATCAAAACGAGAACCACAATAATTCAGTCAAACGGTATTGCATGCAACGACGTTTGCAAGTTGCAACAACAAATAATAAAACAGCAGCAATCGGCGGCAGGGAGGGAGGGAGGCAGGCAGGCGGCAAGACACGTTTCACAACAACAAAGTATCGAGCGCGAGTGATGGCGAGTGGCGCGGCGAGTGGAGCGCACACCAGGCATTTGCAAAGAAATATTCATTTCATTGCTGTTGCTGCAACAGCTTCGCAGCAGCAAAGAAATCATCTCGTGTTGCATGCCACACAACAAAAGAAAATGCGCCTACGGTTGGGTCGGTCGGCAGTAAAACAAGCTCTATTGGCGCTCACTGTGTTGCCACACACAACTTTGTTGCGGCCATCACTTCACTTCGGCGATTGTCAGCGGCGAATGCGGCTACAATTACTTTGTTGCTTCAACACAAATTGGTCCACAGTTTAATTTACAATTGCAACGTTTTTTTTTTTTCTTCTTCTGTTTTTTGCCGGAACTGGTTTGTTGACATAATTATGAGTTTTATTGGAGGCAGCCGATTGATTTGGCATTCAAGTCAATAGGTTTGTTAAAAATTGTATATCTATAAGATGAACCTTAGTAGACAGCGGTGGAAGAAAAATTATAATAATTTCTAGACTGTCTCACGCTGAGGAAAAAAAAATTTGGTCGCCTTTCTACGAGAGAACTAAAAAATTTTAACAAGTAATTTTTAGCAAAAAAAAACCGACTTCAACTCCCATATAAAAAAAAAAAACACATAAATATATCTCATGATCCACTGATCGGATCTCAACCAGATTAGTATGGGACCACCTCTGAGATACTACCTTTCCGATGCAAAAATCGAAATCGGTTGACGTGGTCCAAAGTTATGCGGTAACATACATACATAAAAAAAAAAAAAAAAAAAAATATTCCGACGAACTGATAACCTCCTCCTTTTTTGGAAGTCGGTTAAAAATTGCGAATTTCATGGAAAGCAATATACATATGAGGCCTTGAGGGCCACAGCAGCCTAAAAAAAGTTGAGGTGCACTTTAACCCATCCTTTGTCTACTCAGAAAAATGGCAGTCCAGTTGGTAACATTTTACAAGGGATGATGAAAATCCGTGAAATAATAGGGACACGACATTTTGGCCAGTGTTGGCTATTTTTCTTTTAATTGTTTGATGTTTATTATTTTTTACAAAAATAAAGCTCGTTATCTTACAAAAACTATGTAAGTCCAAATTTCAAAATTTGATGAAAAATGAAAAAAAATATAACAAGATTGTACAAAACAACAAACTTTTCATTCAAAATTTTTAGAAAAATTCGAGGTATATACTTTTATAGTACCTCAAAAAGGTGCAACTTTTAAGAGGATAAGAATTCGCGTTGATTTTTTTTGCTCGCGGTGTCACGCATTTTCTTCCATACAAAGTATGTTCGACAATTATTTTTATATGGAAGAAAATAATAACACCATCCGCAAAACAAAAATCAACGCGAATTCTCAGCCACACGCAATTTGCAGTTTTTTAGGCTAAAATTTGATGGACTATAAAACTGCAGACTTAGAATTTTTCTAAAAATTCCTAATAAAAAGTTTTTTGTTGCTGTAAAATTTTGTTGAATTTGTATAATTTATCTTGAAAGTTTGAAACTTGGACTTTTATGGTTTTTGTTGATGAGTTGGATTTTTATAAAAAAAAAATAATAATAAACATTAAACAAACAAAAGAAAAACAATAGCCAAAAATTGTCAAAATGTCGTG
Organism: Rhagoletis pomonella; assembly: GCF_013731165.1. Taxonomy (NCBI): domain Eukaryota; kingdom Metazoa; phylum Arthropoda; class Insecta; order Diptera; family Tephritidae; genus Rhagoletis; species Rhagoletis pomonella. The sequence continues at coordinate 7,961,117 of NW_023458566.1, forward strand.
TCCCTGTTATTTTTCATACGACTGTATGTATATTCGCTCCCATTTCCCATAAGGTTTCGATAACTTTTTCGAGAAGTCAATTATTTTCTAGTAGAAAATAGATTCGAGTGCGGTATTAAAAATGCATTAATTAATTAATTAATTGGCACCGCTGTGAGAACTTAAGGAATGGTATTAGTCAGCTGCGAATAATTCCTTATTAATAAATTATTCGGTTTCATACATACATACATATATATATGTACATATGTACATGTGTATGATGAGAACTAGTACATTTCACTCAGCCGTTGTACATTTACATTTATATTTTAACTGCGTAGTTGAGCTATGCCTGAAAGCAAACTTCGCCACAAGTACTCTTGCACTCGTAAGAGCCCGAATACGCGAACTAAAATAGGGCAACGAAAGCTTGTTTGCGCAACCACCCTTACTTACAGAGAATGACGACCTCCGGCGGCATAAGCATATCGTCAACCACAAAAGCAAAAAATGTAGTGCAGAAATTATTCACATGGCACGCAATGCATTTTGTTTACATTCATTTGCAATTTGCGCTATTAATTCTTGGCAATGCAATTTCAGTTATACAAAACCCATACATACTCCCATATAAGGGTAATGAGAATTAAATTTATTTACTAAAAAAACCATCTGCACACGAATGCAACCCGAAATGCTATGAAATTTAAGTATATACCTGCATTTAAATAAGTTTTGTATAAATTTAGTTCTTTTATTTCATGCCGCGCAAAGGTGTTGAATTATTTATGGATTTAATGCTGCTATCGCCAATATAGGCCGTTGTTGTGGCCAAAAATAAAAATAAATACATATGTAAAAATGCAGTGTGTATTTACGTCAGTTTGAATTTTAAGCGACATTCGCAGTGTCATTTGCGCGGTTGAACGGACTAACAAAGAGACGGCGGCGCGGGCGATATGCAACGGCAGGCAACAACATTGCAAAGCAAAGAGGCAGAAATCAGAGCAACAGCAATGAAGCCGGAAGCCAGAGCGCATTGAACTCAACAGCCATGACGGAAAATAAATGGATACATACTATACATATATATGTATTACAAAAATAAATTAAAAACAAAAAAAAATTGCGAAAAGTATTTATCACCAAATAAAAAAAATAAACGATTTGATCCATTTATGGTCACACCAATTGCAAAAATATGTCGAGATATTCGCGGTGAAACTCTGCACAATGTAGTTGACAAAACCCCAGCTCACATTGGTTGGGCTTACTGTGGCGACAAATGAAAACTAATTTGGTAGGAATTTGGTTGAAATTTCTGTTGGAATGAAAAACGGCATTGAAATCGCGACAAAACTGAACCATAAAAGTAAGGAGTCCCAAGAAACTGTTGGCAATTTGGTAGTATAACTGCAATTTTTTATGCTGACGGCTTTTTGCACTTTTTTCCTATGGAAGAAAATGCGCAAAACCGTTTTCAAAGAAAATTAAAAAGAAATTAACGCTAGTTTTGCAATCGCTTAAAACTTGCCCTTTACTATGCTAAAATTTAATGGGCTACAAAACTGCATACTCAAAAAAAATTCCAAAAAAAAAAATTAAAAAATTTGTAATGTAGTCAATTTACTCAACTTCGGTGTAAAAAAGAGTTCATAACTCAAATTATTGTAGAGTGCACCCCATAATACTGTACTTAAATATTGTGCAACACTCAGAGCTACCAATGTGATTTTTTAAATTTTTTTTTTTGAGATGGCAAAAATTAATTTTTTGTATCAAAAAATTTGTATGTGAAAAATTTTTCAAGAAAAAAAAATTAAAAAATATTTCTTTTCATAGAGCAGTTTCATGTGTATGATTTTTTTTTATTTTTTCCTCGCCCCGTTCTCGAGATATTAGGAAAACTATTAAACTTATTTGTTTTGTTTTTGTGCTGTTAAGTTTTTAAAAATGTATTAATCAAGCTCAAATTTCATATTTATTCATTATTTATGTTTGTCCGTCAGCCGTAAAAAAATTTGAAACAAATCAAACATGTGAAGTGTGAACCGCGTCCATTTTGGTATGGAACATATGGGGCGTTATCAAGTCCTAAAAAAAATGTAAGCGACATCTTTTTCAAAATTTTCTTTTTGATTTTTCCTATAAAAATTAAAATTAAAAATAAAATGTTTTTATGGAGGTAACGGTTCAAAAGAGTCAAAACTGAAAAATTTTGCATTTTTGAAATTATGTACAAAAAATGTACACAGAGCTTTTATTTACCTTTCTGCAAAAGCTGGAGCAAATTTTTGTCGTAATTTGTTAAAAAAAAACCCTAAGGTAAACTCGACTTAAGAAATAGTTTTTCGCATTTTCTGACAAACGTATTATTTTGAGTTGTGACTCTTTTGAAGTCAGTGTGCGATATATTTTTTGAAGGTAATTTTTTTATCCAAAAAGACTATTTAACCTAACATTTAAGGTTTTAAATACCTTTGTGAGATTTTGTCACAAAAAAAAAAACACTTTCCACCATGTTTACCGCCGGGATCGCAATACTTTAAAATATCATTTTTTATTTGAAGGACTAACGATTGTAAAAGACTACGTTCTTCTTCCTTTTACTCGCTAAAGAAATGAAACTTCCTCTTCATCTTCTTCTCGAGCTTAATCTTTAAACTTCATCTACATTCTTCATCCACATCTTCCCTTTCCAATATTTAAGCTTTCTCCGCTCTACTTGGGTTTTCCACTAAATACGTTAAAAAACTATCAAAACTGAATAACTTAGAAGTTCTGCTGTGGGCTCGAATGATTGGTTATGCCGTATGCGAAGTTGTTAGAACTTTTTTTTGCTGTGTAATCTTCAGCATCAGTTACAAATGGAAAGTGTTTTCCTTAGTCGCTGACATCATTTCACTATGTGAATTGGTAACACATGTATACATATACAGACCCCAAAATAAGAAGTAAAAACATATTATCATCTATATACAGTAATTTTACTACTTTTGGCAGCAAAACAAATGCTGAAGATTCATTGAAGACAACTAAATACATATGAAACCAAATAACACAACGATGGAGTTAAACAAAAGCTTGTAAAAATTTCAAATTTCAGAGAATCATAAAACAAAAGGAATAAAAAAAAAGTTGAATTGCTTTACACACAAACTCAAGCGTGAATTCGTGGATGCATACCAACAATAAACGCCAACTTCAAAACGTACATATGTTTCCTGCTGATCTATGCGGTCATGAGTCACACACCAACTACCAGACCATACCATACCAGACCAGACACTAGCATTGGGCTGACGAATGATGCTACATTCACCAAACATTTGTACTTAGTATGTATGTAGATAATAAATATGTATGTAAGTATGCATGTTTGTATGTAAGTTTATGTTGTTGGCTGGGCAAGATGACGCAGCAGAAAGTCAGCTAACGAATAGTGGGTTGCAGTTTGTGCAATAATAGATAGATATGGAGGTTGGATGACGGCGCCATCAACAACAATTTTCGCCGCGCTTGTTAGCTAAAGTTTTGCAATGAAAATTGACAAGCCAAACAGCAGTAGTGTAAAGGCATGTTAAAAACAAAAACACAACATGAATCTCATAGCACAAGAAAATTGTAAAAAAAAAAATTAAAATTTAATTTAAAATGCAGTGGGCCATTATGTGCCCAGTAAAGAACATTTTGGAGGATGCTAGAGACAAGAAATGTGGTTTCTATACTAAGCGTTGTTTTTGGCACTGAAATCTTGGTTATATTATATTCCAAGCAGTACTCGTCTGGTGGAATGCACTACGACTAGACTGCGCTATGGGGAAAACTTCGAGCGCATACAACAGACCAACCTCATTATAATCAGTGGAACACTTAGGGCCACTCATACTCTGGCACTTAACGTCATGCTTAATACAGCGGCTCTAGACATCTCGTCGGAAATGTTATAACAACAAGCTTCCTTCAGAGCTAGGATCACTGGGTGCTAAAATTAGGCTTCCAGATTACCTCATAGTTTTCAAGGAAGCTAAATATCTGCAGCGATCAGGGCATTTTGTTCTCTTTTGGTGCGCTTAGTACTAGTAGTAGAATGGCTAATCTATCTTTCGTTTACACTCGATTATTTCCTAGTTAAACGCACCAGGCCATAGTGATATTGCAGAGACCATCGTTAGATGTTTTGGGCAGGAAAGGCACTCTCGAGATGACCTCACCGAACTCACCGAGAGAGAGAGAGCTGGAATACCTTTGATTAGATCGGAGTACTCTTGCAATGATAGATCTTAGGTCAGTGCTGGTCGAAAGCCTGGACATGCGCAACTGCTGTTGTTTAGTGGCCGAAGGAGGAACGGAGGCGCTCAAGAGATCTAATGAGGCCCAAAAAGCAGCAACTCTCTGTCTGCGTTGAAACTTAGAATTACACCGGTTGCTAACTGTCGCAGCTGCTTGGAGAACGCTTAGGTGGAATCATCGCCACATTTTCTTTTAAGCTGCCAAGCTTTAATGAGAACCCGGTGTTATTAACAGGGCAGTATTATTAAAGAGCTCTCCGCGACGAATTTACAAAAAAAAATTAGTTTGAAAAAATCGAGTTTACAACTAAATTCAGTTCGAAAATATAGTTAAACCAAAAAAAAACTATACAAAAAATGGAGATTCACAAAACTCCTTGTAAAAAAATCGAGTTCCAAAAAAAAAAAACAAAAACAAAATATTGGGATTAAAAGGGGTTTAAAAAAATCTAGTTAAAAAAACGAGTTTCATAAAAATCAAAAAAAAAAATCGAGTTTAAAAATTAAATCAATTTAAAACACATCGAGTTCCAAAAAACCAGTTTCAAAAGATTGAGTCCGAAAATAAAAGCAGTTTCAAAATACATATAGCTTAACTAAAATCTATATAACACAAGTAATTTTTAGCAAAAAAAAAACCGACTTCAACTCCCATATAAAAAAAAAATATATATATATATATCTCATGATCCACTGATCGGATCTCAACCAGATTAGTATGGGACCACCTCTGAGACACTACCTTTCCGATTCAAAAAGAATTATCGAAATCGGTTGACGTGGTCCAAAGTTATGCGGTAATATACATAAAAAAAATAAAAATAAAAAAATATTCCGACGAACTGATAACCTGCTCCTTTTTTGGAAGTCGGTTAAAAATGGAGCTTAATAGAAATTGAGTTAAAAAAAAATCTAGTTAAAAAATCTAGTTACAAAAATCACAAAAAATCTAGTTAAAAAAATCATAAAAAATCGAGTTTATATATAACCTCTATAATATGGGGATTAAAAGGAGTTTAAAAAAATCGAGTTAAAAAAAACGAATTTCATAAAAATCGAGTTTAAAAATAAAGGCAGTTTCAAAATATACTTTAAATAAAATCTAAATAAAAAAATGGAGCTTAATAGAAATTGAGTTAAAAAAATCTAGTTAAAAATTATCGGGTGTAAAAAAATTTAATTTAAAAGAAAATCGAGTTTACAAAAATCCAAGTTTAAAAAAATTTATTTTATAAAAATCCGAGTTTAAAAAAATCATAAAAAATCGAGTTTCAAAATATGGAATTTAAAAAAAGACAACCGTAGTTTAACTCTAATTTCTCCTCTCATAAGCTAATGCCATTCTTCCAAGAAGAGTAGAAATTTTACGAATATACTTCTATCCTAAACTCCTCAAATTTGAATAATAAAAACTGAAATGCTATGCAACGGCTTGGCAAACGTTCTCACCACGACGACGACGACAACGACAAAAACACAATAGGGGTATTCTCCAAATCTTGCAAAGCCGTTGCACGTAGCACGGATTGCACGGATTGCATAACTTGCAAACACACAAAAACAAAATATATGGGAAATGGCATTTCCTACCGCTGCAAAATATGCAACGTCGAAACCCATGTATATATTTTGCAAAAAAGCATAGAAAAATAAATGCGACCCTGTGGTAGTTGTTTTGTTATTGGAATTGCTACATATTTCTCTCATTCCTCTCATCTCGCTCACTTAATTTCTGTTGCTTTATCTTGTTATTGTATTTGATACAGAATTTCGCTGCTTGCTACCACTTTGCAATGGGGTGCTCTCGTACTCTTCCAAATTTGGAATAGAATTTTTGCATTTCGTGCAATCCTTGCATCGTGCAAGGCTTCGAGAATACCGCTAATGTAACGCATGACAGCATTAAATTGGACACATTTCAAATCAAGCAAACATACAACTTTTATGCATTTAAACCACCACATCCAAAAGAAAAAAAGCCGTTTCGCTCTGGGCTGTGTGAACACAGATGACGAAAATAGCAACGCGAGAAATTTGATTGCAAAAGTGCAGCAATGACTGCAAGAGCAAATTAAGAAAAATTTACCAACAGCAGCGTCGTCTTTGCCAGGGCGCACATTTTACTTTGCTTTCTTTTTACGAGCACTTAGCACAAATGAAAAAGTATTCAGATTTTATATGCGTTTACTGTTGTGACAGCTTCTAAAAACGCTGGAATTATTAAATAAACGTGCACTCGTAAATTCATGTCTGTACATGCATATGCACGCAACACTGAACAACACCGAAACAACAACGAAATGGGCATAAAAATATGCCATCCATGAAGCTATGCGGAAGTGCAAGCAGCCAAAAATGTATTCTTGTAGAAGCCATTATTTTTGTTATTGTTGCATTTCTTAGCAGCCAATACAACAGCTATAGCCAAGAGAAAGAGAGAGAGATGCCACGAAATTTTAGCAGCTAAGCTAATATGATTTCAGAAAAATCATAATTTTGAAAATAAATGCTGTGCGAAATGTTGGCAAGCCAAGTGGGCGAGGTGAAAGATGCTAAGGAATTTGAAAATTTCGTAAAAAAAAACAAAGAAGAGTGGCAAGCGCAGTTTGGAATGCAATGAATTGCTAGGAAATTTATTATCGAATAGGTAATTATGCAAAAATTATTTGCTATCTATGGCATGCTTAGCGGGAAATACTCGCTTAAGTACGTACATATATTCTGATTAAAATTTAAATCTATTTATACGGTGTTCACATGAGGCGATTTTCCAGGCAATTTTTGGAGGCGATTAGTGGAATTAAAAGTTGGCTGCGCCCCAACTTAATTGGAAGCGATTAGTTGAAAGGCCCTTCACACCAGGCGATTGTTGCTTTCAACTAAAAGTTGCCTGTAAAATCGCCTCATGTGAACACCGTATTATTTGCAATTTTTATTTATGAACAGCTTTCAAGCGCAACTCTACAGTACAGTATGTAACTAAGTATCACGCTGTTATTTACCTGTATTGAACTTACCCACCAACCATGTTTGTATGTATGTATGTTTGTAGTATGCATAAAATATGACTATTTCGCGATTAATATTTACCTGGAAAAAAAGAAGAGAGAATAAATTAAGTTAACAACTACTGTAAACAAGTAAATTAGATTTTAAAATTTTCAACTATAAATAAAGTCAAATACAACAAGTATTTCAGGTTTCAGTATAGCTGGAATAGTGGTTTTGAGAAATTACAGATTTATTGATTTCTTATATGACAAAACCCACACCCTGGCGCTACATCCATTACCCAGGGCCACTTATAGCATAGTTGCCAACTTGGTGCTTTAAGCACTAGATTTAGTGCTTTTTGAAAATTAAAACGCCAAAAAAATGGTTTAGTGCCTAGTGCCCTTTTTAGTGCTTTTTTCTAAACTAAAATTTCTGAATTTACAAGAATCTACAAATTTAAATGCACTAAAATGCAAACCATGATTGATAAAAAAACTGAAGTTGCAAACTCACGTTCTTGCGTTCTCGTTCAATTGTATTCGCATTGAAAATTGAACAAATTTTTTCGCTCATTTCTACTTAGGGTCTCATTAAGTATTACTCTTCCCCTTTAAAATTCAATTTCGTTTGTTGCGATTATTCGATTGTTCTTTCTCCAGATATACCAGTTTTAATGTGCAGTACTTCGGTATTATTTCGTAAGCATGAATGTGTATTTATTTATACATGTAAATATTGTTTATTTTTTTGACTTTTGTTTACCACAACCTGTTACGAAAAAAAGTATCCTTTGATTAAAAAAAAATTTAGTGCTTTTAGTGCGGTAAAACGCTTTTTTTCCAAGGTTTGGTGATTTTTGAAACTCAAAAGTTGGCAACACTGATTTTTAGAGTGTGGAGTAATTTTCTTCTGAATAGAAGTTTCACTTTCCACTGCGAAAATGGCACTACAAATTTTCAAATTTTTAATGGCGACCCATAATGATTTTGATGTACAATGCAACGAGTGCTAATATTAGCTTTTAAAAACAAAACCAAAACATTTTCATAAAACTCTACGAGGCCTCTTCGAAGTTACCATTACAGCATGTTGCCACCATGTTTAAATTGCGAAAATCGGGTATTATTTTCAATTTCATCTGAAATTCGACAGGGTTCTCAATTTGATTTAGAAAAAAAAAAATTGAATAATATCATTGAACGAAACGTGTTAGAACTTCGATCAGTCGTAAGAGAACTCCCCACCAAGTCTTTGGGCAGTTATAACGAGCTTTCAGCACTCACGTCGTAATGTAAAACTTATAGCTGAATAAAGTGCTGAAAGCCTGAAAAGCCTTTTGGTGATCCAATTTTCATCACTATTGTTCGAACACTTGGTGAACAACTCTTTTTGGCACATAAAATATAATGGAAATTTTTAAACCTTGCTCCATTCCTGAAGTAGAATTGCAAAATATGGTGATTTCTTTCAAAATCGATCTTTATTCCAATCGTTTTAGTATTTGCGGCAACACTGTTCCTAATTCAAGGACTAAAGAAGTTTTCAATAAAGTAAAACAGCAACAATTCGAAGCAAAAGGTTAGCCCAGCAGAAGGACGATGTATGTATGTATGTAGCCCAGTGTTGGGCACACTCACACTACCAAAAGCAGAAAATTCTCAAAGACTACAATGGAAGCCGTTATAAGGGTGGTTGTAGCCATTATTGCACGAAATAAGTGTCGTCTCCTACAAGCATACAAACATCCCTTACCCAATTATGAATGAAATTTGATTAAAGCAATTTCTACTTCAATAAAATTGAATAGAACCAACGGCAACAACTTCACCATCGCTTACAACAGCACAAAAGCCAAATGAAATTTCACCCGCTGTTTTGCGTCATGCAATGCATTCATACATTTTACTTATGAAATACTTTTATCGTCAAAGAAAATGTATACTTAATTACACAAAGCTTGGCGCTGTTGAACTTGAATTTTGTATGTATGTAAATGCACTGATTTTGGTTAAACACAACTGGGATGGAAAACCAACTTACGCGCATTCTTACATATGTACATATGTATGCTTATATGTAACGAGTATGTACTCGTACATAAGTGACTCGCTTTGTGGTACATGTAAACGGTTTCAAAAAAATCAATAAAAAATCATTTATTTTGTACGACGCGTTGGTAGTTGACCTTCAACACAAATACAAAAAAGCTTGCACACGCATACACAAATAAAAGATTAATTGAAAACACTTATAATGTATAGTGGAAACGTTTGGACGCTCATTTGTTTTATTTTTGCTCATTCTTATGACATTTCCGTAATTTTAAGTGAATTCTTTTTTAATATGATAAAACGACAATCTTCTTTGTATAGACCATTACTCAAATGCATGAATACATATACACATGTCTGAAGAAAAGCCTATGAAGCCACAAGTGCATTTACGCTCTTGTTGTGAGCAAACACCAATGGCACATTTTATTTTTAAGATATATATATTTTTAAGCTCAGCTTATCATTCAATGGAATGTCAAAAAAAAAAAACAATTTAACAAAAAGTGGGTTTGACAAAAAAAATTTACTTTATATTCAGAACTGTAGAGGTGTTTTTCGAAAAAAATGTTTTTTTTTTTTTTTATATAAATAGTGCAGCTTTTTATAAGTGGCTTAGCGCTAAGTGTCTTACTTTTATTTATAAGTTGGATGATAGGCGTACCTTCCTCAAAAACGATGAAGGAGCCATATATTTTTTTGATATTTTTCACCAATAGAATTCCTCTTCCACCATTTTTTCTGAAAGTCTTTTCAGTCGTTGTTTCAAACTAATGTTTTATTCTTAATACAACTAGGCGGACCCTAATGAAGTCAGTGAAAAACTTAAATTAGTTTAGATCATCATTACTCGGTAAATTAAAACGTTAGGACAATTTTCTAAATTTTGTATATCCCGAAAATCAAAAAAAAAAAAAACAACAAAATAGTCCAGAAACTCTCAAAAAAATCCGAAAATCCAAAAAACTTTATATAGTCCGACAAAATTGCGAAAGTTCAGGAAAATATCGAAAGGTTTAAAAAATAACGAAAGGCTCAGAAAATCGCGAAAGTCCCAAAAAATTCCAAAAATCTGAAAAAATATTGAAAGTCCAGAAAATATCGAAGGTTACAAAAAATATCGAATGTCGGAAGTCCCAAAACTTTCTAAAGCCCCCAAAAATATGGAAAGTGCCAAAAAATATGGAAAGTGCCAAAAAATATCTAAAGTCTCAAAAAATATCTAAAGTCTCAAAAAATATCTAAAGTCTCAAAAAATATCTAAAGTCTCAAATAATATCTAAAATCCCTAAAAAATTCCGAAAATCCCAAAAAATATGGAACGTCCAAAAAAATATCGAAAGTTCAAAAAAAAAATTCAAAATTCCTTAAGTCCCATAAAATTCCGAAAGTCCCAGAAAATATCAAAACTCCCAGAAAAATTTGGAACCTCAATAAATTTCGAAAGTACAAATAAATATCGAAGGTACTAGAAAATATGGAAAATTCCAAAAAATATCTAAAGTCCCAAAAGATATCAAAAGTCCCAAAAATGTCGAAAGCCCCAAAAAATATCACAAGTCTCAAATAATGTCGAAACTGACACAAAAATTCCAGGAAAATCCTGAGAAAATCAGATATTTCTTCCATAAAAAAAATATCAGGCAGACTACATAAGCAGTTACTTTTTTGATCATCAAAAATTTCAGTCAATCAAGAGTTAAATAAAACACAGTGATAACAGTAAACCCCTCGGGGAATGGAATAAAAAAGGAGTCTGTCTCTAAGTTAGAACCATAAGGCAGTGCTACTAAACCTCGACTATCGCGTTTTTTTTTAAGACAAATATTTTTGTTTCCCCTTTTTGGAAGTTCTTATTAACATTAAGATACATAAAAGATCAAAAAACGATTTAAACACTAGTCTGCGAGGATTTACATATATAAGCGAATATATAAAAATAGTTAGAAGAAAAAGTACAGCAAAACCAAAATGGGTGTTCGCGGTTTTTGCCAAACATATGTACAAACATATCTATTGATGTTTTTTTGGTGTACAGTGAAATTAATATTGTTTACTTCGGAATGGATTTGGACTTAGTTAGAAAAGTTATCAGTTATCGAGTTATCTCTTGTATCCTTCAATAGAATATTTTCATTTTTAGCTCAAATTTCTTGATGACCGGATGGGCAGAGACTTTGGGTTAAATATTCTGCAGGTGCACCGTACATATACATACAAATTTATATGTATATTTCATGCATAGTATTTAGGAGCACCGTGTGCATATTTAAAATTGTTAATTAGACTCGTAATAACATCATTACAATATTTCAAAGTTGACGCGAAAAATTACAGCTACTGCTAATACAAATGTACCTACGAGTACATACAGACAGTAAAATAATTGCATACAATTATTAGCATACAACCCAACCTAACAAACATAGTTGTATCCATTAAAATTGGTAATTGTTAAATACAATTTATGTGCAACTCATTTACCCACCACGTAGCAGTGGAGTCATTTGGCAAGACAGTGCAGGCGGCAGACAGCCGACAGCCGACAGCCAGAGCGAACGGAGTGGTAGAGAGGAGGGGTCGCGGTAATTTCGCAAATAAATCGGGTGAAAACATCGATTAGTCATCAGTGCTAACGTCGTCACACCGCCAACGCCAGCCAACGCCAGCGCTAACGCCAAATGGCCAAAACAAGCAACAAGCAA
>NW_023458566.1:7973240-7985951 GCF_013731165.1 Rhagoletis pomonella
GTGCACGGTACACACATATGTACGTAGCCGAAAACAGTCGAATCGGATGAAAATATCACATGTTTATATAGTACATCAAAAGTATTTAAATATAAAATAGGTACATATTTTGAAAATAAAAATACTTTTTAAAATACTCTGAAATTGCGGTACATATACAGTGAGTGTCAGTGAAAATCGTACAGTAAACTATTTTCCATTTTTTTTTTAATAATTTTGTTTAAATTTTTATAAAATTATAGTTCACGCTAGAACAAAATCCATACTGTTCAAAGTTTCTAACTTTATAACAATTACAAAAAAATTAACCGCTTTTCATCAGAATTTCACACTTTTATTCAGCGACTAAAAAATCGCGTTGATTTTTTAGAATTTTTTTGGATACTACTTTTTCGATTTATTTTATTTTATTTTTATATACATATATGTAACAAGTGCAGTTTACAAAAACTGGGCTTTATTTTTTTTTTAATTTTTTTTGTTGCAAACGGTCTCCCGCAATTTATTTCATGCTTATATGGAAAAAGTGCCAAAATCCGTCTAAAAAAAAAATCTCAAAAATCAACGGCGTTTTTTGACCGTTTAAAACTTGCACTTCCTTACACTAAGATTGTATGGGCTATAAAACTGCATATCAAAAAATGTTCTAAAGATTCAGATTAAAAACTTGAAATTTTTATGGAAATTTGCTGAATTTTTTGAAGAAAACCGCAACACCTCCTGCAAAAAAAAACATAAAAATTTAACGGAAATTTTTAGCCACTTGAAGCTTGCACATTATCACAGTAAAATTAAATGCAAATGTAAAACTGGGTACGAAAGAAAAAATTCTAATACTTGTGAAAAAAGTCTGAAATTTGGGTGAAAATTGTTGCAGTTTTTTTGTAGTTTTCTATAAAATTTTAAACTTGGGTTTATATGGGTTTTTTAAGAGAATGAACTGTATTTTAATACAAAAATTCTTAAAAATAAATTAATGAAACATAATAGGTATGACCGATACTCTATGCTTGCCAGATTGCGCATAGCAAGGGCCCGTTATACACTCACAGTACGCGTAAAAAGAAATGAAAAAGTGAACTGGAGAGAATGAGTGAATTTGCAGCCGGAGGCGCACAATTTTCTTTTTCGCAAAAAATATGGTACAAAATCAAATAACTCAGGAACGAGAAGCGGTAACGGTGAATGGAAAAATTCATCAAAAATAAGTAGTCTCGTTGGGTGGAATTACCAATATGCAAATAACTTTTTACAAAGTTTTAAACATATATTTTTGTCGTTTTTGTGGCTAGGAATCCATATCCATGGTCGCAAAAAAAACGCGCATTTAAATTTGCTTAAGATCATTGCATGTTGTTTTTAGGTAAAAAAGAGAAAAATCAAAAATTTTACTTTTAAAGGTCAGTTTTGAATAAAAGTTTCGATTTTTACTTTTTTTGACCTAAAAGCAGCTTGTACATTTCTAATGAACTTAAAAAAATATAAAACGCGTTTTTGGTTTTACGTCCATGGTCGTTTTACGTCATGGGTTCCTTTGAGCAAAAATATGTGTTTAAAACTCTTAAAATGTTCATTGCATACTGTTTTCACAATTTTTGTGTTGAGCTTTGCAGGACCTTCTTACATTTTTGGCAATCCTTATGAGAAAAATTGCAAATGTCCGAAAATTTAGATTAAGGAAATTTGTTCAGTTTAAGAATAATGTTTTTATTTATATTTTCTGCACTGCTATTTATAATTTACTTCCTCAAATAAGAGACTATTTACAAAAAAAAAAGTTAAGAATAGTTTTTCTTACAATTTATCGGGTTACCAGATGAACTTTTAGCTTGGTATGACAATTGAAACAAAGAAGGAGGACATTTACTCCAGGAAAGATTCAAAAGGAATACGTCTGAGGAACAATATATTTTGATAAAAACGTTTTAATAAAAAGTATGTACACATACACTAGTGGTCTGCTGATTAAGTTAAGTGACATTTTGACCAGATTTTGCTATTTTTTATTATTGTGTTTTTTTTTTTACAAAAGCCTGGGCTTTTCACATTACAAATTTGTACAAAAATTAAAAAGTTCAACAAAGTGTAGTAATTTCCGCCAAAAATTTTAAACTTTAGAAGTATTATGCAAAAATACAAAATGCAAAAAAGGAGAATATTTCAGTCATAAAGACAAAAAGGAGGACATGTCACCCTAAAGGAGGACGCCTGGTAACCCTAACTATGTATAAGTTTTCATCGTCAGGGCTTGTTTTGGTACTACCAAGGAAATCTTATTCGAGGAACGCTAGATGAAAATCGAGCAATGCATAAAAAATTTGACAAATAAAAAAAAAAAAAAAAAAAAAAATTTCTAGTTGGGACGAGCTCTTAAATTTGGTATTCAAATAAAAAAAATTTAGTGACGGCTGAAAAAATATTTTTCGGTGACTTTCATCTGATCACAAGATCAACCAAAATAAATTAATTCACACATTTTTGCGCTCTACAATTTGGCATTTGACAAAGAGACTTTAATTGTTTTATTTTATCGTATATTCACTTCATTATACCACATAATGATATTCTTTGCTTAATAAACTTGACTCAGCCGCTGGTAAATTCGTGGAAATTTTCGAGACTGATAAAGTTGAATGTATTTCTTTCTTTATTCAGCCGCTTTTTATTAAATCAAATACTTGCGTTTATTAATGCACACTTATACAACTAATTATATACAAACATACATTTTTTGTATAGAAGATATTTAGGTGCCTAGGTGTAGGGTATATACATACATTAGGGTGGTGCAAAAATGAATGTGAAAAAGTAAAGTCGGAATTTTAATGCGGGGTTCGCTCAAAGCGATCAAAGTTTTCCATGTAGTTTATATGGGGAAAAAATAAGTTTTCGTAAAAATGGTAGATAATTCTTAAAAATCACTATTTTTCGATCGGAAGGGGACCAGGAGACTTACAGCAACAGTACCCAATGGTTTATTTAGCCATTTTCTATTATTAACTATATTTATTGGACCCCAGAAAACCTCAATAAATGCAATGGGGGACCCATTTGAAGTTTGGTTGGTGTCCTACAAAAAGTAGTTATTAACACAAAATGGTCAAATTAACAATTGGGTATTGTTACTGCAAGTCTCCTGAAGAGAAACCAAGTTCCGATCGAAAAATATTGATTTTCAAAAATTCCATACCATTTATACGAAAACGTGTTTTCCCCCGTATAAAATACATGGAAAACTTTGAGAAATAAAAAAATAGGGCTATATTTTTTCGATATAGAACAATCCTAGGGTGTGGGAGCATTAAAATTCCGACTTTCTTTTTTTTTGACCACCCTAATGTACAAATTACTACTATACACATATCAGTTTCACAATGTTTGCAAATTTTTTCTAGTTCAGACATATTTCATCGTTTAGTTCTTACTCATGTTATTGCCGTTACAAATTTGTTTAGTTTCCTAGGAAATAAATATGTCTTATTTGCAGTCGCTGACTTCATCAGGTTGCGCTCATTGTTGCCACGGACAAAAAAAAAATTCTTGCCATCCACTTGAAAAAACTACCAAATCTGGAAAATATCTACCAATAACTTTGTTTTCGTTATTTTAATAAAAACTATAGTTTTGTTCTATTTTTTGATTTATTTCTATAACATTTAAATTTTTTATTAAGAAATTTTAAATTTAACTAATGGTATGTATTTGAGATCGAAGCTTTATGATTTGAAAAAACTTCAACTGACGTTATTATAGACAAATACAGTGACTCAAATATTCACAATGTTTTTTTAAATAAAAAGTTTCTGCTATTTTTTGCATAAGAACTTTGCTTGTTTGCGCTTTAAGCAAACTCAAAAAATCAAGGATTCAAGCTATATATATATACGTATATCTACTACATTTAGAAAGATTCTAAAAAATTTCGTTTAAATTTAGATTTTTTTTTCTCTGAATTTTTTGAGCAATTTTGGGTATGCAGTTTTATTTATAGCCCATGCAATTTTAGTATAACCAAAAATGCGCAGCTGAAAATTTTGGTTTATTTTATTTTTATTTTTATTTTTTTGCCGCCGATCTTTTCTTTTTTTTTTATTTAAGGGCGTTGATTCTTTTAATTTGGCGAACAATCGTTGTGCGTAATTACATACTTGTTCGTTTTTCTTTTTATTCAAAGAATCGTTTAAAATATTTAGGCAATCAAAAGCTCCTCAGGATTCCAGTAAAATGAGCTTTGAGTGGAGCACGATATCTTCGCGATTTAGCGATACACACATATGTATATAAAAAGTGAGCATTAAATAGTTCGAAAATTAAAATTCCACTTGTGAAAAGAAATCCAAAATATAGAGATAACTACAAAAAATTAAGCGGGAACGAAAATGTTTATCAAGAGATCAAAACACGAAGCGATGATGATAATAATTATGGCGATAACGATAACTGCAGCCATATCGATAACAAAAGATATAACCACAGCTATAAGTATACTCAGAACATTATTTAAAACGATGCCAGTAACGATAACAATAACTATATATCGATTGCAATATCGACTATTATCACGAGAACACTATCTGTTTTTCATTAAAAACGGCCTCAAGCTCAATAAAAATTGTTGAATTGTTGAATACTATCTGTCTATGTGCTGATTATTCACTCAAACATTTTATCGTTTTATTAACCGATTTTGTAATCTAGTCGAAGCCAGTTGCGGCTGCAATTGTTTATATTCTCGTGAATACATGAGTACATGGATATTTGGAATTTATTGTTCAACCAGCCGAAAGTGTGTTGAATGCGGTTGCTGCACGTAGCAACCTTGTTTTACGCTGTGTTACCTACCTTATCTCCATGAATATGTAAGGGTTTATATTTTCTATGCCACTATAATTTTTCTTTTTATTAATTTTTTTTGTACCTTATTATGATTGTGAGTACATATTAAAGTTTTGTAAACACAAACACGCTATGAAAATGATAGAATAAATTGTAGAAACTTGAATAAATCTACATACATACACTCATATGACCGTAGAATGGTAAAAGTCGCACAGCCAATGACAACCACAAACACAACGTAGCCAAGTTTGCATGTTTTTATTTAGTTTTTTTGAAGGTCATGGGAAATACAAATTAGCTACTAGTCACTTTTTTGTAATGACCAAAGCAATAATTTTCAACTATCTGAGAATGAGAAGTGTTTTCATATAGTACTTATCAAGAGCTTATATTTAATTTGCTCTATCTGTAATTTTCACAAAAATAAGCTTATGAAAAGTAGGTAATTTATATCTGCTTATGTTGTAACTGACTTTAAATTGATGTATAATCACCCCGCAGCCTCATTCAGATATACCAGATGCTTATACTTTTGATATCTTTGCAAACAAATAAATATTAGCTGAAAAATCATCTAACTTTGGGCAATTAACTAATTCAGCATTCAATACTAAGTAATTTTAAATTGGTTGGATAGACATCGGCAAATATATGTATCACATATTTTTACTTTTTTTTTAATACAAAGTGTACCGTAAAAAACAATTTGTGTCTTGGAACTATGAAAAAGCATCTGTGACGTGCAGAACGAAAGCGTATTCAAAGGAAAAATACTGAATTCGAAGTGCTTTAAGCCAAATGCATTTTAAAGTAGTTGAAATCAAATGCAGAGTCGGATAATTGATTGCTTCCTAGGACATCTCCATGTTAAAGTAAACAGTTCGTTCCAAAGAAGAAAATCAGATTTTCAATTAGTTGTTTACCACCACACAACTTGTTGAACATCAATATTTAAACTAGTTTCTTTCCGTGTACTGGGTATGTATGTAGAATTCATCCGGTCCCTAATATATCAGCTGCATGGAAGGCGATGCGGTGAAATTATCTACTCTTTGGCTATACGGGATATAAGAGCTTAAGATTTACACACCTAGCGGCTCGTCACTTGCGGAACTTTATTTTGCAGCGCTTTTTATTCCAACAACACATACATAAGTGTCACCGTTCAATCGTCCTCTCTTCTTTCCTATTCCTATTTGACTCCCTTACCCTTTAATGGTATCACAAGAGACAATTTTAATTTACACCCCAACCCTTTGATGATAAAAATCCGATGACTCATTACCAGGTACTCCCTGGTAAGTTCGTTATGTTCACCAACATAATTTAGGCGAGACTTGCATTGCCGAACTAGTTGGGATATTACTTCCCAACTGGGCAATTTTATTTTTTCTACGATGTTTTTTTCAAAGAAATTTTTTCTACAACTTCTAAATTTACTAAATTTATTTGTTTTCTACGAAACTCTTTTCCAAAAATTATTTTTTCTAACAATTTTTTTTTTCTACAAAATCTTTTTTCTGCTAAATAATTTTTTTAAATAATTTTTCCGTATAACTTTTTTTTCTACAAAAATAGTTGTATACAAAATTTGAAACTACAAAAATATTACTCTATGCATAAATGTACAAAAATATTTTTTTTTTTTTATAAAAATAAAACTTCAAAATATATATGTATTCTAAAATTTTTTTTTCATTAAGATTTGTTTTCGATAGTAATTTTCATTAAGATTTATTTTCCATAAAATTCGTTTTAGGTAAAATTGGTTTTCGATAGTATATATTGTTTGATACAGTTTGTTTTCTATATGTACAACTTTTTTCAATTTTTTTCTAAAATTTTCTTTCTGTTTTCGTTAAAATTTGTTCTCTATGGGATTTATTTTCTAATAATTTTTTTTTTATGATTTTTTTAATAATTTTTTTTTATGATTTTTTTTATGATTTTTTTTCGATTTTTTATGATTTTTTTTTTTTTTAATTTTCTCTTACATACATATTTTTATATAGATGTCAATAAGGGGGCAATATATGTACATATAATACTTCCATAACACGTTCTCGAAAAAATAATTTTCTAAGTAATAACCACCGCCCTTGTACCATTATGCAATGACGTAAGAGATCAATTCCCTTACCACACCCACAAATTACTTTGCCGAGGTAGTACTGAAACGAAAATGTGTCCCTAATATGTACATACATACATGCATATAAAATATTGTACCTACTTCAATGACCATATGTGTACTTACACACAGGTACTACACTTGCATTTGCACTTACATACATACATATTTGCGCAGTGCGCCGGCGACGACAAATTGTTGTCGTAGCACACAATTATGAACGAACACAGGCACATCCATACACTTTCCACGCCGCCAAGCAACGTGCAACAGTTGCTGCCTGAGTGCTGAGGTTGTTCGAGTACAAAGTCGAAACACAGCCGGTATCGGCAGTGTAGTGGCGCGCAGCAGTAACCGGCGGGGCGTAATACGTACTTCGCCTGCCAGGGCTGAGCTAAGCAAACTGCGGAGACTACTTAGTGTCGTTGCACTCGAAATCAAACAAAGTGAATTCAACGCCATACGTTTGGACCGCAGTCCCTGCTTGCGACCCTCTTGTTGCACCGGCAAATAGTTGAAGCGAGGTAAATAGCATTGGATTTGCTGTTTGCATCGAACATTGAGGCAAGCAGTCCATCGGAATCGTCGTACAACCCCATCCATGCAGCAACATTTTTTGCCTCGAGTATTTGCTTCACTATTTTTTTATTTAATTTTTTGCCTTGTTGCTTGACTTGATGTCATTGCAACGGCGCCGCTGTAGTAAAGTATCGATTTACAAATCAATACAAACTGTGGCTCGGTACCGATTAATGTACTTACACACATATGTATGTAGGTAAATATGTATATGTTTGTATGTATGTATGTACATTAGACTGCAGCACTCCCCATACAAAAAAAAAGTCGGTACTGTTTTCCATTAGAATTATAAAATCTATTATATATTAAGACCCTAAATATTTCGGTAAAATATTAAGATTTACGTGAGCTGGACCGATTTGAAAATACCTCAAAAAATTAAGTGTTTTATGAATAAAACTAGTTTCTTATTTTTTTTTTTTTTGAAAAAAGCCCCTCAAATGACAAAGCGGTTTAGGCTTAAAAAATTCGCATACAAATATTTTAAAAAAATTTTGAGCGGAATCATAGATTGGTATAAAAAAATTTAAATAACTGAACCTAAACTCTTCCGATTTAGACTTGTGAGGTATCATTGGAAAGGTATTTTCTCACCCTTTTTATTTCTTTGCTAATAAACTCATTCAAAGGATGAAAGAGGGGTTTCATTCCAAGTTGAATTACTTTTGGTACTTGAAAAAAAAAAATGGGACACGAATGACTTTTTTTTTGGACAGAAATAAAAGTAGTGTGAAAATACCTTTCTACTGAGATCTAAATCCGAATAGTTTTGGCCCAGTAATTCAAGTTTATCGTAAATCAATCTTTGAAAAAAGTAAAAAAAAACAGTATGAAAAATCTCATAATAACGATTCCGTTGAAAAGATTTTTAATTACTTTTATGCCGATTTTTTAAGCTTAATCTGTTTTGTCATCTGAGGGGATTTTTTTCAAAAATTTCTTTAAGAAACTATTTTTATGCATAAAAAACTCTAATTTTGGAGGTATTTACAAATCGGTCCAGCTCACTTAAATCTTAATATTTTTCCGAAATATTTTGGTGGACGTCTATAAATATAATACATTTTGTAATCCCGGCGGAAAAACCGCAACTTATTTTATGTGATGCAGTCTAATGTACATATGTAGTATGTGTGTATGAATTTGCAATACGTACCCCATTTAAAGGCTTCAATATACCTACGCCAGTCGACTTGTCACACTTTGTAAATTTGTCCACAGCAAAAAACAGCATTCCACATACCAAAATCAAATCGTACCAAAAATTAAAACAAACATTTTTGGTCTCGTTTGTCGTTGGCGTGAAAATGAGCGACAAATCGATTTGGTTGTATATACCTTTAAAATGTTATTCGTCGCTGCTAAGAGCTGCTGTAGGTCCATGTGGCTTTGTTTGCTAAAATAATTTTTAATTTTTGTTTGGTTTGCTTCAGCTTTGCACCAGCAGATGCCAGATAGAAATAAAAAAAAAAATCGATTTTTGAATCGATTCGAATCGATTCAAAAATAATCGATGCAGGCAGAAATCGTCAAAAAATAAATCGGTCTCCCAAAATCGATTCATATGTATATTTTGTCAAATAACGCATTTTACTTAATTTTTATAAATAAACAAAACTCAGCGATCTGACCAAACTTTTATTGTACATAAGTAATTTTTAAAACATACGTGGCTACAAATTTTTCATTTTATGCCTTGTGAAAACTCAATGTTAGCCCTATTAAAAAAAAAATTTAAATTTTTCGATTTTTTTTTTTTTTTGTAACACAAATGAGAAAAAATTTTACGTTTTACTTCAAAATTAACCACAATTTTAAGAAGTATAATGAGCTCACGGCACTGTAAAATAATTTTGTTAAATTGTTGTGCTGTGAAAACATCAAAATAAATACAAAACAAATATATTTTTTGCAAATCGGACGTTTTTTAGTTTTTTTTTTTTTTTTTTTTCGCTGACTATATTTCACTTCTTAATTTAAAAAATATATAAATAGAGTAATTAAGGGGTGAACATTTTTTATGAAAATTTTTCATAAAGTTGGGAATAACAATTTTTGGAGTTTTTGTTGTATTAGTATTAGTCATAATTTTATATCGAGTTATTTCCAAGAGGGGCTTCCCTGAGGAGCTGTATAGTCGGAGGAGAAAGGTCATTGAATTCTTTGCTCTCTCATATTATTTTTTTTTTTGTATTTATAAATTTTCTGGAGCAAACCATAATTCAATATGTATCAATTGAGCAAAAATCTGATGTCGTTTCTCGATTTTTTTGAATAGATTCACGGATAGAATCGGAACTAAAAAATCCACAAAAAATCGAAAATCAATCTTCTATTTAAAAACGCCATCTCTACTTTTCACTGCTTGACGTTGGTCGCGCACGTACTTTGCTAACAGCGAAAACTGAAATTGTATCTGGCGTGAAATTTTTTTTAATCGGGTTAATGAATCATTTTGAGCCTTCTGCCATATGGCTTTAGGCATCGAAATGGGTAGATATATTAAAAACCTCGAAATTCAGATTTCCATTTTTTACTTACTTAATACTTAGCTTGAAAGAATAGAGCGCCGAATATGTAGTGTAATTCAATACTCTTTTTTTCTAATGTTTATTTTTTAATAGTTATACATTTGTACATCAGGGTGGAGCTATTTGTTCGAAGAAAAATTTGCGAAGAAAGTGTGTATCAAATTCAAAATCTATGATTAATTCTAAGCAAAAATGGCGAACAAACCGAAAATGACATTCACCCTCCCAATTTTCAAAAGAAAAATCAGCATATTGTATGAAGAAAACACAGACTTTTGTAAAAGAAAAATTAATTTCGTTTAGAAAAAATTATAATACACTGATTTTTCTTTTAAACATTTGGAGGGTCAAACGTCGCTTTTGGTATAATATACCATACTATACATACTATATTATAGTATGTTCTTAATTTTTGCTTAGAACCAAACATAGAATTCGAATATGCCATACACGTTTGTGCAAATTCAATTACTACGCCCTAATGGTTATACATGCATACATACATACATATTAAATTAAAATAAAATACCTTACCATGCCATACTGTCGTTAGCTGACATAATCTTAAAAATGAACTGTGCCATTTAATTGTTTTTTTTCCCCAGGGATCGTGATAACACAATGCTATAAATTTATTTTTTTCAATCGAAAATTATCATTATTTTATAATGATTTAGTAAAATCTTCTAAATACAGATTTCTTACCCGGACCTAATTATTATCTCGTGTACTTCAAAAAGATTTAAATAATTCGAATGCAGCAACTGCACGAGACTTTCCAAGTCTATTTTTTTTTTAATTTGAAACGGTCGCCATAACGCCATACATACATAAATATAATAAACAAAAAAAATAAAATTAATTTTGTCGCATATAAATTTAAAAGGTATACACTGTAAAATTATTTTAAGATTTATAAACCAAAAAACGAAAATTTTAAATTATGCAGGAGACCCAAGAGTCAGTCCCTTGAATTGTATAAATACAATAAATAATTTATCAAGTTTATAACTTTTAGCAAAGAAAATCGGCTATTTTTTACTTGGAATTTTGAATAGAAAAAAAAGCTTTTTTTGGAAATTTTTTTCCTAACGGAAATTTTTAAAACTTTTCGAATTTTTTTACAGTATCTTTCGATTTATTTCGGATTTTTTCGGAATCTCGATTTTTTTCAAAAACTCAGATTTTTAAGGAATTTTCCTGTTTTTTCAGACTGTTTTTTTTTGGGGATCTTTCGGATTTTTTCAGTCTTTGGGAATTTTTCCGAATCTTTCGAAAGTTTTTCCCGGAAATTTTTTGTTGATGTTTTCGTAACTACTCGAACGTTTTTTGAAGCCTTTCGAATGTTTTCGTGATCTTTTCGGAATGTTAGTATTTTCGGAATCTTTCGGCTTCTATTCGGAATTTATCGTTCTGGGAACCTTTGATATTTATTCA
This sequence comes from Rhagoletis pomonella, assembly GCF_013731165.1. Taxonomy (NCBI): domain Eukaryota; kingdom Metazoa; phylum Arthropoda; class Insecta; order Diptera; family Tephritidae; genus Rhagoletis; species Rhagoletis pomonella. Next base: position 7,984,761 of record NW_023458566.1, read on the forward strand.
GAATCTTTCGGATTTTCTGAAATCTTTCGTTTTTTTGGAATTTCTTGGGTTTTAGGAAATCCAATTTTTGTTTAATTTCTTTGAAACCTTTTTCAAACTTTTCGAAATCTTTCGGTATCTCTTCGGTACTTTTCCGAATTATCAGGCACTTTTCCTTTTTTAATCTTTCGGATTTTCCGTAGTCTTTCAAATTTGTTTTCGGAAGCTCTCGTATTTATTTTTTCGGAATCTTTCGGATTTCTGTAAGTCTTGTGGAACTTTTCTCCGATTTTTTCGGATGCTTTCGGAACTATTCGGAAATATTTCGGAACCTTTGAAATTGTTTTATTAGGCACTTTTGGTGTTGTGTGCAGAACCATTTGGGAATTGAATAGGGTGGGTATGGAAGCACCGAGAGGGTAATTTAAATTATGGAACTTATTTATATCGAAAGATTTATTTTAGTAGAAATGTGTTTTTTTGTTTATATTATTTTATTGTCTAGTGATGAGCGACCGATCGGTAAAACCTCGTCAAGCCAAACTTTTAGGCAGTAGGTGCGTTCTTATTCGGTTTCAATTGATCTTAAGCTCGATTGCAGCCAAAAAATTGAATTTTTTCTTAACACTAAATTCGATCAAAATCATTTGTATTTGAGCTGTGCGCGTATCCTTGAATTAAGTCAGTTTTAACCCTGTTTTTTTTTGTTTACAGATTTATTTCACATTATTCATTCGTCGAATAATTCTATGGTGATTTCGAAATAACCACTCTCTTATTTGAATGACTACTTACTCTTGGTGGTTGGGAAATGGCGCAAAACAATTTTTTTTTTTTTGCTGCGGGTACTAAGCACCAACACTAGGTGCTGGATTATTGTTTTTTTTTTCGCTTTTGAATTCTCTTAAAAGTATTGCGCCGAAGGCGGTGCATTCGCCTTTCATTGCCCATCATGCCACATACAGTGAAGCTTATACATATGTATGTGCATATGTATGTACATACATACACAAGTATACTTGTGCGTCTATTGCCATTGCATGTGACCTTAATTGCTGCTTTTATTGTTGCCTGGCGCATAAAACTGAAATACAGAAAATTTAATATAGTAAAATATAAAACGTTTTATTATTGTTGTTCAAATACAATATGCCGCTTACAATGCACACTTTGCATACATACAGCGTTGCCGTTTTGATACAATTGTATCAT
>NW_023458566.1:7986051-7990556 GCF_013731165.1 Rhagoletis pomonella
ACACTTTGCATACATACAGCGTTGCCGTTTTGATACAATTGTATCATTTTTGATACTTTTTTTTTTTTAATTTTAAGATTTGATACGTTTTTGTTCACAAATGTTTGATACTTTTAGCGGGCAGAAATGAATCTTTGAAAACTATGAATAATATTACTAGTTTAAAGGCAAATAATTTTTTTCTTGTTATTTAAAATTTTAAAGTTTATGTTCACAAATGTTTGATACTTTTAGCTGGCAGAAATGAATCTTTGAAAACTATGAATAATATTACTAGTTTAAAGGCAAATAATTTGTTTTTCTTGTTATTTAAAATTTTATATATAGATATTTATAAGTTTGGTTTGGTAACTCTTATAAGGGAAATACAGCCCAGAATTTCTTTGCACACGCTGCTGTTATAGGGCCCCTAAACCACACTAAAAGACTGCGCAATCTTTTGTCTAGTTTTGATTTTGGATTCCAGATCGTGCTTAAAGTATGGATAAGAGCGCAGAAAAAAATTAATTAATTTTTTTAAATATCAAAATATACAACGCACATTCATATTTTGTGCACATATTTACTTGAGCACCATTTCTCCAAATTCTCCTATAAGTTTGTTTTTCGTTATGCAAATAAGCATACAGATTCCCTGTTTTTTGTTAAAGCAAGTAATAGAATTTTTATTTATAACTATGGTTTTAATTATAAAATGTAAATTACTATTTGTTTTTCAAATAAAAGTTTAATAAATAACAGTTGTGTCTGCTTTTGATACTTTTTCTGCTTGGCAACTGATACTTTTTTTTAAAGCTCGCGGCAACACTGTATAAAAAATCTTCAAATTTACTTCGCTCTGCGTCTCTAGTCTCTGGTCTCTATGCTCTTCGGCGCCAGCAATACTCAACGTTATCGTAACACTACTCTTTCAGCGCTTAACCCTCTTCTGTCAGCTATTGCGACGTTGTTGTTTGTCCTGCTTAGCTTTCTACTTGGGCGCCCCTTTCACTTTAGCTTTTGATAATTTTTTTCTTATTGTTTTTGTTTTTGCATGCATAGCTTAGTCTAGTTGCAATAATTTGCAAGCGTCTTTCCCTCCACTCTTACCCGTTCTTGCACTTACAGTAGAGATGTGGAGTACGTCAACACTTCCCTTCCATTCGTTACAGCCAACCGAGCTCGAACAATTTGCACACTTCTCTTTTTCTCTAGCGAAATATGTACTGAGAAATGCTGTTAGAATGGTGCTCAGCTCACTTTCTAAGAGTGCAGTACTCATAGCGTGCAAGCAAGCAAGCAAGCAAGAAAGGGTAGGGGAAGGGGTGGGGTAGCGCTGCAAGTGGGTGGGTGGCGTGTGACTGCAATCCGCTGCTGCGTTCTGCTTGTATGCATTTCAATGTGCCGTTTAGATTAGACGCCGCCGCCCACGTCCCCGTTGTCACCAGCAGCGTCGCTCATCGGCTCATCGTTGTTAGTGTCGGTTGACGTTTCTGGGCCTGCACTAGTTTGTCACACTGCCCCTGCCGGTTCTACGCCCTCTGCCAGAGGTGTGAGCTTCTTGGTGACTAGTCTTGCTGTTTACCTAACAAACTGACTGACTGGCTGGCAGTGGCGGTTGGCGGTTGGGTATGTTGGTTTGCCGGTTCGTTTGTTGCTTGATTGCTTACTGCTTATGTACTCGTTGCTTGGGTTGGGTTACATCAGGTCATTTTGATGTCGGTACACTTCTCGAAGGACGCACACGGCTACAAGTACGTTGCTTACGCGTAAGCTTTTTGTAGCATTTGCATATGTTCGTATAAAATGCAAGCCCATAAATCTAATTTTTGTAAGAACAAAATCGGTAAACAAATCAATTGTTGACAATTAAAAAAATATATACATATACCATTTACGCAAAGGTATACAGCGAAAGAAATTCCAGAGCAGAATTTCAGATACAACATCGCTTTCAAAACTTCAGTTCAGTGCTTAGCTTTCCACTTTCTAAAGCAGGGATCACACGATTTGTACATTTGCACATTTGGCAGTCACAGGGTGGTGTTGTCTAGAAATTTTTATCGAGAACTAGCGGTACCCCGGTGTGCTTCTCTACACCAAATATTGCAAAATTAATGAAAAATCCTGCACGCCGTACTTCCTTTTGTTGGAAGTGCTCCTCAACATTTTGCGATCTTCTTTGCGTTAACATCATGTTCGCATGACGCGTACGTCGGCCTATATTTGAACGACTGGATCGTGGCATTTTATTCAATAGCGAACGAAAAACTCAATGCATAGGAACGAGTTCGATAAATCGTATGGTAAATGCACTTTTTTTAAAATAATCAAATGAAATTCACAATCGACAGTAAAAGAGCACTTGAAAAAACTTCATTCGAAGCCAAAGAACACAACACAGCCACAATTTTCCACAATGGTTTTGAGGAGAAATACCTGCATGGAAAATTTCCAGTGTACTCTAACTTTTCGTACGAAACGCTGCAACAAATTTGTGGAAAAATATTGAAATTGACGAAAAAAAATAAAATGAAATATGAATTAAGAACTATATTAAACACACGTGTTGATTCTCCAAAGTCCAAAATAGAAAGACCGAATATCAATGTACACCACCTTTTCGATAATACGATGAAACGACAGATATGTTGTGTTGTGGTGACTTTCATTCCATTGGCTCTACAAAATCCCTATTGAAAAACTTGCAGCCTTGTTTATACTTGACTTAATTTATCCGAAGAAGAACATTATAGCAACAATTTTTCACTATGTTTTCGATTTTTTATGTATGTGCTGTTGTACCATATACGTGGTTCATGTGACAGACATAAACTGTCATATATCATGAACCGCTGGACCGACTTCGGGCCCACTTCACATAAACCATCTGCATGATAGTCCGAATATACCGTTTAAATTTGGTAGAATTCGTGCACTTATTTTTTTATTTAAGATGGGAGGTGCCATTGTTGTTGCAAAGTCTGCTCCTTGTAACTATTTAGCAGACAAATTAGGAAATACAGACCTTTCAGGTTCTCAATTTAAATGAATATAATTTGGCAAAATTTTTCAAAAATGGCCACAGTATAAATAGTACATAGTTTGTATAACTAAGTGGCATCTTTTTTATACAAATATTAAAACAAGAACTGCAATCGTTTTCCCAAAAGTCTTAGGAGATTTTGTATGGATACAATTTACATACTTACGTACATAAATACTATTGTATGTTTTTTTTTCTACTGTCATTTTGTTTAAAACGCGCTTTTAGTATTTCAGTGTCTGTTTTTTTTGTTGTTGCTATTTTGCTACCCATCCATTTTTCAAGCCTTGAATTGCGGCAAAGTCCATCCACCTCTTGCTCTCGAAATTGGCAAACGTAAAATTTTACAACAAAAGTTGCGTAGTTTTTTGTTTGTTTTAATTTTATTTTATAGTTTTATTGCCAACGAGCGCACCAGCTATTGCAACGTTTAATTGAAGGCGGAGTAGGGAGTGAGTGTGTATGTATGTATGTATGCGTGTGTTTCTATAGATGTAAGATATGAGTTTACCTCTTTTTCCACTTAACAGGGCATTTGCTGCATTTGTTGGTGATGTGTGTGGTGGGCGGTGGGCGGTGGGTGATAGGCATGACGGGCTGCTCATTGTACATTGACTCACGTGTTGCAATAAGCCAATGCGTATGTATGTATGCACCGGCATAAGTGTGATTATGCGGGTGTATATACATATACATATTGTAGATGTGTGTGTGTGCGTTGCATGTGCTCGGTGGCGTGAAACGCACTGCCATTGTTATTGCTTTTATTGTCGCTTTACCTAATGCTGTTGTTTGTTGCGCATTTGTTGCCTTTTAATACAACAAGCCAAAATCATTTTGCCGTAAATCCGCGCCATTTCATTGCATTGCATTGCACTCAATTTCAAAACGACCGACCGTCAACGTTCGTTGATTTGTTGCATTTTTTTTTTTTGAATTTTCATTTATTCTTTTTTGGCATTTTGGATGTTTTGCTTTTGGGTTAATGCAAGTCATTTAAAAAAAAAAATAAAATTTGAATTATAAAAATATAAAAAAACCAGATTATAATTACAAACACAATCGAGTGCATTTGCTCGGAAAGTGTGTTGCTTGTGATTACTGTTGTTGTTACTTTTTTCTGAATTTAAATTTTTAATTAGTGCATTAGCATTTGTAATATGCGACTGTATGTATATAAAAACACTCGTAAAATATTTGTTGCAGTTTAGTGATCACCCTTTCCACTGTTTTAGCAGTTTGGAACTGCATTTACCCGGTCGGAACTGGTTTTTCAACTACTCATCCATATGTATGCATACTTTGGCGGCTTGCATGCTCGCACAATTTAAATCTTGTTTTTTTTTTTTTTTTTTTTGTTGACTTTAAAACACTTCGCACCTGAGCCACAACAATATCTATCCCGCAGCGCAATGTTTAACGACTGCAACTAAATGTGAAAGCGTGCTTCAGAATAAAATTTCACCTTTATATGGACTCC
>NW_023458566.1:7990656-7996361 GCF_013731165.1 Rhagoletis pomonella
GGAGTCCATATAAAGGTGAAATTTTATTCTGAAGCACGCTTTCACATATTTAGTTGCAGTCGTTAAATATTGCGCTGCGGGATAGATATTGTTGCGGCTCAGGTGCCAAGTGTTTTAAAGTCAAAAAAAAAAAAAAAAAAAGAAAACAAGATTTAAATTGTACGAGCATGCAAGCCAGAGTATGCATACATATGGATGAGTAGTTGAAAAACCAGTTCCGACCGGGTAAATGCAGTTCCAAACTGCTAAAACAGTGGAAAGGGTGTTAAGACACATGAAAACTAAACTGCAACAAATATTTTACGAGTGTTTTACAGTTTTTGTATACAGTCGCATATTACAAATGCTAATGCACTCATTAAAAATTTAAATTCAGAAAAAGTAACAACAAATGCACTCGATTGTGTTTGTAATTATAATCTGGTTTTTTTTATTTTTTTTATAATTAAAATTTTATATTTTTTTAAATGACTTGCATTAGTTAACCCAAAAGCAAAACATCCAAAATGCCAAAAAAGAATAAATGAAAATTCAAAAAAAAAATAAATAAAAAATGCAACAAATCAACGAACGTTGACGGTCGGTCGTTTTGAAATTGAGTGCAATGCAATGCAATGAAATGGCGCGGATTTACGGCAAAATGATTTTGGCTTGTTGTATTAAAAGGCAACAAATGCGCCACAAACAACAGCGACAATAAAAGCAATAACAATGGTAGTGCGTTTCACGCCACCGAGCACACATACATATCTACATACATATATGTATATGTATGCACATGTATATACACCCGCATAATCACACTAATGCCGGTGCATACATACATACGCATTGGCTTATTGCAACACGTCAGTCAATGTACAATGAGCAGCCCGTCATGCCTATCAGCTATCAGCCATCACCCACCGCCCACCGCCCACCGCCCACCACACACATCACCAACAAATGCAGCAAATGCACAAATGCCCTGTTAAGTGGAAAAAGAGGTAAACTCATATCTTACATCAATAGAAGCACATGCATACATACATACACACTCACTCCCTACTCCGCCTTCAATCAAACGTTGCAATAGCTGGTGCGCTCGTTGGCAATAAAACTATAAAATAAAATTAAAACAAACAAAAAACTACGCAACTTTTGTTGTAAAATTTTACGTTTGCCAATTTCGAGAGCAAGAGGTGGATGGACTTTGCCGCAATTCAAGGCTTGAAAAATGGATGGGTAGCAAACGGCAACAAAAAAAAAACAGACACTGAAATACTAAAAGAGCATTTTAAACAAAATGACAGTAGATAAAAAAATTACAATAGTATTTATGTACGTATGTATGTAAAATGTATCGACACAAAATCTCCTAAGACTTTTGGGAAAACGATTGCAGTTTTTGTTTTAATATTTGTATAAAAAAGATGCCACTTAGTTATACAAACTATGTACTATTTATACAGTGGCCATTTTTGAAAAATGTTGCCAAATTATATTCATTTCAATTGAGAACGTGAAAGGTCTGTATTTCCCAATTTGTCTGCTGAATAGTTACAAGGAGCAGACTTTGCAACAACAATATTGTATACACCCTTTTGTTTCCTCTCTTAATTGAGTTCTCCCGTCCAAACGGTAAATAAGTTCACTATTGGCAGTATCAAGAGTACCTACAGAATACCTAAATTTTCTAAGAAATCGCAACAGGAAATTGACGAATTAAACTCAAAACTTCATTTCACATGTTTTTGATAATCGAAACATGGCCTCTTTTTAAAGGTTGCTCAAATCTCATTTTTAAGAAGGAACAAAAAATTATAATATGTTATGTCAGAAGTATGTATTTTTCTCATGAAAAAAAAAAACTACCATATAGATCTTAAAAGCAGGGCTGCAAACCACTCCAAAAAACGGTGCGGTTCGGTTCAGTGGTTCGAAGCACTTAGAAAAAGCTTGTACCGATTGAAGAACCGGTTCATGAGTATTCCTGAACCGCAGTTCGGTTCGGTTCAAATGGTTCGATTTTTTTTTTAATGCTAACGGATACAGATAATACGAATATATACAAACCCTGCAGAAAAAAAATATCAATTGATTAAAATAACCAACTTCTAGTTAGCTTTTTTGCGGGATTTCGATAAATAACTAACTTTAATTAGCTATGACAAAACTAACTTTAAGTTAGTTGTAAAGTCGTGCAGGAGTCATGCAGACGTTATCGGGAGTTTGTTTTCTTTACAAGTTTCTATTTAAATATCCTCATACAAAAATTACTTTCAATACACTTTTTTTCTGCACTTCGCAGATTCTTTTTCGTATCCAGGACAAATAAAATAAATAATAAATTTTATATTATCATTTTGATGGTTTGTCTGATCGAATTTAAATATGAGACCACTTACAAAAGAACATGTAGACAATTTATAAAATCTTTCTTATTGATAGTTTATGTGCAAAAGTAGTTAGCCTACAAGTTAGTTGACATCGCCCTTCAAAAGTAGTTAGTTATGGGCAAAGGAAAGAGTTAATATATAGCTACCACTAGACGACTGCTAGTTAGTTAATAGTTAGCTATAAACTAGTCCCATTTCCTGTAGGGAATCTATGTATGATGCCATAAATAATGCTTTCTTTTTTAGATCAATTTCAAATATCCACATATATGGTGGTGGAAAAATAAACACGAATGCCAAATTTTTACAATTTCGCCTTTTTAGTTCTTTATTTAATGTTTACTTTTTTAAGTATAAGTAGTTCGACGTCTAACAAAAACCGAAAAAATCCAAGTTTAAAACTTTGTGCAAAATTTATGAAAATTCTTCAAAGTTTCATCTATATTACAAACGTTTGAATAATAATTTCTAGGAAATATTTTTAAGGTTTAAGTTGATTTTTGTAAATTTTTTCACGGATTTTCTTTCATACATATTCGATACATTTCAAGCATTTTTTATGCTTTAGTGGATTTTGAACCGAGCCGAACGATCTTTTCGAGTGGTTTACGGTTCGGTTTTGGCATTTCAAAACAAAAATGGTTCGGTTCGAAGCCCGAAAAAAGGCGGCGGTTCGGTTCAAAACCGGTTTGCAGTCCTGCTTAAATATTTACTTAAATATGGTCGTTGGAAAAAAGCCAAAAAACAAAACACAAAATCAATTGCAATATTTCACTCACAAACAACGACTTTACTTTGACCACCTGCTAAGCAGCTAACGTTTTCCTTTTTTTGTTCAAATCAAAAGATACCGTTACTTGGGTTGAAGTTTTCTTTATCAAATACCAAGGTGTAAAAGTTTATATTTGTAAGCACGAGAAATTATTTTTTGTCACTACAAACGTCGATTGTAATACCCAGGAAAGGTTTTCCTCTAACCTTTCTTATCCTTAAGCAATCGCTATCCTTTGGCTTATCCAGATATGACCCCCGGTCAGATTGTTTCTAAGCTGTCAAAGTCTTCGGAAAATGATTCCCAGTGCCATGTCTCAGAGTGTGGGACATTCCCACCGGAAATGCTTAATCTATTAAAACTCTCCCTTACAGCACTTGCAGAAATGATGAGCTGTGGCGATGGTCTAGTGATCAAATCGTAGGCGTATACTCGGTTTAGATAGGCTTATCAAGTTTGTCGTCACGACGATGGCATAGACCTCTCCTGAAAAATAATTAAGTGGTCGTCTGCAAGCCAGTGATACCAACAAGGCCACCCACTTTTACACAACTGACACTTTTTTTGCTCCCCGACAGCTTGTATATTGTCGCGCTTGTTCACGAAGATTTTTATTTACATTGACTTTGTTTTGGACATGAAAATATTTTAGTTGAAACGTTTCATTAGAAAGTGGAAAGCTAAGCAATGAACTGAAGTTGTGAAAGCGATGTTGTATCTAAAATTCTGCTCTGGAATTTCTTTCGCTGTATACCTTCGCGTAAATGGTATATATTTTTTTTTAATTGTCAACAATTGATTTGTTTACCGATTTTGTTCTTACAAAAATTAGATTTATGGGTTGGCATTTTATACGAACATATGCAAATGCTACAAAAAAAAACTCGCACGTAAGCAACGTACTTGTAGCCGTGTGCGTCCTTCGAGAAGTGTACCGACATCAAAATGACCTGATGTAACCCAACCCAAGCAACGAGTACGTAAGCAGTAAGCAATCAAGCAACAAACGAACCGGCAAACCAACATACCCAACCGCCAACCGCCAACCGCCAACCGCCACTGCCAGCCAGTCAGTCAGTTTGTTAGGTAAACAGCAAGGCTAGTCACCAAGAAGCTCACACCTCAGGCAAAGGGCGTAGAACCGGCAGGGGAGTGTGACAAACTAGTGCAGGCCCAGAAACGTCAACCGACAATAACAACGATGAGCCGATGAGCGACGCTGCTGGTGACAACGGGGACGTGGGCGGCGGCGTCTAATCTAAACGGAGCATTGAAATGCATACAAGCAGAACGCAGCAGCGGATAGCAGTCACACGCCACCCACCCACTTGCAGCGCTACCCCACCCCTTCCCCTACCCTTTCTTGCTTGCTTGCTTGCTTGCTTGCACGCTATGAGTACTGCACTCTTAGAAAGTGAGCTGAGCACCATTCTAACAGCATTTCTCAGTACATATTTCGCTAGAGAAAAAGAGAAGTGTGCAAATTGTTCGAGCTCGGCTGGCTGTAACGAATGGAAGGGAAGTGTTGACGAACTCTACATCTGTACTGTAAATGGATGAACGGGTAAGAGTGGAGGGAAAGACGCTTGCAAATTATTGCAACTAGACTAAGCTATGTATGCAAAAACAAAAACAAGAAGAAAAAACATTATCAAAAGCTAAAGTGAAAGGGGCGCCCAAGTAGAAAGCTAAGCAGGACAAACAACAACGTCGCTAAAGCTGACAGAAGAGGGTTAAGCGCTGAAAGAGTAGTGTTACGATAACGTTGAGTATTGCTGGCGCCGAAGAGCATAGAGACCAGAGACTAGAGACGCAGAGCGAAGTAAATATGAAGATTTTGTGTACAGTGTTGCCGCGAGCTTGAAAAAAAATTATCAGTTGCCAAGCAGAAAAATTATCAAAAGCAAATACAACTATTAGACTTTTATTTGAAAAACAAATAGTAATTAAAATTTTGTAATTAAATCCATAGTTATAAAAAAAAAATTATATTACTTGCTTTAACAAAAAACAGGGAATCTGTATGCTTATTTGCATAACGAAAAACAAACTTATAGGAGAATTTGGAGAAATGGTGTTCAAGTAAATATGTATGTGCAAAAAATATGAATGTGCGTGGTATATTTTGATAGCTTCAGCTTTAAAACGCAAAAAATATTATTAAAATAAATTAATTTTTTCTCTACGCTCTTACCCATATTTTACAGCACGATCTGGACTCCAAAATCAAAACTAGATAAAAAAATTGCGTAGTGTTTTAGTGTGGTTTAGGGACATATAACAGCAGCATGTGCAAAGAAATTCCGGATTGTATTTCCATTTTAAGGGTTACCGAATCAAACTTAAAAATATCTACATATAAAATTTAAATAACAAGAAAAAAATTATTTGCCTTTAAACTAGTAATATTATTCATAGTTTTAAAAAAATTCATTTTTGCCAGCTAAAAGTTTCACAAAAAAGTATTAAAGTATCAAATCTTAAAATTTAGAAAAAATAGTATCAAATATGATACAATTGTATCAAAACGGCAACGCTGTATGTATGCAAAGTGT
>NW_023458566.1:7996461-7998181 GCF_013731165.1 Rhagoletis pomonella
CAAAAGATTACGAAAGTCCCAAAAGATTACGAAAGTCCCAAAAGATTCTGAAAAAGTCCCAAAAGATTCCGAAAAAGTCCCCAAAGGATATCGAAAAAGTCCCGACGCATTCTAAAAAAAGGCCGAAATAATTCCGAAACATTCCAAGAAATTGCAGATAGATTCCGAAAAACACCTGCAAATGTTCGAAAAACTTTTGATAAACGTCAAATGGAGTCCGAAATATTTCGACAAACACGCGATAATCAAAACTTAAAAATGAAAAGCAAAAATTACATAGATTAGATTAAATAAACTAACAGCTTCTTTTTAAAAATGAATATTTCATTTACGGTCCGAATGATACCTTTAGGTTGTTTGTTACCCAAAAGCCACTCGAAGCTTGAACCTAGAGTTAGGTTAAGTTGAAAAGGCTCACTGAGATGATATCAGCACACTTTGCATTATTAAGTTCTCGCAATTTTGCCATTAAATATCAAATGTGACGAAAAGCAAAGATAATATAAAGGCTTGCCGCCTTCAGAAGGAGCCACCCACGACTTCAGTTGATTGAATACAAGTAATTTTTAATTATCAATTTTTGCGTTCATGTCTATATGTAGGCAAAAATTTCCTATCGGGGCCACTTCACTTAACTGAAACACCGCTATTGTTGGTATTAAGCGACGATCAGGGCTAGATGATTTGTAGCATTCAGTTCGGGTTAACTGATTGGCTTGCTGACCAAGCAGGTTGGTCGCTAACAAGCGGAAGAGGAAATATGTATAGTAAATGTGAGTTAGTTTGAGGCGTGATTGGAAAGCCAACTTACATATTTACCTACCTATGTACATACTTATGTGCTTATGTATGTGTATGTATGCAAGTATATTTTTTGTACCTATACACTTTGAAGTGGCGGAGATGTTGATAGCGTTCAGAGATATTAATGTGGAGAAGTTGATAAAGAATGAGTAGAGGAGTCAATAACTTCTAGCTATTTATACTTGCGGATATACAAATCACTTAATAAAAGGGGGAAATTTATAATGACAAAGAGCGAGGCAAGTGAATAGTTTAAAAATTGCAAGAGTCGATGATATCCGATGACTTTATACAACATACATATGTATGTATGTGATGAACACATAGCCGGAAGATGGCAACAAGTGAAAGCTTGGCTAGCTAGGAGGATGTAACCGCATTCTGATGTGCCTTTTTCTACAACGTTCTATGTATGTATGTATATACTTGAGCCTATTTTGTACAAATTAAATTTTTTAAAGCTTGCGAATGGAGTAAAAAATTAATCACTTTAACTGATGGAATGTCTATTCATGGTTTTGCGGAAGTCAAATTGGCAGCACCTATAAAAGAAAACTTGTTTGCAATTATTTAAGTGAATTAAGATTTTATTCAAATTATGATTGACGCCATTTATACAACGCTACAATAAACAGAGCTGTTTTACTCTCTCATCCCGTATCACTAGCCCTTTGCTCTTTGAGAACTTGTAGATGGACTAACGGTGGACCAAATTTGATTTTTATGCGATTCGCTAACGGTACTGCGGTTTAGTCCACAACCTGCTACATCATTTGATATTATGCTCAAACATCCCTACCACCAGATCTACTAACATTTCTTTACTTCAATTAATCATTAGTCAATAATGACCAAAGAGAGCTTTGCATACACGTATGCACTAAAACAGGGGTTCCCAAACTTTTTTTTCGTAGGC
>NW_023458566.1:7998281-8000609 GCF_013731165.1 Rhagoletis pomonella
ATGTGAAAGCGTGCTTCAGAATAAAATTTCACCTTTATATGGACTCCTACACATTTTTCTCTTTTTTTTTTTTGTTTGCTCCATTCACTTTTACGCGCTTGTGATTGTGTTGTCCTTTCCACACTTTAACGCAACCAAGCGAATTGTCAATTGTTTGTCGACGGTTGGCTATTAAGGTAGGTACATACATACATACATAAATACATGTGTAGGAATGTATTCCCGATGCAATAGGGAGCACCACGAAAAAAGTTTCCGCTAACCGAATCGATTCCCGATCTCAAATCGATGTTGTGCAAACTGGGCCGCATTGACAAAAAAATAAACTTTCAAAACGCGCATCTTTTTTAAATTTCAAAATCATCTCAATCAAAGTTTGTGGCAATTTTTCATGCAAATTTGAATAATTCAACGTGTCAGTCGTGGCAATGCAATATATTTCAAAGTTTCAAACTTTCTACAGAAAATGTTCATTAAAATTTAAAACTTTGTTGTCAGAATTTTTAGAAAACTTTCGGATATGCAGTCTTATAACTTATTAAATTCTAGTATAAAAAAAGTGCAATTTTGAAGTTGCTAAAAAATCGCGTTGATTTTTGATAAATTTTTTTTTGTGCTGACGGTGTCACGCATTTGCTTCTATAAAAAGGAATTTCTTATATGGGAAAAGTGCATAACACCGCCAGAAAAAAAAAAATGTTCAAAAATCTATGCAATTTTTTAGCAACTTCAAACTGTTGTACTAGATTTTAATATAGGCTATAAAACTGCATACCAAAAATTTAGAAATTCTAATTAAAATACTGGGTACTGGGATGAAAAGTTTGTGGAATTTTCATAATTTTTTTACAAAGTCCGAAGTTTGAATTTACATGTGTAGTATATGGTATTTGTTAGATAGATAAAGAGCTATAATTTTAAATAAACTTTAAAAATAATAATTATTAGACAAACAAAATTTTTGAAGTGCTATCGTTTTGTTGCGGGCTGTATGTAACTACAATATTGTAAAGACATGCGTTTTGTGTGTGAAGGTTCATCAATGTCTACAACCAAAAGTTGGAATTTTCCACCTTTGACGAACTAATCTTCAAATGGCGCATCGAATTCATTTGAGTTTATAAATTTTTGCAAAAAAAAAGTTTTACATATATACCAGTTGAAAGATATAGCACACCTATTTGAATGCCATTATTTACTAAAAATAAAAGACTACTTCGCTTATCAATCATTCAAATTATAATGATATTTTTGTATTTTGCAACACCATATACATATATACATACGTCTTATTTGTTTTTATTATAGCAAACGCCTTGTGCTTCAACTATTTACATTAACTTGTTTGACACATTGCTGTTCATGAACGTTGTCAAAGTCGTGCCATAGAATTTTACAAGCGATATATGTATTTATGGCTATTTATAAACTTTTCCAGCCGAGTAGAGATATAAACAATGCCATTTAACATTAACGTATTCTTCGAAACGACTAGCGGTAATTACCGGGTATAATCTATCTATATTGCACAGCAATATAGTATCCACAGATTTTATGTACGTAAATAAATTACATATTTAGAGAAGAATACTCTCTAAAAAATTGCTTATTTTAGTGCAATAGTTCTCAAAGTGGACCACGGGAGACTCGACGGTGGTCTAGGTTGGCGGCTCACAAGTTGTAAGTGGGGATCCACGAAAATTTTATCTGGTTTCTATAGTAAAGTCCTTGGCTTTATCTAAAAATGTAGGCAAATAATACACTACTCAAAAAAATTTAGGGAGCAAGTAAGAAATTCCAATTTTTTTCGGTGATGTTTGACAGGCTGTATTTCGGCAAAAAATAGTAGTGTTAAGAATTCAAAAAAAAAAAAAAATCATTTTGCAATTTTCGCTTTTTTTGTCCATGGGCGTGAAACAAATTTCTTAAGTTAGGAAGTCATGGATTAGCTAGCCTGCTCCTTCAGGTTTAATTTCCTTTTTTAAAACCTCTCTTAATTTTTTTTGACTGATGTAGTTTAGGACAGAGCTCGTAAAAATGTCCCACTGAGGTATAAAATTTCCATCTACATATTTCCTCACTACAACTTTATTCAAGAGCAATCAATTTTGACTTTTTTCTCGCCTCAATATTTACCTAACATTCCCATGCTACTCCAAACATTACTCTTCGTAAAAGAGCCTTAGCGTCGGAACTCAGCCGCGATGCAAATTTCCTTTGTCACATTTTTTTACGAGTTTTTGAATGTGTTAGAAACGAAACCAATAAAATTTTGAAAGTAGCCTACGAAAAAAAAGTTTGGGAACCCCTGTTTTAGTGCATACGTGT
>NW_023458566.1:8000619-8019669 GCF_013731165.1 Rhagoletis pomonella
AACCACCCACCTGTTTGGAAATTGTTTTAATTTAACGCTTGCATTTGCTAGTTACAAGACTATTTCCGGTCCAGAAATACTATGTACCAATAAAAAAAAAACACCAACTTAGCACTTTCCTCTCTTGTTTGCAGTGCTGTGTACTTTTTATAATTTTTTTTTTTTTTTTTTTGTGAAATTTTAGACTTGTATTATTTGCTGAATAGTATGTACATTGAACTAGATTATGTTGGCTAGTAAAATAAAGTACCGATGTTCGTTTTATCGATCTGGAAAATCTTTGGTTTGCTGTGTTGAATTTCATTCTACTATTTTACCATCGCTTTGCTCGATGATTCATCAGCTATCATCAGGTCAGTTACGCCTGCGCGGGTTTTTGCTAGGAGTCGGACCAGATGCTTTCACACTTTCACTCATGTCCATAATACGCTCGTGAAAAAGAAGTTTACTTAAGGTCAGCATGTAAGCTTTTATTTCCACCGACAGTTTAATATGAGCGACCAACTTGCTTCCGCGAAAAAGATTTTTGTCACCCAAGCCACCAATTCCTTTATCCAGCTCATAACCGCCCCGCACATAACAATTAAAGAAAATACTGCTCAGAATGACACCACCTTAAAAATTCAAATACATATACAACTTTGTTACTCGAAATTAGCTATCTGGCAGCCTTGGTTAGGTAGTATCAGCTGATATGACAAACATTATAACACACGCGTTATTTTGCCAGTTTATAACAGGGATTGTTTTGTTGAATTGACTGATAATTTATAACAGACTAGCAGATCCAGCAGACGTTGCCCTGTCCAAAATAAATTACCTACTTGACAACGCAGCCGAAAAAGGATTGAAAGTTTTAATTCGAGTATAGTCATTTTGGGTTTAATCCTAGCTTGTCGCTAACCCCAAGTTTTCTCCAAAAGCATATCTCCATGTTCCAGTACTCTGCCGTAAATACTTTCGTGGATATGTATGCGATATGAAAGTTTCAGTTCGTATGGGAGTTACCACGCCCACTTTTTTCATAAATTATAAATTTCATTGTGATTACATCACATTTTTGTTCCTAAGTTAATTTTATCCACACAGATGCTGCCATGCGTTTGAATGTGCCCTCCACTTTCCATATTTTCCTATAATAAAAAGGGGACTAGGTTCAATTCTAAGTCATAATTTATATTTGTGCAGAATTTCAATCAAATTCTTAAATTTTTGTGTGGTTTACAGCTTTTTAAATACTTTATGTGCCGCTTAATTACTTAAGTAATACAGAATATTTCCAATACCGTTTTATTTGTATACGAAAAACTGTTTTCCTATGTTTTTGATGTTTTTAAAATTTTAAGTGATTTAGAACTCAAGTACTATCAACAAACTTTTTCCTCATCATACCTTAGTTTGCTTTAGGGGTTTTCATCATTTTTTCCTGACTTTTCAGAATATTTTTGTTATTTTGTGATACTTTTTATTAGTGTTTTTGGAATCGTTTGTGTAATTTTCAGGGACTTTCGATTTTGATTGTCGGGACTTCACCGGTATTTAACGAGATTTTTTCTGGACCGTTTAAAATTTTGTGAGGACATTTTGCAATCATATAGGATACGGTTCGGAATTTTTCCGAACTTTTGTTAATTTTTATTTTTTTTTTATTTTTTTGGTGCTATATTATTTGAAGAGTTTTTCGGAATGTTTTTTTTTTGTGATTTCTCGGGATTCTATTTATGAACTTTGGAAATTTTTTTAGGGCTTTTCACATATGTAATACTTGATTATCTACTACATCATAAATACCTAAATAGTTTAGTACTTAGTATTTAGTATAAACAGTTTTTGCCCATCATTGGTACATCTATATTTTTTTTAACTTGTACTAAGTATATATTTTCCAACTCATCACTCATTTACGATGACCACATAATACAGTACTTATTGCTCTTTTTTCTTTCTCTTCCAGGTAAATATTAATCCACTCCCCCCCCCCAAATAAATTTTTCGTAATCAAGTGTTTATTAATGACAATTAATTTCAATGGAAAACTCGTCGCCATTGCTTAGGTAAGTAAGCAGGAAATTTGTACTAATTACGCACTTGTGTTGGAATATAACAAGTTATGTACGTATGTATGTATGTCCTTCAGCGTATACCGTTATATACACATTCTTTCGTCATGTTTACTTAACCAACTTTCATAACACATTTTGCCCTGTTGCTGCAATAAAATAGAAATTTTATGTTATGGGTGGTATGAATTATGGTGGGACCGACCTTAGCAAAAAAGGAGAATTTACGTTGTTAAACGTTTGTTGACCGCCACCACCTACTATGTATTTATGTATTTTTATTTGCGTATTACACAGCCCTCACTGCAGACGCGTAGAACCAAGGTGGATGGATGCCTGAAAGTTGTTAGCTTGTGCGAAATGTCGCAATCAATTTCATTTTTACCTACTACTTCTTTTTTACGACTTTCGCCTTCATACTTGCTGCTTGCTATACTTGCGCCAATCAATAATCTAATGGCGATTTCGTTTCTACAAAAAAATGTTACCTTCTCATCGCCCGCTTCTTAGTGTTGGTGCGTAGAGGGCGAGAAGGAGGTTGCATTTTTCGGTAGAAACGAAATCGGCATAAGACTGCCTGCACATCTCTAATGTCCTTCTACATGTGTATATAGTATGTACACATATGTATTTGTGTGAACCACTTTCTAACAATTTAGTGCTAAAAACCTTCTTAATGTCCTTGCTGGTCTAAATATATGTAGCTATATCACGCATATATATATATATATATATTGTTTAATAAATTGCTTTCATTTTGTATTTAGAACTCATTCTCCGGCAGTGGCGCGCGCCATAACTATAAAAATATTTCCTGTTCTACATTGGCTGGCTATCCGGGTGTTTAGCCTCAGCTACCTATTTGGCCGAAAATAGAATTTTCATTAAACTGATTACGTGTTGCACCTTCTGCAGTTTTTATTTTTCTTTTGTCATATTTTGCATTTAAACTTCTCACCAACCTCGTTTGGGCGTTAAAAATAGCGAAAGTTTGTTACATTTACTAGTTATTATTGACGAGTGAGTGAGGTAGGTAAGGTAGATGGCTTCGATCGCGAAAAAATAACCATAAACTTCGGCCGCAGGAATAGGAGGTGTGCGGTTTTTTTTGCGCGCGCGCCTGCAATAAAATTCCACTTTCTTTTGCGCATTTCATTTCCAGCTTTCATCCGCTTCCTTTTTTTGATTAGCGGTTCTAGTTTTTATTTAATTTCCTCGTTGTTGACGCAACATTTTTGTGGCTGTGAGGCTAAGTGCGGCCCAACTATCAGTACTAGGAGTGCAATTTTTATGTGGTTGTAACACGTGATTGCCCATAAGCAATGCTTGTGGTTGTCATCGGTGGGGTTTTGGGCTTGACGGCCTAATTTGAAATTTCTGACCAAAGTTACCTTGCATGAGTATTAGGGTGGAGGGAAAACAAAAAATGTTGCGTTTCGAAATTCGAATAGCGTGGAATCGTTGCCGTTGGACGTCAAAATAATACGCCTAAATTTTTTGTTTTTTGAAAATCGGTTAATTCTTTCTTAGGCGATTATTGCTAATGACCACAGATATATAATATTTTGTTGCTTACACTTTTGCTAAATGTTAATGAGAAGCGTTTTTGTGGCAGAAAAGCCCTCGGAGGTTAGCCATTGCTTGACGAGGTGCGTCTGTTGTTAGAAAAAAAACTTTCTTATTTAGGTGTTGCTAGGATCAGGGATCTAACCCGGGTCGTGGGGAGTGGTAGTACGCACCTCTAACTACTCAGCCACAGCGGATGGCTCGTTTTTGCTTCAATGACGAATCTGTCCAATAGCCGGCGATCGTTGGGGTCTTTTTCAAGCTAATCGATGTGAATGGCACGTCATGCATCAAAAAAAAAAAAATTAATAAATACTGGGGCCCATGATCTTGTTGACGGACGTACTCGTTTTGCCCGTTCGTTTTTTTGGTAAGAGCTCACCCGGTTTAAGGCACTGCTTTGACTGTTTATTGGGCTCTAATCTATTGTAATGGACCCACGTCTGGATTGTGGTTGAATATCGCCAAACGCTACCCTGAGACGATTTAGCTTGTGATCGATTGCGAGTAACCGCGGCACCCATTGGTTTCATGGCCAAAAATTCATATAAACTGTAGTATGTATACTAGCTCAGTTGAGATACCAACAGCTTCAACCAGCTCACACGCTGTCATTCTCCGAACACCCAACATAATTCTATCGGCGCTTTCTAGAATGGCGACGCACAGTAGGCCGTCTCCATATAACCGGCTGTCAAAAGTAGTAACTGTACTACAAATTCGCTGAAAATTTTCAAGTCTTTAAAAGCGGGACTTATCCCAAACTGTTCCCGAACTTGTCCCCAACTAGTCCCGAATTTTGGCCTCTGGAGTTTAAAATTGAAATTTAGAGGGTCTGTAGCAATTTTTTGTTTTTGTTGCACCAGTATTGTCTACTATATTTATGAAAAGAATTTATGGTTTACCGCGAGGCTACACTGAGAAAAGAGTCAGATGGAATATATTTCTCTCCACACAAGATTTGATAACTAAGTACATATAAGTAAGAATCATGTGTGGGGAAATTTTAAATTTTTAAAGTGGATTCATCATTTTAGCTCAGAGCTTTTCTTCCATGGGGTTGTTGTTGGGTTTCTCTCCCAGAGAAAAGTCCTCCCAGAGAGAGAAACACAACAACAAGCACATCTACCTTTAAGAGTGCTAAAAACTTGCTGATTTATTAATTACAGCATTTAAATTTTTTTCCGATACCGCGCGTGACTATTCACAAGAAGTCGAAATATAAAATTTTCCGAGGTAGATTCCTAGTATTTTAATCTTGCCCAAGCGTATGAATATTTCAATCCTTTGCCAATACCACACACTGTTTTTGACAATTTTGTGCTTCACGTTTTCGAGTTTCATAACAAAAAAAAATAAAAATAAAAAATAAATTAAAATGAATTAAATTATTGCTACCCGTCAGCAACAGAAACCAATAGCAAAACGTGCGAATAATGATTGACGTAAATGTTAAAGTTTTTTATTGTAAAGGATGTGTTCTTTGTTTTGTTTTTCTTTCGTCGCCTCCACTTTTTCAGTGTCAGTGTAGTCAAATTCGAATTAGCAAAACAAAAGGTACATATGTATGTATGTATGTAGATTGGCATCAATGTTAAATTTTGTTGGTGATGGATGGATGTAACGCATTCACCGGTGGCAGCTTAGTTTTTATTGTTGTTTTTGTTAATGTTGTTGTTAAACGAGAGGTTTGTGTGCTGCGTGCGTGCGTTGGAACGTGCTGAGTCGATGTGGTTTTGTTATGTAAAATATGATTTTGTGGAAATTTTGCTAACAACGCTCGACACAACGTGCTTAACGCCCTATTTGCTAACCTAACATCGTTATGCTCGTTTTCTTTTTTTTTCTGCAATTTAACTGCAATGCCGCTAAAAAGTGTAGGCTAAAAATGGAATGAACTGTAAGCTAACTTTGTTGCCAACAACGTTCAGTTTTGTGGGTGAAAATCCACAAAGTTAGTCCATTAAAATTATTTCACTCAATTACTAAGCTTTTCATTTTGTTAATATGCAAAAATTGCTTAATAATATTAAAATGTGAGTATATATCCATGCTATGGTTTAAGAGTGAATTGATAAAAAGACTCTGTTTTAGAATGAGTTACTTACTTTAGTAAGGATTAGGCAGGAATTGGAAGCATGAGCCACTTAACGGTGGTAAGGGATTTTTTCGAGTTTCGGTATGTAGTATCTATATAGATATTTAGTATTATATGAATGTATGTAGTTCAATATCAAATATGTAAATGCAGTAGTAGGTTCCCGAAACCACCCAAAAGTATTTAAAATATATGGTTTTTCTTTCATATCTTCGAATTTCATATGAAATGAATTTGAGGTGACAAAAAATGAAAAAAAAACTGATATGTGTAAATATTTGGTAAAAAAAACATGTCTTCTTATTTTCCAGGGATTAAAAATTGTTCTAATTTTTTGCAATGTGTAATAATTTGTATTCTTATGAAAAAAATAATAGACATTAAATAAAAAATAAATAAAAATACTTTAGCGAAATTGGTCAAAATGTCGTGTCCCATTATTTTCACACGACTGTATATGGGGCGTTACATACCAAAACGGACTGGGTTCACACTTCATGTGTTTGATTTGTTTAAAATGTTTAGGTTAGATGGAAAAACCAAAATAATAAATAAATATGAAATTTGAGCTTTATTTAATAAATTTTTAAAAACTTTACAGCACAAAAACAAAAACAAATCGATTTAATAATTTTCCACATATCTCGAGAACGGGACGAGGAAAAAATTTGAAACACATCGAAATTCTGTATGAAAAAAAAAATATTTTTAAAATATTTTTCTATTTACATATACACATAATTTGATTTTGATGAAATTGAAAATGTCTACGGTATACGTATATTATATTTACAAAAAAAAATAATAATTGAAAACATGATAAAAACATTAGAAGGTAAAACCATTCTCTCAATTCGTCGGCCATGATTTTTTTCTGACGTTTGCAAACATTTTAAAATCATATAAAATTGAAAATAAAAAAATGAAATTGTTCACAATTGTTGTTGTTTGAGATTAAAAATGAGAATGTGTGTGTGAGCCTGAGCTCGAATTTTAAAATTATATTGTTGGCAAACGTCAGACTGCCTCTCAATGATTTTACCTTGTAATGTTTTTATCATGATTGAAAATGTGTACTGCATATATGAGCAAATCTCACGAGTGTTTTTTTTAGTGTCACTGCCTTCTCTCGCCTGAAAAAAATGTTAAAGCATTCCTCTTGCATTTATTTCAATCAATGGAGTTCCAGAAACAAGTACAACAAATAAGTTGAATTCAGATGTGTTGGTATTTGAAAAAAAAATTGGGACGTGAATGAGTTTTTCTTTGCACAGAAATAAAAAGAGTGGGAAAATACCTTTCTACTGATACCCAATAAGTCTCAACCAACCAGATTAGTTTAGGCCCAGTTATTCAAGTTTTCGTAAATCAATTTTTGAAAAAAGTTAAAAAAACAGCATCGAAATCTCATTATAGCGATTCTGTTGAAAAGATTTTTAAATGTTTTTATGCAGATTTTTAAAGCTGAAACTGTTTTGTCATCTGAGGAGATTTTTTCCAAAAAATTCTTTAAGAAACTATTTTTATTAATAAAAAACTTAATTTTTGGAGATATTTTCAAATCGTTGCAGCTCATGTAAATCTTAATATTTTTCCGAAATATTTTGGTGGACGTCTTCAAATATAATAAATTTTGTAATCCTGGCGGAAAACCGCAATATTTTTTGGTGATGCAGTCTAATGTACATGAGTGGTTATTTTTAATTTTTTAGTATATTTTTTTACATTTCATTTAAACACAATTTCGCGATGGAATCTTGCTATTTATGCAAAACTAAAAAAAATGCATTGTGTAAGATAAGTGTGCCACCGTTTTGGATAAAAAAAAAACGTTTTTGCCGAAAAATGACGAGAAATACACTTACCAAAAATAAATCTATTAGATCACTCTGCAGTTGAGAACTCACCAATCGATTAGCAACCCACAAATGTTAATCGAAATTATGCAATTACTAGAAAAACAATAAACAAATTATTAATTGCTTAGTCATATGATCCTTGAAAGAAAATAGATAGTCCATCCACTGACAGTTAAATTCGTGGTTTTTATTTAACACATTTTGCGCACCCAAACTACGACACACTTGAAAAAATCAAACATTACAAAATCGACAACTAAACATTTCACCTCGTGTTACAAAAATGTCAACAACATTTAATTGCTTGCAATTTTTTTTTCGTTCGTTCACCTGATTTGGCTCACTTGTGCATACACTAAAAACGACTGCATACATACATATGTACGTGCACTGCAAACACACTCACATTGGTAAAAATGCTGCTAGAATAAAACGAAAATTGCAATAAAAGAATATGTTTGTTCACAGGTACGTACGTACATACAGTCAGTGTCACATGTAGGCGTACACCTTGTTCTAATATAATATTCACAATTATTTTCATGAAATATTTTTTTCATTATTTATTTATGAAAACATAATTCATTCTATAACATAAACCATATAAATCAAGAAATTTTTATGAAAATTTTTTGAATTTTTGTGAACCTTAAAAGAAGTGTGAAACTTGGTTTATGTTATGAATGAACTATATTTTCATAAATAATTAATGAAAAAAATATGTTCATGAAAATAATTGCGAGTATTATATAGAACAAGGTGTACACTTACATTCGGCACTGACTGTAGGTACTATGTAAATGTTTATTTGCTAGCATAATTAGTGGGTAAAGTTTCGCCTACCTTAGAATTACGTACTTGCCTAACATAAAATTTGCAAAATTTATTACCCTTAAAAGTTGTGACAAAAAAATATTGGCTGTTGTGAAATTT
The DNA here is from genome assembly GCF_013731165.1 of Rhagoletis pomonella. Taxonomy (NCBI): domain Eukaryota; kingdom Metazoa; phylum Arthropoda; class Insecta; order Diptera; family Tephritidae; genus Rhagoletis; species Rhagoletis pomonella. The sequence continues at coordinate 8,009,136 of NW_023458566.1, forward strand.
TGTGGCCGATTTCTATTTGTGACGTTGCGTAATTTATTTATTTTTTATTTTATTTTTTTGCAAATTTCTGCATGTTTTCTAACCAAGTTAGTTACATTTTAATTTTTCGAACCTCCTACAAAAAAAAAAAAAAAAAAAAAAATTCTTGTTGCGCTACTACCACCTAATTCCAATTGCCATGGAGCAACATAAATATAGTAATTAGCTACAGCGGGGAAAAATAGGACAAACAAATTACGAAGGTATTGAAAAGCTAATAACAATTTCGAAAAAAAAAGAAATTGAAGTCAAACCAGCCAGCATATGAAGCAACAAATGCAATCAGTTGAGTTGGCGTTCGTGTTGAACCTGAGTTGGGCGCCAGCATCTGCGCAGCGATATCAGGACAGAGTATTCACTCTACAGACAAGTGAAAAATATTAAAAAAAAAAAACAAATGCAATTTCTCGTTGGCTTGTGCCACGTTGTGATTTCGCAAAAGTGCCAAATGCCAATACAAGCTTCGTATGTTTGTACCTACCTACATATGTACGTTAATATTCATACATATAACCCGTCAAAAGCCAGACTTTCATAAGCATTTGCCGGTCGTGAAAACCACGTCTTAGATACGTGAACTCAATCTACATACATACACACATGTGTACTATATACAAACATACATACACATCTACATTAGACTGTACCAGAAAAAAAGTTCTCCACACACCTCTGAGTCAAAATTATTGTTGAAAGCAACAGAAACAATAATTTTTTTTTTTGCCGCCTTCTTAGATTTTTCATTATATCTTCAGCATCTACATGCAGCTGAATCTTAAAATATGTTACATCGATGTTTTTGTCTCGCGAAGACATTTTTTTTGCACCAAAATTCATTAAATAGATCTAATGTCAGTAAATTAAAGCTTGCCAAAAATCATTAAACTTTTGCTAAGGAAATCTTTCGATTCGGGAATTCGTAGGCAATTTCGATTTTTATTTATTTTTTCTTTCGTTTAACATTTAGAGTATGATATATCGATGCGTTTGGTTTCCCGAAGAATATTTTTTTTTGTAATTAAATTCATTGACAATTGAAATCAAGTACCCCGTTCTAGTACTTAGAAATCAGTTTTCAGTTCCTACGAAAAATTCATATAAAATGCCACACAAGAAATTAAAAAGAAATTTTCGTATATCAAATTTTCTTAAAACAGTATGCGACTCTCAAGAAAAAATGTTGGTATATGTACGTATTTATTTCTTCAAGAAAATTTACAGCAACGTACTTTTTAAGGCAACAAAGAAAATGAAAATATTTCTTCTGATTTTCCTTGAGAAATTTTCTTGCAAAAAAATTCACGACTCATTGGTGTATGGTGAACTTTTTTTTGCATGTTAGATGATACGGTCTAATGTAAATGCATACTGACTGGTATAAAAGAGTACATACATATATGTATGTATGTATGTAGCTGGTGAATTGATTAGCAATTGCCGGCTGAAATGTTGGCGTGCACTCTCTTGCATTTAGAGAAAAAGTAAACGTGTGCACACGTATGAATGTATGTATGTATGTCCTTATGTGCATAGGCCATTTACACCCATTCGAGATCGAATATCTAGCTGCATCGCGCCAATTTACGTAGTTTTCTTGATTAACTGATCTTTTGATTTGCACGTACTGGCTGATGTCGACATACCAATTACATATGTACGTATATATGTATGTACATTCATGCATTCTTATAACTATGCTCATATATATAGATGTGTATGCACTGGTAACCATTTCTAATTTCGTATACATACCCACTGGGAAAATAGGTAAGCACCTTCCGAGGTAAGCCATGTTTTCTTTCAGTTTTTAGTACCAAAATTGTCATCATGGCTAATGTCATCTACTAGTAAAGGGCAAAATGAACACCTCCGAAGACACATTACGTTGTCAGTTGCAAAATAACGTGCAGCCGAAGTTATTTCCAAGCACCGAACTACTCCGAGCGACTGCTCTGCATTACACGTAACTTACTTTGTATAGCGGCTCAGAAGTATGTCTGATACCAAATGTACATTCTAAATTCCTACTTACATAAGGCGGCCATGCCTTTGTAAAAGTAAGGGACGTTCGGCAGGTAAATGGTAATGACTGCCAGGTGAAGAGTAAGTTGCTAATAAGGTATTATTACGTGCTCCTAATTCCAACTGGGTACATATTTTCTTATCTATGTATATAATCTATATATATAATATGCGAAGGGATTTTTTGTCCAGGATTTCAAAACGAGATGACAAAATTAAAGCGCTTGGTCTGTAGATGTGCAAACTAGTTTTAGTTTTTCAAAAAGAGTTGCCACCTGTAATCAACACAATACCATCAAATCCGCACCGTTCGTTGGATTTCTCAAAATGAGGCGTCAAACTAAAAGCCTTGGACTGTAGATGTGCAATAATGTTTTACTTTTTTGAAAAGAGTTGCCACCTTTTAAAAAATTATATTCAAATTATTTAAAAATCGAATCAATTATGACAAACAGGGTATCAATCGAAATGGCTTTGAAAAGCTTTGATCCTTAGTTGAATTATAAGAGGGTTGCCACTTGTTTAAAAAATCATATTAGGTAAGAGAAATATGTATCACCATATGAGTGCGAAACGAAAGAATGTTGAGACATTTTTAGTTTGATCATTTCGAATGTTTGAAGTTAATTGCCACGTGCTTAAAAAGTTACATACAAATTATTCAGTAAGTTGGATGAATTATTAAAAGATGGATATAAATCGAAATAGGCTTGAAAGGGATTTATTCCTGACCTTTACTTAGGAGGGTTGCCATTTGTTCGAACAATCAAAATCGAATTAGTTCATCAGTTTATTGAAATACATGTGCATCACAATGTCCGACGAAAGAGATTTAAGAAGATTTTTAGTTTGAGAATACTTTGGAAAAGGAATTTCAAAAATTAGAGGTAAAATTAGAGACCTTAGCCTGTAGATGTATGATAAAGTTTTATTTTTAAAGATCATTAATAAAAAAATCGGATTTTTAAAGCCCGAATCTAAAAAGATGTACCGAAACGTTAATGCGCCTTTAAAAAATTAAATTGCATTTTAGGTTGCCAACTTGTCTACACGCAGAGCAACTAGTTGACCAATCTACCTCAAAAATCAAAAATTTGTAATTTTGCTCCAACCTGACAATCAACTTGACGAAGGTTTGCCATCTTGCCTACACACGGCTTATTTACCGCCGACTACTAGCGGTTGGCCAACTGGTTAGCCGATAAATTGATCCATGTGTAGGGCCTTTAAGGAAAGACCGATACTGCAGTATCGACCATGGTCGCACCTTCCGTACGGAATTAGCTGTTTGTACTAGTATCTATGTATGTACATATGTAACACATGCAATGTTGCCGCTTTGCTACTTTTTTACCGAAATTGGTATTTTTTTTTTCTTTATTTATCATATTTGGTAATATGGTAACTTATTTTTCAACTTGATAACTTTTTCGATTCAGTCCTACATGTAACATAGGTCAAAACAAGTTCCGGTTCCTTATTAGGAAGTGGGCCGTAAGCGTTTCCTTTTACAGAAATACCAGGTAATCCTGAAAGTTTCGTAAGGCGAACAGTTCTTAGGCGTTCCTAGGTTACTTTAATTATGTGATCTACAACAAACTGCTTGATAGTGGCTATTGTTATATCTACCGAGTCCTTTTCTAGAAAGTTGTGGATGGTCCTACCTTTCCTTGACAGTTAGTTAGCTTTGCAATTGCTATCAATATTCCGGTGTAACCCGGCAACCAAATGAGTAGAATTGTATGTCAATATGTATGTACGTTCAAAGGCTACGACGTTCAGTAAGGGAATTCCCTTTGTCTATGTCTGAGTCGAAAGCTCTCAGGATTGCTTTCAAGCATTTAATTTATATATTTTCGAATTGAGATATTTTCGGTCACTTGTTGACATATGTATGTGTGTATATTGGTCGTAACTGGGACAAATGTGGATTTTAAAGTGCTCCGAAATGTTAGTTTAGTTTAAATAAGTTTGGTAAATTTTTGTGGAATTTGGTAACCTTCTTTTGGGTAAAAAATAAAAAAAAATTGGCAACACTGAACACATGTAAGCAAAATATAGCCACCTAAAAGTCTACCCTACGTTGCTTAAGCAGTTGACACACTTTTCGTTCATTTTCTGACAATCGGTTACGGCAGCTTATTCATTTTATAGTCAGCCCTTAAAAAGGTGTTCGCACGAGGCGATTTTGCGTTCAACTCAATCAGGGTTGCACGAAAAAAAAGTTGAATGGCTCAATGTTGGCTGGCGACCAACTTTGTTGAAAGAGATTAGTTGAAAGGCCGTTCAACCAAAAGTAGAATGCAAAGTTGAACAATGCAAACGCCTTTTTATGGTAAATATTTTGATATTTTTTTTTTATATTTTTTATATTTTTAGTAGGGCTGTGCGATTATTCGATTACTCGAGCAAGTTGGTTAATCAATTATTCGGTTAATCAATTACTCGAGTAATGAAGATTTTGATTACTCAAAACGATGATTAATCGAGTTATTTGAAATATGATTACTCAAAAAAATAACTTTGCTCATTAAAAGAGTTTACTTTGGAAAATGCTTTCTTTTTTACATTCTGTATATAATTTTTGAAAACAGAAACGTTGTTTTCAATGTATCAAGGAACTTTAACTACTTTATACATATGTAAAGAGTTGAAATGTTGATTACTCATTTTACTCGAAATGTTGATTAATCATAAAGCAAATTACTCAAATATTTTTGTTTTTGGTTAATCAAAAATCTTGATTACTCGAGTAACTGAACTTTTGAGTAATCATGATTTCCAATTAATCGAATAATTGAGTTATTTACTTTATGATTAATTAAAGTTTTGAGTAATCAATTAATCGCACAGCCCTAATTTTTAGCCATTCAATTTTTTTTCGTGCAACCCTGCTTGAGTTGAAAACGCAAAGGGCTCTGTCACACGGTCAGTATTTATTGACGTCATGCAAGTATCGCGATATTTATTGACGGTGTAGCATGCAGTATTGATGGATCGTGATCCATATCGCAAAATTTCTAAAAATTTTGAAATCCGGATTGCGGATCGCAATACCGCCAATAAATACTGAACGTGTAGCACTTTCAAAACGCGATCCATACATTTCGTCAGTACATCTTTTACTCTCATAATGCGAACATCGAAAACGTATTCGCTCTGCCTTCGCCGAGAGGTGTTTAAAACCTTTCAAAAGAAATTCAAAAAATTTTAGTTAACATTGGAAATTTTAAAATAATTGTGGAATGCATTATCTGTAATTTATACGCCCAAAATAAAAATATTTTCTTGCGTCATAATAAGCGGTCACCACAAAAATTATGCAAATACTGACGCGATAAATATTGAACATGTAGCATTCGTGCGCGATCCATCAATCCATCAATATGGATCGCGATCCAAATATCGTGATAATTACTAACCGTGTGACAGGGCCCAAAAGTTGCCTGAAAAAGTCGCCCGTGCGAAAGCCCTATTAGCCCACATCAGTGATGGAAAAGTAGGCACAATAGTGCAATTTTTGGCACTTTTCTTTTCAGTGGCACTTTTGCCACAACTCATCCTGTTTTGGCACAATCATAAATTATAGAAACTAAGCATAATATGCGAATATACTATATAACAAAAAATCACATACTACATTATAGATTAAAAAATTACAAAAAGTGAAAATTAAAATAAGGGCCGTGAGAAATATTGTGTGTGGCAGCTCTTGACAAAACGCTGAATTCTATTGTACATGCCCAGCAGAAAAATAAGTTTTCGCAGTAACAAACTTTTAATTCAGAACTTTTAGAAAGATTCTAAGTTTGCAGTTTTATAGTCCGTTAAATAAAAGTGCAAGTTTCTGCAAAATCTCGTTAATTTTTGATAATTTTCTTTTTGCTGACAGTGTGATATATTTTCATACATTTAAAAATCTTTCGAACACACTTTACATCGAAAAAATTAGTAAAATCGTAAATTTAGAATCTTTCTAAAAATTCTGAATTAAAAGGTTGTCAGAATTCGTAACTACCCTTCATCAAAGTCATTTGCTGTAATAATCTGGTTAATCAATAATTATTATATAACCTCAGTGTATTTTAAAAATACTATCTATAAAAATATATTGTTCTTAAAAGATCTTACAAGAAAGAAATTTTAGTTTTATGACACTTTCATCTTCTCTCGTCACTATTTTTGAAGACCATTAGGCACATTTTGAAATTTTTAAATTCCATCCCTGGCCCACATGTTGGCTCGGCATCCCATCTTTTGTTGGTCATCCACTTCACAGTTACCTAGAATATCCATATGACTGGGCAGCCAAATAAATTTCGTTGTGTGCTCCGTTTTCCTCCAACAAGCTTCCTACATTGTTTAAGGCATTTTGTACAAGTCCAAATAAAACTTTAGCGTGTTTGCCAATAACAGTTGGAGCTAAGTCATCCGCATACGATGTAGCTGGCAGTCCGTGGTTTGTAGGCGCAACTGCAAATTATTTGTGGAGTTGACGAGAAAATGTCGTCTTACGTTGTGGCTCTTGACGCATATCTGGTGTCTTATGCTTGTTATATCGTCGTACTATAGCTACTTTACCAATAAGAAGGCTAATGAATGCCGCACGTTGTAATCCAACCCCGGAAGTTTGCATGGTTCGAAAGACTTAATAGCCCATTCCACCTTGGATTTACTTATAATTCCGTTGGATGTCACATTGAAAGATTGGTAGCAGATTCTACCAAGTTTGGTGGTGTTTTACGCACTGAAAAGTGCGTGGTCGTAAGTACGCAGGGCGACTGGGCTTTTAGACAAAACTTTTCTATATATATATTTTTCTATATATTTGAGACACAACTTATTGCTTCGCATGTTTTATCCGATGAGTTTTAACTCGTCGAGATAAGCGATTAGGACATTCGATCATTGGTTGTAGACGGGTGGCACCAGCATTCCGCGAAAAGCGTAATTTGCATTGAGACTCTGCAAGTACCTCGTTTTGTTTAATGCAGTCGACAACCCATGTGGCGTTGGATATAACATCTTTACCTTACGCCTAGAGATATATACTTACGTGGAAAGCGCCACAGAAAGAGAACGCTGTGATAATTATGGCGTCTGGTATGATGTGAACAACTGACAGGAGCTATTATGCTTCCATTTTGGTTAAAGTCGAAATTCCTTTACCGACAGATGTGACTGGGAATCTCTTTTATTCGAAATGATAATTAGCTGCCCAACTTCACAGATTGCTCCTAGACTAGACATACGAATAATGTAAGACTTTTTCTATCAGAAACTGTCTTTGAAAGAGGTCTTTAGACTCCCAGATTGTGCAAGGAAGCTAGTAAAGCTTATCAACTTAGCTCCATCTAAACTGGCCTTCGTTATGGAAAGTGAAGCTGCTAGCCCTTGTGTCGATAACAACTAACTCTATATCCATTTAAGAAGGCCGAAGATTCCTACAATCTCTTCGACAGAAAAACGTCAATTTCTACTAAGTTTCGGGAACTGATATTCCGGGAAATGAGGAAGCCGACAAGTGAGCAAGAAATGGATTTGATAGAGTTAGGGGATGTGGCTCCAAATGAGACTGCTATTCTCTCACGAGTCGAGGATTTGGCTTGAGCAGCCGAGGCCTTAGAGTTGAGTTGCGATAAAATTCTTTCGCCACCTCCTTCCACTGGATTCAAAATTTACCTTCATCCCTATATCCCAAATTTCTTAAATTTTCCCCGTTTTTTGATGGTCCTCTTCAAGTCAAAACTTCCTTTCAGAGAAGAAATAATTTTTTAAATTTACCATCTAAAGTTTCTAGGAAATTCCTTGAGGATATTTGCGCAGAAATTTCTGAGCTATTAAACGTTGTATGTATGTATGCATCTATTCAAATGCTTTACTATGTTTTATCTGCATTAAGAACTGTTCAGACGCAGATAAGCTGGTCGAGTGATTGGATGAACGCAATACAAAATAAAACAAAGCAGCATCGTACAACAAAGGGGCATTGGCGCTTTTGTGTCAACAGAGAAGAGAAATAAATGCAGTATCAACCGCTTTGGGTTAAAATTTACATATCAGCTTCTACAAGACGACAAATTTATATACATACACGTATACATTTCATGCATTTTACCACAGCAACAGTAATGGTAATTTGTAAGAAGATAAACAATATCTTACAACGAATCGTCGCAATTTTTATTAGTTGAAATATCTTTGTTTTTACTTACATGTATTGTATTTATTTGTACAGCTATATACAGTGACTCACAGAAGTATTTTGCTTTGATTTTTTCTTACGTTGTTCAAAATGTTTTTCAGTCTACAACAAAAACCGTTTAAATCAAAATTTCAAACTTTCCGCAAATTTTCATTAAAATTTTAAACTTTGTTTACACAATTTTTTTTTCGTGAAGCTGCATATAAGAATATAGCTCGAGTCTACAACAACCATGCAAATAAAAATTTCATGTTTTAGAGAAAATTCAGCAAATTTTCCTCAAAATTCAGCAATTTTAAACTTTTTAATCAGATTTTAAAAAAAATTCGAGTTAGCATTTTCGTAATGAATTTTTTTATGGAAGAAATTATCTATTATCAAAAGTTAAAGGAATTTTTAAGCACCCTAATCTTATTAAACTGTTGGTTATTTTGATAAGAATTTGCTGAAATTTTCTTAGTTTTCTCTAAAAAATTAAATTTTAATTTAAGTGTTTTTTTTTTGTAAAAAGTTTAAAATTTTGATGAACATTTGCTGCACTTTTCTCTATAGTTTGCAATTTTGTATTTACGAACGAAAAATACTTAGTATGAAAAACATTTTGAATATCGTCAAAAAAAAAGCAATGTAAAATACTTATGTGAGTCACTGTATGTACTATGTACTATATCGTGAAAATGCTAGCATACAAAAATTTCCACTATTTTCCATATCTACAGTTCTTGTTGTCCGTCCGCCTGCATTTGTCGCTGTTCCTTGCCTCAATTGTTGCCGGAAATTATGTGACGACACTTTTTGTTTTATTCGAATTTCGCACAATTTAATTAATTTTGCATCGGAGTAAGACGTACTTGCATATAAATATGTATACATTTTCTTACATAAATACATACATACATATGTACATATCTACAGTGGTGGGAGAAATAATAAAAACTTTTTATTTTGACCATTTTTGACCATATTACTTTTGTTTATTTGAAGTTTATTATTTTTTTTTAAAGTCTACTGCATTATATAACATGCACCATGTAAATCCAACTTTGTATAAAAATTATAAGATTTGCATAAAATTTTTTTGAAAAATTTTTGGTATGCAGTTTTATATTATAGCCCATTAAATTTTAGTTGGTTAAGTGCAAATTTCAAGGCGCTAGAAAATCGCGTTGATTTTTGATAATTTTTTTTTCTGACGCTACTAGGCATTTTCTTCCATACAAAAAGTAATTTTGAGAATGCGCAACACCGTCAGCGAAAAAAATTATTAAAAATTAAAGCGATTTTCTACCACTTGCACTTTCACGTACTAAAATTTAATGGGCTATAATATAAGACTACATACCCAAAGTTTTTCTAAAAATTCCGAATAAAAAGTTTGAAATCGTTTGTGGGATTTTGGTAAAATTTGTTGAATTTTAAAAATTTTTGTACAAAGTTTGGAGTGTAGTTTTATATGGTGCGTGTTATATGTATAACGCGCTACATTTTTATAAAAAAATATGAAGCATCGAATAAACAAGAGAAATATGTATATCCAAAACTGGTCAAAATAAAAAGTTTCTATTATTTCTTCCACCACTATATACATATCTCCTATATACTTGCAATGTATGACTGTAAGTCTTGAGTGCAATAGTGCTGCATCTCTAAATGCTCGCGCGTCTAGCATCATTTCAGCAGCCGCTGTTGTGCCGTTCGTACGCATAGAGAGCTGGCTGTGCTGGCAGTCCAATCTGCGAGTTAAGAGAAATTTTCTATTTTCTAGTCCCAGCTAATTTCTATTTTTCAAAGTAAATTTTTCTGCAAGAAAAGTAATACATTCTTATTAATTGCTTATTTCCATTTCATTCCTTTATTTCAGAGTGTAATTGCGGTTGCCTTGATTCCTACACATCGTCCTCCTCGTACATTGCCTCAGGCTCTACAACTCGCTGTCAAAGCACTAGTAACGAAGCTGCCGGAGTTGGTGTTATAAGTAGTACAACCGCAGTAGCAGCGTCAGCAGCATCTGCTTCAGCGCAAACGGCATCCACCAATTCGGCAGCGGTGGCGGCGACGGCGACAGCGACGACGACAACGAATAACAACAGCCTCAAGACGGCGCACACTAAAGTCGCCACGTCTGGGGGGCACGCCAATACGCAGCCCCCCAGCAAACGTTCGAGCAGCGGTGCCGATGGCGATTATCAGCTGGTGCAACATGAAGTTCTCTATTCGCTCTCCGCTGAGTATGAGGTGAGTTATTGGCGCTTCTTTTTGAATTCTTGA
>NW_023458566.1:8019679-8019928 GCF_013731165.1 Rhagoletis pomonella
AAAAAAACAAAAAATTTACACCTAAACCAATGTAACAAAAAATATATAGCATATAAAAAATACTTACAAACTCACTACGAAATGAATAAATTAAACTTCGAAAAATAAACATTTACATATGTATGTATAAAAATCAAATATACGAAAACTAATAGTGTTTAAAAATTTAATTGTACTAATTTTTATTTCTATCTATTACTATTAAAATTACGCGCATGTGCAACTCTGTGGGCAGTTCAAATGTGAAAT
>NW_023458566.1:8020028-8023569 GCF_013731165.1 Rhagoletis pomonella
CCGCTGAGTATGAGGTGAGTTATTGGCGCTTCTTTTTGAATTCTTGAATTGTTTTAATTGAATTACTTTTCCTAGGTACTGGAGTTTCTGGGACGCGGCACGTTCGGTCAAGTGGTTAAGTGCTGGAAGCGTGGCACCTCAGAAATTGTGGCTATTAAGATTTTAAAGAATCATCCGTCATATGCACGTCAAGGTCAAATTGAAGTGTCGATTTTGTCGCGACTCAGTCAGGAAAATGCAGACGAATTCAATTTTGTACGCGCCTTCGAGTGTTTTCAACATAAAAAACCACACATGTTTGGTATTTGAAATGCTTGAGCAGAATCTTTATGATTTCCTGAAGCAAAACAAATTTTCACCATTACCTTTGAAATATATCCGGCCCATATTGGAGCAGGTTCGTGATATTATTATTTCTTTAACTTTAAATCGATTTATACTTATTTTTGATTTCTATTTCGAAACATTTATTTGGAATGCCCATACATATACATATTTCGATTTTAGAAAAACAAAAATTGGTTTAAAAAATATTGAACCTGGCCATTGAAAATTATCGCTTTCACAAGTAAAAAAAGCTTACAAAAAGCATATGAAACGGAATTTTTTATTGAAATAATGCGGCTAAACTAGCTAGGCTGGTTAAATTAAATTTAACACATTTCTAATGCCTACATCATCCAAATATGATCTGAATCCACACTTCCTTTAAAATAGTTACCAGTATTTCTTGTTAAAATAGTTCGTTGAAATGCAAAGGAAAATTATTTTCAAAAGATTTTGTGGCGAAGTGAATTTTTTCGCCTTTCATTTAATGATTCCCTTAAACCTTAAAATATTTCTTACTAATTTTGAGAGTTGAATAAAAGTTTCGAGACTTTCGAATTATTCGACACATATCCCATTTAAGCGAATACCAATATTTGTTTTGAATTCTTATATTATTATTGTCAACGAAACTAAAACCTAAAACCCATTTTCCTCGCCAGGTTTTAACGGCGTTGCTGAAGCTAAAGCAACTTGGTTTGATTCATGCTGACTTGAAGCCGGAAAATATAATGTTGGTAGATCCTGTCAGACAGCCCTATAGGTAAGTTATCGTCAAGCCTTTGGTTTATATGTATATGTATACAAAATTTAACGCAATTTCACTAATTTTTTTTTAGGGTGAAGGTGATTGACTTTGGCAGCGCATCGCACGTTAGCAAAACAGTTTGCAACACCTACTTGCAATCGCGCTACTATCGTGCGCCGGAAATAATTTTGGGTCTGCCATTTTGTGAGGCAATCGATATGTGGTCGTTGGGCTGTGTAGTGGCAGAACTGTTCCTGGGTTGGCCCTTATATCCGGGCTCGTCTGAGTTCGATCAAATAAGGTGAGTTTATTCTTTTAATTTCTCGGATATTTGCCTACAGATTTTTGTTAATGAACAAATAACCCTATTGCTAAATAATTAACCCACAGGTACATATCACAGACACAGGGTCTGCCCACGGAACATATGTTGAACAGCGCCTCGAAGACATCGAAATTTTTCTATCGCGACGTCGATTCGACCTATCCTTTTTGGCGCTTGAAAACCACAGAAGAGCATGAAGCAGAGACAAATACGAAGAGCAAAGAGGCGCGCAAATATATATTTAATTGTTTGGATGACATCGGACAGGTAAATGTGCCTACCGATTTGGAAGGTGGCCAATTGTTGGCCGAGAAAACCGATCGGCGTGAGTTCATTGACCTGCTAAAGCGTATGCTGACAATTGACCAAGAGCGTCGTCTTACCCCTGCTGAGGCGTTGAATCATTCCTTTGTACGCCTCACCCACCTAGTTGACTATGTTTATTGTAACAATGTAAAGGCATCGGTGCAAATGATGGAAGTGTGCCGTCGTGGCGATTTCCATACGTGAGTACCTACACATTATTTTTTATTGCATTAAAAATTATTGCAAACTGTCGCATGTTTTCATTAATAATGTTTCGTGCATTTTTTTTATTTGTTTTCATTGCCAATTGCGCAGCGTACAACCAGCCTCTACTTTGGTTACCAATTTTGTACCCAGCACTACCGAGAATATGACGTTTACCATCAACAATCAGCTGACCAGTCAAGTGCAGCGTTTGGTGCGTGAACGTCCGCTAGCCTATGAAGGACTCTACCAAATCTATGGCGGTCGCAATGTCGGACGGCAGTACACTCAACGGCCTGCAGATGCCTTCCAACATCAGCTGAATATATTGTGTCCGCCCTCTTATCAAGCTATGCCCAGTCCGACCAAGCATGTTGTTGTTGGTAGCGCTACAATGCAACCACCATTGCAAGTACGTACATAAGCGGATTTTAATCCTTTTTAAAAGTAACGAAAATAAACATTTCAAAGGTTCCTCCACAGCAGTATGTGAATGTGCCTGTACCAGTGTCAATGGTGGAACCGGCTTCCGGCCAACGTATGTTGCTGACCAATCGTGTGCAAGCAAGCGGTGTGGCATGGCCACAAAATGGACGGCAGATGGCATTGGTGCCTTCATGGCAGCAAGCACCAGCGCATTCGTTGATTGTTGATTCAGCGCCATTTTTGAACGTTGAGGAAATTTATCCGAAACACCATTTGAATATACCAAGAAATGATCTCAAGAAGGAGTCGCCAGTGCAGCATTTAGTGTAAGTAATCATGTCTCATAAGCACCGAATGGTTTTAAATTATCTAATTTTTCATTCAATTCAATTTACAGTACGAAGAGCAACTCGTATCGTGTGCCGCGCCATGACAAAAAGGAGAACAATCAACTGTCGCCTGTTAAGAAGCGTGTAAAGGAGAGCTCTCCACCACATCAGCAGCGTTATAATCGCGCTTCGCATGTTTCTCCGCAATACCATAGCCATCATAATTGCAACTATGGTAGCAGTTATAATAGTAACGCTGGACCGGTTATCACTTCAGCTTCGTCCAGTAGTAAGGAAGAGATCATCTTTCAAATACCAAATTCCCCTTTCTACTTGCATTCTAACTCATCTACCTTACTTCTTCCTCAGATATTGTCAGTCAGAGCAACAGCAATGGTGGTGGGCACCATCATCATAGCAGCAACTCGGCCAATCAACAACATGTTATTAGCAGCAGCAGCGGCAGTAATGGCGGGGGTAATGCTGGCGGCTACAGCAATAGCAATCATCACATTATCAACAATTGTAGCAGCAACAATAGCGTTAGTGGTGGCAATTATCATCATCAAACTCACCACTCGCAACAACATCAGCCGGTACAGCCATCGGTGCCACACTCGCATCAGCATCATGGTGCTATTGTAAAGCAACAGACGATTACTATTCACGATACGCCATCGCCCTCGGCTGTCATAACGATTTCCGATAGCGAAGATGAGGGGAATGAGCCACCGGCTCCAGCACCCGTTGCGCCCGTAATGAAGCAACGCGCACATGCTCAGTCGCAGACCAATCCGGCTTTATTGCAACATTCTTCATCGTCTTCGTCTTGCCGCGCCAATGGTCATCAGCACCAGGTGCAATCACAGCAACAAC
>NW_023458566.1:8023669-8028354 GCF_013731165.1 Rhagoletis pomonella
GACGATATTACACATTTTCTTACATATAAAGTATGTTTGATTTTTTTTTTTTAGACATATCGAGCCCTAACCGCCAAAATAAAGTAAGCGACATTTTTTTCAAAATTTTATTTTTGATGCAGAAATATTCCTAGGGCATCTAGATGTATTTTTGCATCAAACAGAAAATTTTGAAAAAAATGTCGCTTACGTTATTTTGGCGGTTAGGGCTCGATATGTTAGAAAATGAGGACCACTTAAAAAAAAATTTAAAAATCAACGCGAATTTCAACACAATACGATAGTAAAATTTAATGGGCTATAAAAGTGTATACTCGAGTTTTTTCTAGAAATTCGAATAGAAGAGTTCAAAAGTTTGATGTCCATTTTTTTAAAGTTGGAGATTGTTAACAAATTCTGTAAATAAATAAATGCTGTAATTTCTGTAAAAAATAAATAAAGTAAAAATAAATGAACAAAAGTCATAAAGAAATAGTTGCCCTAATTATATAGCCACCACTGTGCATATACGGGTTTTAAAAAATTTAGGTACTAAATTGGGGTTGTTAACCAATAATAGAGAAACGATAAACCACTAGAGAAAGCAAGAATTTCTAAAAAATTAATTGTTTAACACAAAGTTTGATGCCGTCTCGAAACGTATGTACATATATGTATGTATGTATGTACATATCTCTTAAAAATATGTAAAAGTAAAATCAGAAAATTTGTTGGTGAATTCTGGTCGCTTAAAATCCAAGTGTTGGCCATAAAAGTGAAGTGAAAAACTTTGATCGTAGTGAAAACGGCAACACTGCTTGAAAGCCCTTTCAAAAAAAAAAAAACAAAAATAGTTAGCTGTCAGAAAAAATTAATTATACGCCCATGTTGCCGCAATCGCTATGGAAACGAGCCACTAAATTTAACATACAGTGGCGAAAATATAAATAGGGACGTCCTACTTGAGCACGCTTTGGATATTTTCTTTTGCTTATTTAATGTTTATTATATATTTTTTTTTTAAGTATACATAGCTCGTTATTTGAAAAAAGACATTTAAGTCCGAATTTCAAACTTTGTATCAAAATTTGGAAATGTTTTAATTAGATTTCTTAGAATCTTGTAGCCCATTACATTTTAGTATAATAAAGTGTAAGCTTAAAGTAGTGGAGCTACCGTTGATTTTTGGCAATTGTTTTTGTTGAAGGTTAGTATGAGAAAAAATGCGTAACCCGTCAACAAAAAAAAAACACAACTACTAAAACTTAACTGTATTTTGTAGACACTTCAACCTTGAATTGGCTACAAAACAGCATCCTAGAATTTTCGCTTACAGATTCTGAATAAAAAGTTTGAAATTTTGATGAACATTTTTTGAAATTCTTTGAATTTTTATAAATCTTGCACAAAGTTTGAAATTTTGACTTGTGTGGTTTTTGTTAGCAACACTTTCCTAATTTCAAAAGATAACTCTATATTTTTATGAAGCATTTCTTTTTGTTGTAAATCGATGTGCGCTTCAGTGTTGCCGCGAAACATTTTTAGTGGTAGCTAAATTCCAGCTAAAAAAGGGCTAAAAAAGAGCTAAAAATCGTCGTTGTGGCTAAAAATGGTAGCTAAATTTTTTTACCTACATCTTATATATAAAAATAAGTGCACGTTTTTGGTGTGACCTCATAACTTGAAAACAGCTTCACCAAATTCAACCAAATTTATGTGGCATATTCGATTTATCATGCAGATGGTTTATGCGAAGTTTTCCCGAATTCGGAAGAGGGGGCGTGGCACCACCCATACTAACTAAAATATAAAAATAAGTGAACGTGTTTGGTGTGACAATATAACTTAAGAACGGCTTCACCGAATTCAACCAAATTTATGCGGCATATTCGGGCCATCATGCAGATATTTTATGTGGAGTTTTCCCAAATTTGGAAAAGGGGCGTGGCATATGTATGTATCTTATGTATACAAATAAGTACACGTTTTTGGTCTGAGCTTATAACTTGAGAACGGCTTCACCGAATTCAACCAAATTTATACGGCATATTCAGGCTATCATGCAGATGGTTTATGTGAAGTTCGCCCGAATTCGTAAAAGGGGGTGTGGCACCTTCCATACTAACTAAAATTTTTTTGTTGTATATCTCTTGAAATATTTGTGGTAGAGTACTGGAAGTTGGTATAGAGGTATAACAAATAATTCCATACTCATGGATAAAAATGGGCAGTATTGGAAAAGAGGGCGTGGCACCTCACATCTTATATATAAAGAATAAGTGCAAGATTTCCACCAAATTTATACGGCATAGTCGGGCTATTAAGCAGATGGTTTGTGTTAAGTTTCCCCGAATTCGGAAAAGGGGGCGTGGCACCACCCATACTAACAAAAATTTTCATCTGGTATATCTCTTGAAATATTTGTGGTAGATTACTGGAATTGGTAGCTATACGTGGCCTGTTCAAGAGTTGGCATTCCAAATTGTTTATTTATTCATACCCAAGATGGAAAAACAAAAAATGTTGTATATCCAAATCTGTTGGATTAAGATTTAAAACAAAGAATCAAAAATTTTGAAATAAAACAAATGATAAATTTTCATATAGAAAAATTCCAGGACTTTTCATTCGTTTTTCAATATTTGGTGTAGAGAAGCACACCGGGGTACTGCTAGTATAAATATGTAAGTATACACGCAAACATTTTCTATAATTACTGGTATAGAAAAACAATGAACTCTGAAAAGAATTACTATTTTATTCAACAAAAAAAACTTTTTGTGTAACACATAAAGCATATTAAGGGCCACCAACTTACCTATTTTAAAGTATAGTTAAATCGTTAACGGATAAGATAACGGCAACGTAAGGAACATACATAGAAATATGTTTACTTGCCTTAAAGGAAAGGCATTCGCTTTATGAGCGAAGAGTTAAATTCATGAAAATCATAAGAAAAATTTGAATGTCAATGATGAATAAATTTTGAAAAGGGCTAAAAAAAGGGCTAGGGGCAATTTCAAATTTTTGTGGCCAAAAAAAGAATTTGGTAGCCAAATTTAGCCACCAAAGGGCTAAAACGGCAACACTGGTGCGCTTCCATCAATAGCAATATCGATAATTTTAAGATAATAACATAAATAAAGAATTGATAACGTGAATAGTGAAAGCATTGAAAGCATCAACTGTTACACATTGGTCAGTTGTTTGCGCTCACCGACAGAATATCGGCTGTGTTGTAAACTGGTGGAGGCATATATCAACGGTACTTTGGTAAAACCTCATATCTCAAAAAGTAATACTACCTCGTATCTCATAAAATTATTTAATCAGCCTCTTTGCGTAATTTGAAAATTAGGCTAAATTGTACGACTCGACAACATTGCCTTTGTCTACTGTCATGCTGAAATAAGTAAACGACGAAAATTGTCTAAAACTATGCAGTGCTGCCAAATTTTTCCATTTTAATACACCAGTCGAGTCGAGATTTAGGGCAATGACATGAAATTTTCGATAAAATTCGACTCCCAAAAACGACTTGCATTCGACACGACTCTCGCAATGAGGCTGCATAAATAATAGGCCTTAAAACACTACGGTTCATTATACTATTTATTCTTAATTAAATAAAAAGTACTTAATCTTCGATATTGAGTAAAAAGGTATTAAAATTTATTTTATGTTATTAATAAAGTTTTTTTTTTGTTTGAGAGTGTTTTGAAATACGAGTTTTTGCCAATGTACCGTCGATATGTATGTATGTCAGATGTTAACCGCAATTATGATCACCGCTATATGCGCCAATTTCCGTTGGCGTTGGCTTTTACCCCTATGTTGTTGTTGTTAGTATAAATATCGTCATCGTCAGTAAAAGTGACGATACGGCCATCGTTAGCCATGTTACTGATACGCTGACGATCGTCGACGATAACGATGACGATATTCAGCAATGGTAATGCCAAATGGTCTTTTTTATTTCGTTTTCAAACGACAATGCCAACGGAATAGGCCCCCGATTGCATACTTAAAGCGCGTCCTATCGAGGATTTTGTTCTGCATGAACGAACTGATTGGACCTTAACAGCTCCAGACCTGGCAAATACATTCATGCCTATGGTGGTATCCGACGGATCTAATAGGATTCGCACTGTCGTAACAGGTGTGTGTGTCGTCAGCCCCCATGCAAACGACCCTGGCTAAGCGTACCGAAACACGCCATTTTGTAATTTGTAAGCCCACTGTGGCTCCCTGCAAAAATTATAAAAACCCGCTGTTGCACCATTCGAGACCAAACGAGATTTTAGACAAGACGAACAAGTTTCGAACAATTTCGTCAAACTGATGTTGCCAATTTGAATCGCCACGGTACCATATACAGTCCTAACACCGTAAAAAACATGTAGAACCAAAAAAAAAAAACTGTACCAGCAAAGGAATTAAAAACGTCTTCATAAAACACTGCTACTCCAAATAAAAATTATAGAAAATAAAAGAAACACAAAATCTTTAATTTGCTGCATTTAAATCATATGTATATTTAATATTTTAGTTGAATAATCTTTTGTTTTTGTTTTTTTTTTCGTTTGTTTTTTATATATTTTTTTTTCAGTAATAGGACAATACAAATAGTGTTTAGTTTATTATATACGTGTTTACATATGTATGTATGTATAGTTTGTATGTATGAATGCATAAGCAATAAACTT
>NW_023458566.1:8028454-8029543 GCF_013731165.1 Rhagoletis pomonella
TTTTTTTGGTTCTACATGTTTTTTACGGTGTTAGGACTGTATATGGTGCCGTTGCGATTCAAATTGGCAACATCAGATGGACGAAATCGTTCGAAACTTGTTGGTCTTGTGTAAAATCTCGTTTGGTCTCGAATGGTGCAACGGCGGATTTTTATAATTTTTGCAGGGAGCCACAGTGGGCTTACAAATTACGAAATTGAGTGTTTCGGTACGCTTAGCCAGGGTCGTTTGCATGGGCGTTGACGACACACTCTCCTGTTAGACAGTGCGAGTCCTATTAGATCCGTCGGATGCCACCATAGGCATGAATGTATTTGCCAGGTCTGAAGCTGTTAAGGTCCAGTCAGTTCGTTCACATATTTAGAACAAAATCCTCGATAGGACGCGCTTTAAGTATGCAATCGTGCGCCTATTCCGTTGGCATTGTCGTTAGAAAACGAAATAAAATAGACCATTTGGCATTACCGTTGGCGTTATGAACATTTATAGAAAATATATCAGTCGGCGGCCCTATGCTGAATATCGTCATCGTTATCGTTATCGTCGACGATCGTCAGCGTATCTTTAACATGGCTAACGATGGCCGTATCGTCACTTTTACTGACGATGACGATATTTATACTAACAACAACAACATAGGGGTAAACGCCAACGCCAACGAAAATTGGCGCAAATGACATACATACATATCGACGGTACATTGGCAAAAACTCGTATTTCAAAACACTCAAACAAAAAAAAACTTTATTAATAACATAAAATAATTTTTAATACCTCTTAACTGAATATCGAAGATTAGGTACTTTTTATTTAATTAACCCTCCGATGAGTGACAGTGCCGATGACGTTAGATTCGTGAGAAGGTCCTTAGGGACCTACAAAGAGTTGCTCGATGTTTCGACTGTACATGTGCAACTTCTTTGGTATTTATGTTGTCTTTTGATTAAATTAACGTCCTGCATATATATTAGGAATGAAATAATTTGAAGAACAAGTGAAAAAAAATCAAAACATGAAGACAAGTAACTTGTTATTTCTTCTAAAATTGTACAAGGTCCCTAGGGACCTTGTCACTAATCCCCGTACTAT
>NW_023458566.1:8029553-8030660 GCF_013731165.1 Rhagoletis pomonella
CTTAATTTATTCTTGGAATACATGTATAAATTCTTTTCAAAAATGCATTGAACAAAAAGATATAGGCACATGAAATACGAAAAGGTCCCTAGGGACCTTCTCACAAATCGAAGGGTTAAAAATAAATAGTATAATGAATCGTAGTATTTTAAGGCCTATTATTTATGCAGCCTCATTGCGAGAGTCGTGTCGAATGCAAGTCGTTTTTCGGGAGTCGAATCTTATCGAAAATTTCATGTCATTGCCCAAAATCTCGACCCGACTGGTGTATTAAAATGGAAACATTTGGCAGCACTGCATAGTTTTCGACGATTTTCGTCGTTTACTTATTTCAGCACGACAGTAGACAAAGGCAATGTTGTGGAGTCGTACAATTCAGCATAATTTTCAAATTACGCAATGAGGCTGATTAATTAATTTGACGAGATACGAGGTAGTAGTATTTTTTGAGATATGAGGTTTAACCAAAGTACTGTAGATATATGTATGCCTCCATCAGTTTACAACACAGCCGATATTCTGTCGGTGAGCGCAAACAACTGACCAATGTGTAACAGTTGATACTTTCGCTATTCACGTTATCAATTCTTTATTGAAATTATTATCTTAAAATTATCGATATTGCTATTGATGGAAGCGCACATCGATTTACAACAAAAAGAAATACTTCATAAAAATATAGAGTTAGCTTTTGAAATTAGGAAAGTGTTGCTAACAAAAACCACACAAGTCAAAATTTCAAACTTTGTGCAAGATTTAGAAAAATTCAAAGAATTTCAAAAAATGTTCATCAAAATTTCAAACTTTTTATTCAAAATTTGTAAGCGAAAATTCTAGGATGCTGTTTTGTAGCCAATTCAAGGTTGAAGTGTTTACAAAATACAGTTAAGTTTTAGTAGTTGTGTTTTTTTTTTTTTTGTTGACGGGTTACGCATTTTTTCCATACGAACCTTCAACAAAAAGTATTGCCAAAAATCAACGGTAACTCCACTACTTCAAGCTTACACTTCATTATACTAAAATGAAATGGGCTACACGATCCTAAGAAATCTAATTAAAAAATGGGGAAATGTTTAGTTATTGGCCCACCGTTTTTGGGGTGGGGGG
>NW_023458566.1:8030760-8031267 GCF_013731165.1 Rhagoletis pomonella
TGGGGTGGGGGGCGGAGGGGGAGGGGGCGGGGCCCCCCAAACCCCCCTCATTCGAAAGGGGATAGCCGCCACATTACGAAGAGCCCCACTCCCCCCTTGGGGACCTCCCACAGACCCCTAGGGAACCGTTTGAAAATGGGGTAAAAACGTAATTTTCCGAGGCAAACTGAGCAGTTTCAAGTGGAATATAACCCAACTAACGAAAAACGTGGGATTTTTAAATAAAAGAAATTATCCCAAGTACTACGTAGAATTCTCTTCTGTGTTGCCAAAGAAAGGGGGTTGAACCCCTTTTGCAGAGAACACCTTTCTGCGTAGGCGGCCTTCGGCCGCACTTAGGGATTATAACCCTCAGGCAGTAGAATTCTCCTTTCTGTGGTGCCAAAGAAAAGGGGCCGAACACCTTTTGCATAGAACACCTTTCTGCGTAGGCGGCCTTCGGCCGCACTTAGGGATTATAACCCTCAGGCAGTAGAATTCTCCTTTCTGTGGTGCCAAAGAAAAGGG
>NW_023458566.1:8031367-8033943 GCF_013731165.1 Rhagoletis pomonella
TAAAATTACGCGCATGTGCAACTCTGTGGGCAGTTCAAATGTGAAATAGAAAGCTGACCAGGGGTAGAGGTAATCGATGCTTGAATCATAAGACTAGTAATGGTGTATTTCTATACATAGATTTGATGTAGTACCCGCAGTTTATATCAATTTACGAATTCAAATATATTTGCCGAGCTAACGTTTTCACCTACTTTTGCGATTTACGATTGGGTTTTGTTCCACCGTCCCATCTGCAGCTGATATGAAAATTTTATATTTTATTGAGCACAAAAAATTGTTAGTTGAAAAAGAAATTCAAACCTTTTTTGTACTCCGAAAATTTGAGCTCGCCAGTATCTAAATTACAATTAGAACTCTTCATAGGCAATAGAACCCCTAAGGGACGCGAATTTGAATCGTGATTGCCAAGTTTCACTAAGCATCTTAAAACGAATTCACATATGTTGTCGTTGTTGTAACAGCATACAAAACCTGGGTCGTTCCGGTTACGTAGACCCGACTGTCGTGGGAACGACAAATACAAATTCACAAATCTTTTAGCCTGACTCCATTTCTACTGTCCACAGTTGCACGCGGTTATAATGAAATCCTTAAAAACCATTCACGTTTATTATGTATAAAAAAAAATATGGACTTACAAAAAAACTAAAACACTAAAATGCAAATTTAATAGGGAATCATTACAAATGTAATAAATTTTGAATTTACTTGTAGCTATAATTATTTAAAAAGTAGACATACATACATATTGAAAAAACGGAAAATCAAGAAAATAAAACCAAAAAGAGTTTAAATTAAATTTATGTAATTAAGTGTGTTGTGAATGACCTTTAACATAAAATGCTCTACTTTTGTAAATGCGCCATACATAGCCAATTGGCGGCAACACATACAGTTTTCTAGGCTGTCATAGCGGTATGACTAATAAATGATGGAGCCATTGATCATCCTAAATAGCTAAAAATATATGGGAAAATTATATATGTATAGTTAAAAAACAAATGTGTATTTGACTTTGCAAAGTCGATTAATTTTGATTTTACACATACTAGTACATGCTAAGTATTTTTAGGCGCCTAGAGTGAGTTATGTGGCAAAAGCCCAGAAAATATATATATATATATATATTTTTTTTAATTTTCAAACTTCGAAAATATCGTAAAACCTAATATAACCTAAATATTTGTTTGTTGCAAGCTGGCGATCCAAACTAAAAATAAAAAAAAAACTCATTTTTTTCTACTGAAAATTCCGTTCATTTAATATAATAGAGTGTTCTTGAAATAAAAGTAAAAAGTAATAGACATTTTCAAAAAGCTGTGGGATTTAGTTAAAAGTTTTGATAACTTAGCTTCATTGCAGCTGCTTGCCACACACTAGATTCATAAGCAGAGTACTTCAACAGTTAGATTTCCCTCAAATTTCCACCCTCGAGTCAGGCATGCAAATTAAGTGGCGAAAAACAATAATGACATGATTGATTTTTATTCGCAAAGGTTAAAAAAGCACACAAGATTCAGAAAGTCTTATTTCCCTGCCCTGAGTTAGGTAAAATATGTAAAATTTAGTGGCATTAGCTGCTTTAACTTTCGGATTCATATCCACACGACATATTCGGGCCCTATGTCGGATTTCCACTGGACGTTAAATGACAATAAAAAAAATATTATGCCGCATTACAGCATTAAAACCCCGGTGTCGTTACTTTAAAAATAAGGAAAATGAAGTCTGTTTTCACATTTCATTTGTTTAATGGTAGAAAATTTTTCGTCGTTTTTGTCATTACAATGCCTAGTGGAAATTCGGCATTACCCTTCAGATCGTTATACCACCACAAACGCTTATAGAGTCCAAATTCTAAACAGAAGATACACTACACAATTCACACCAGCAGACGACACTCGTATGTAAACAATTAAACACAAAAAAAAAAAAAGTTTTGGTCAACACATTTTAAATATTACTTTTTTATATACATACATACATACGTATTCAATAAAAAATATACCATATATATAAATACACTATTATTTTCCAATTATGCTTGCTAGGTTTTAGGTAAAACATTTTTATAGGGTCTAACACAAATACATATGTACGTTTTAAAACAATTTAAATACAATAATGGAATTATTTTCATGATTCGCTAAAAATTAAATTACTACCTATATTCAACAAATTGCAACTAAGCCAATATTATCAATTAATTAATAATTATTCATTGTATGTAGTATGTAGAGTGCGCTTTTGATATTTATGTATATGTATACTACTATGTTTATATTATTAATTATATTAATTACCGATTATTGCCTATGTATGTACTATATTCTATAACTACAGCTAAATATTCATGATAACGATATACATACATACATACATACATACATATATTACGAATATGTATCTATGTATGCAATTAGTATGTTTTACAAAATATTTTATACTTTTTAATCAAACCACTATCACTCATATATGTTAAATACAAAAACAAAAAAGCTATTGGAATATGTTTAATTTATATTCAAGTTTATTGCTTATGCATTCATACATACAAACTATACATACATACA
>NW_023458566.1:8034043-8036585 GCF_013731165.1 Rhagoletis pomonella
TGTATGTATGTATAGTTTGTATGTATGAATGCATAAGCAATAAACTTTAATATAAATTAAACATATTCCAATAGCTTGTGTAAAGATAATATTTTTCGTTTTTGTATTTAACATATATGAGTGGTGATAGTGGTTTGATTAAAAAGTATAAAATATTTTGTAAAACATACTAATTGCATACATACATATTCGTAATATATGTATGTATGTATGTATGTATATCGTTATCATGAATATTTAGCTGTAGTTATAGAATATAGTACATACATAAGCAATAATCGGTAATTAATATAATTAATAATATAAACATAGTAGTATACATATACATAAATATCAAAAGCGCACTCTACATACTACATACAATGAATAATTAATTAATTGATAATATTGGCTTAGTTGCAATTTGTTGAATATAGGTAGTAATTAAATTTTTAGCGAATCATGAAAATAATTCCATTATTGTATTTAAATTGTTTTAAAACGTACATATGTATTTGTGTTAGACCCTATAAAAATGTTTTACCTAAAACCTAGCAAGCATAATTGGAAAATAATAGTGTATTTATATATATGGTATATTTTTTATTGAATACGTATGTATCTATGTATATAAAAAAGTAATATTTAAAATGTGTTGATCAAAACTTTTTTTTTGTTTTTAATTGTGTGTAGTGTATCTTCAGTTTAGAATTTAGACTTTATAAGCGTTTGTGGTGGTTTAACGATCTGAAGGGTAATGCCGAATTTCCACTAGGCATTGTAATGACAAAAACGACGAAAAATTTTCTACCATTAAACAAATGAAATGTGAAAACAGACTTCATTTTCCTTATTTTTAAAGTAACGACACCGGGGTTTTAATGCTGTAATGCGGCATAATATTTTTTTTTTATTGTCATTTAACGTCCAGTGGAAATCCGGCATAGGGTCGTGTGGATATGAATCCGAAAGTTAAAGCAGCTAATGCCACTAAATTTTACATATTTTACCTAGCTCAGGGCAGGGAAATAAGACTTTCTGAATCTTGTGTGCTTTTTCAACCTTTGCGAATAAAAATCAAATAAGCCATTATTGTTTTTCGCCACTTAATTTGCATGCCCGACTCGAGGGTGGAAATTCGAGGGAAATCTAACTGCTACAAGTTGAAGTACTCTGCTTATGAATCTAGTGTGTGGCAAGCAGCTGCAATGAAGCTAAGTTATCAAAACTTTTAACTAAATCCCACATGTTTTTGAAAATGTCTATTACTTTTTACTTTTATTTCAAGAACACTCTATTACATTAAATGAACGTAATTTTCAGTAGAAAAAAATGAGTTTTTTTTTTTCTATTTTTAATCGCCAGCTTGCAACAAACTAATATTTAAGTTATATTAGGTTTTACGATATTTTCTAAGTTTGAAAATTAAAAGAAATATATATATATATATATTCTGGGCTTTTGCCACATAATTCATTCTAGGCGCCTAAAAATACTTAGCATGTACTAGTATGTGTAAAATCAAAATTAATCGACTTTGCAAAGTCGAATACACATTTGTTTTTTAACTATACATATATAATTTTCCCATATATTTTTAGCTATTTAGGATGATCAATGGCTCCATCATTTATTAGTCATACCGCTATGACAGCCTAGAAAACTGTATGTGTCGCCGCCAATTGGCTATATATGGCGCATTTACAAAAGTAGAGCATTTTATGTTAAAGGTCATTCACAACACACTTAATTACATAAATTTAATTTAAACTCTTTTTGGTTTTATTTTCTTGATTTTCCGTTTTTTAAATATGTATGTGTATGTCTACTTTTTAAATAATTATAGCTACAAGTAAATTCAAAATTTATTACATTTGTAATGATTCCCTATTAAATTTGCATTTTAGTGTTTTAGTTTTTTTGTAAGTCCATATTTTTTTTTATACATAATAAACGTGAATGGTTTTTAAGGATTTCATTATAACCGCGTGCAACTGTGGACAGTGGAAATGGAGTTAGGCTAAAAGATGTGTGAATTTGTATTTGTCGTTCCCACGACAGTCGGGTCTACGTAACCGGAACGACCCAGGTTTTGTATGCTGTTACAACAACGACAACATATGTGAATTCGTTTTAAGATGCTTAGTGAAACTTGGCAATCACGATTCAAATTCGCGTCCCTTAGGGGTTCTATTGCCTATGAAGCGTTCTAATTGTAATTTAGATACTGGCGAGCTCACATTTTCGGAGTACAAAAAAGGTTTGCATTTCTTTTTCAACTAACAATTTTTTGTGCTCAATAAAATATAAAATTTTCATATCAGCTGCAGATGGGACGGTGGAACAAAACCCAATCGTAAATCGCAAAAGTAGGTGAAAATGGTAGCTCGGCAAATATATTTGAATTCGTAAATTGATATAAACTGCGAGTACTACGTCAAATCTAAGTAGGGAAATACACCATTACTAGTCTTATGATTCAAGCATCGATTACCTCTACCCCTGGTCAGCTTTCAATTTCACATTTGAACTGCCCACAGAGTTGCACATGCGCGTAATTTTA
>NW_023458566.1:8036685-8038995 GCF_013731165.1 Rhagoletis pomonella
AATTTTGTTGAATAGGGTTGCCACCTGTTTGAAAAAATTGCTTCAATTATCAAATTTATATTATGAAATATTACAATACCTACGGCAATCAAACTAAATAGGTTTAAGAAAGTTTACTGCCGAAAATATTTTTGTAGAGGGTTGCTACTTGATTGAAAATTTTCATTAAGTATGTTTCATAAATCGAAAATTTTGTTTGAAAACATCACCTCATAGAGCTCTTCAAATCTATTTTATTTTTTTCATAATTTTACGGCGCAGTGAAGCACGCCGGGTACTTGCTAGTATCAAATAAAAATTTGAGTGAAATATAAATCTGGCATTAGCAATCAGAAAAACATACATACTTTAACTACTAGACCCGACTTTGGTCCAACATTTAAGCAAGAGCAACTGAAATCAAATAAGTGTTAAAAATTTTAGTGATATTGTAATGTTTATGACACCTACATATGTGTGTATGTATGTATGTTCCATACACTATATTGAGTTTCTTATTTTTTGCATTGTTCATCATGAATAGATTTCATGTAATGCACTAGTTTTATAGTATAAGTATACTCATTTATGTATGTTTGTATGTACCACATTTTTATGTGGCTCTTAGTAGCAATCGCCATAAACATCGAAATTTCAGTGCATTAAATTCTGAATTTATTACTTGAAATATTTTCTATGTTAATTTGTGTTTTTTTTTACTCTTAATTTTTATTCCAGCGGAAATTTTTATTCATTAAAATCAAATTTTATTTTTTTTTGGACGGGTATTACATCAATCTTGTTTGTAACTGTATCTAACTACATATAATTAATTATTACGTTAGTGCCATTGAAATTTCAAATCTTTTTATAATTAAGTTTCTAAATTTTACTGTTTTTAGAATTGTTTTGTGTATTTTTGCTGGTTTTAGTTTTATTAACTTGCGTTATGTGCTATTTCTATGTAGTACATATACATTGCCGTTTTTTGCATTTAATTATTTATTTATTTATTTTTTAATTTTGTAGAAATTTTTCACTTTAATACTCCACCTTTTTTTTACTTCATTTACTTTACTAAAAACGGCTAAAGTTTTTGATTTGTGTCACTGTTTTGTATTCAAAATTTCTAAGCGATTATATAAAATATTTGGTGTTGGCTTCTTTTTAAAAATTTTATTTTAATCAAATTTCCATTTTATATTTACATACATACATACAACTGCATATGTGTGTATGTACGTATGTATGTATATGCAGCATTAGCTATTGTTTTTATAGTTTTCTGGTTTAACATTTAACATTGCAATATTATCGTTAAATGCTGAAAATTGCACAATGAAACACATTCGAAGCTATGAAATTAATCATTTTGAAGCTCATAAATTTGTGTCGTTTGGCTGTATGTTTGTATTTAATTATAATTATTGTTTGCTAGCGTTTCGAAATCAATACGCTTTTGCTAAAAATAATTCAGGCTTGTGTTCAATAACTAATTTGATGTAGTGTATCCGTATTTTTATATGTATGTACATACATATTCCTAAAATTTTAAATTTAAATTTTAGTAAAGCTGGGGATTGCAACGTTTTCCAACGGTGTTTTGCTACTTTTTCACCTACTTGGTCTTTTATTTTATTTTATTTTATTTTTTTTGTTAAGTGATATCATTTTTTAATTTGTTCATTTTGGTTGCTGTTGCTTGGTGGGATAAACACTTAGTGAAATGCTATTTATATCGATTTTTTACTACTTATGAATGTACGACCATATAAGCACTAAATAGATAAGATTTTGGTTCTTTTCTCTTACAAAGCTATTTATGCAACACATTACCTCTTCTAATTATATAAAATCGAATTTTTTTCAATAAGTCTTGGCTTTATAAAAAGCTACGTTAAGAGCTAATATTTGTTAGGAAATTTTATTTCTACAAATTTTAAGGAAGAAATTCGCAGAAAATTTGTTTAATAAAATGAAACGTGATACGAGTGTACATATGTACATATGTATATGCATGTAACTACATACATATGTACATATGTAAGTATTAAACAATTTTTTAGAATATTAAGTTTGTAAGCAATTTTTTGAAGTATTTTGTCAAAAATCTCTTACTGGCTATCGATGCTACACAAAATTACCATTCTATTTCTAGCATTTAGTTCGACTGCTTTAACAGCTTGAAAGCAGTGTTGCCGCCAGCGCATTTTTAAGAGAAGCGCAGCGCTGAAAAAATTGAAGTGATTCGAAAACGTTCGAAGTGAAATGTGCCTAAATTTCCGACGATATTACACATTTTCTTACATATAAAGTATGTTTGATTTTTTT
>NW_023458566.1:8039095-8041786 GCF_013731165.1 Rhagoletis pomonella
AAAAAAATCAAACATACTTTATATGTAAGAAAATGTGTAATATCGTCAGAAATTTAGGCACATTTCACTTCGAACGTTTTCGAATCACTTCAATTTTTTCAGCGCTGCGCTTCTCTTAAAAATTCGCTGGCGGCAACACTGCTTTCAAGCTGTTAAAGCAGTCGAACTAAAAGCTAGAAATAGGATGATAATTTTGTGTAGCATCGATAGCCAGTAAGAGATTTTTGACAAAGTACTTAAAAAAATTGCTTACAAACATAATATTCTAAAATTGTTTAATACTTACATATCGCACACTAAATCAAAAACCGTCACAACTCAAAAAATCCTAAATGTTCAGGAGAGGCAAAAAACTGTTGATGCTGCGCCATCGACGCAAGCAAAACTAAAAAGTTTTAGTAGTATTTTTCCAGTTAAAGAAGGTAGTGATGAAGAAGAAATTTTCGCGGACGTTGGGTCTGTGAACTGTTTTATGGAAAAAAATAAATTTTGACAAATTTTGAGTTGTGCCGGTTTTTTATTTAGGGTGCGATATGTATGTATGTAGTTACATGCATATACATATGTACATATGTACACTCGTATCACTTTTCATTTTATTAAAAAAATTTTCTGCGAATTTCTCCCTTAAAGTTTGTAGAATTAAATTTTCCTAACAAATATTAGCTCTTAACGTAGCTTTTTATAAAGCAAAGACTTATTGAAAAAAGTTCGATTTTATATAATTAGAAGAGATAATGTGTTGCATAAATAGCTTTGTAAGAGAAAAGAACAAAAATCTTATCTAGTGCTTATATGGTCGTACATTAATAAGTAGTAAAAAATCGATATAAATAGCATTTCACTAAGTGTTTATCCCACCAAGCAACAGCAACCAAAATGAACAAATTAAAAAATGATATCACTTAACAAAAAAAAATAAAAAATAAATAAATAAAAGACCAGTAGGTGAAAAAGTAGCAAAACACCGTTCGAAAACGTTGCAATCCCCAGCTTTACTAAAATTTAAAAATTTAGGAATATGTATGTACATACATATAAAAATACGAATACACTACATCAAATTAGTTATTGAACACAAGCCTGAATTATTTTTAGCAAAAGCGTATTGATTTCAAAAAAACGCTAGCAAACAATAATTATAATTAAATACAAACATACAGCCAAACGACACAAATTTATGAGCTTCAAAATGATTAATTTCATAGCTTCGAATGTGTTTCATTGTGCAATTTTGAGCATTTAACGATAAATATTGCAATGTTAAATGTTAAACCAGAAAACTATAAAAACAATAGCTAATGCTGCATATACATACATACGTACATACATACATATGCAGTTGTATGTATGTATGTAAATATAAAAAGGAAATTTGATTAAAAAAAAAATAAAATTTTAAAGAAGCCAACACCAAATATTTTATATAATCGCTTAGAAATTTTGCATACAAAACAGTGACACAAATCAAAAACTTTAGCCGTTTTTAGCAAAGTAAATGAAGTAAAAAAAGGTGGAGTATTAAAGTGAAAAATTTCTACAAAATTTAAAAAAAACTAATAATTAAATGCAAAAAACGGCAATGTATATGTACTACATAGAAATAGCACATAACGCAAGTTAATAAAACTAAAATCAGCAAAAATACACAAAACAATTCTAAAAACAGTAAAATTTAGAAACTTAATTATAAAAAGATTTGAAATTTCAATGGCACTAACGTAATAATTAATTATATGTAGTTAGATACAGTTACAAACAAGATTGATGTAATACCCGTCCAAAAAAAAAATAAAATAAAATTTGATTTTAATGAATAGAAATTTCCGCTGGAATAAAAATTAAGATTAAAAAAAAAAACACAAATTAACATAGAAAATATTTCAAGTAATAAATTCAGAATTTAATGCACTGAAATTTCGATGTTTATGGCGACTGCTACTAAGAGCCACATAAAAATGTGGTACATACAAACATACATAAATGAGAATGCTTATACTATAAACAATGCAATGATGAACAATGAAAAAAATAAGAAACTCAATATACATAGTGTATGTAACATACATACATACATACACACATATGTAGGTGTCATAAACATTGCAATATCACTAAAATTTATAACACATGTATTTGATTTCAGTTGCTATTGCTTAAATGTTGGACCAAAGTCGGGTTTAGTTGTTAAAGTATGTATGTTTTTCTGATTGCTAATTCCAGATTTGTATTTCATTCAAATTTTTATTTCATACTAAATAAATAACAAGTACCCAAGTTGCTTCACTGCGCCGTAAAATTATAGAAAAAATAAAAAAGATTTGAAGTGCTTTATGAGGTGATGTTTTCGAACAATTTTTCTAATTATGAAACATACTTTATTTTTTTATGAATAAGGGTGCAAGTTAATATATTTTCGAAGTTATTTAATCCTGGAAATTTATAATCTTATAACTCGATTCCACACATCGCGCACTTTTTTCAAAGGTGTATTAATTCAGTATTTACCTTATCGCTTTAAATGAATAAAATTTTTCAATCAAGTGGCAACCCGCTACAAAAATACTTTCGGCAGTAAACTTTCTTAAACCTCTTTAGTTTGATTGCCGTAGGTATTCTATTATTTCATAATATCAATTTGATGATTGAAGCAATTTTTTCAAACAGGTGGCAACCCTATTCAACAAAATT
>NW_023458566.1:8041886-8050610 GCF_013731165.1 Rhagoletis pomonella
AGAT
The DNA here is from genome assembly GCF_013731165.1 of Rhagoletis pomonella. Classification (NCBI taxonomy): domain Eukaryota; kingdom Metazoa; phylum Arthropoda; class Insecta; order Diptera; family Tephritidae; genus Rhagoletis; species Rhagoletis pomonella. The sequence continues at coordinate 8,041,891 of NW_023458566.1, forward strand.
ATGAAAAATAATTAGGAAGGAAAAATAAACAAAATTTAGCTGCGGCAACTGCTATTACATGAATGCTCCGAAATGGGACTCCTTAAAGACTCATTTATGAATCCAAATGTTTGCTGGGCTTAAGCAAAAGCAGATGTATGTATGCATAGTGGTGGAAAAAGAGCTCAACTCTTTAATGTGAGCCACTTTTCGCTGAGTTTGAAAAATAAAAAAAAAATTAAATAAACCGCAATACTAGCAAATAAGAATTCAGCTTTTATGGTTAGGTATTTTAGAATATACTCCAAAGGACGTAGAATGGGCTAATTCATATAAAATACTACATAATCAACCTGATTATGTAGTAAATATTTTATAGCAGTATGTAGAATTTTATATGAATTCTAAAATACCTAATCATAAAAGCTGAATCCTTACTTGCTAGTATTGCTGTTTATTTTATTTTTTTTTATTTTTCAAACCCAGCAAAAAGTGTCTGAAATACATACATACATGTGTCGACTTCCGGAGCCGATAGTTTGCTGCATATCACCATCGTTATTCTGCTCGCATTCACTATTTTTTTTACCGATAACCTTTGATTGAATTTAAGTTGCAAATTTTATTTATAAAGCATTGCTTCATTCTCATTATGCTAGGAAGCTTTTCTATGGACGTTTAATTCACATACATATGTGTGTATATGTACGAGTACCTACTACATTTGCCAAAATTTTATTTTATTGTCTTCAGCATTGTTGTTCCAATTCAAACTAAGTATGTATTTACATATTATTCATTTTAAAAACAAAGAATCATTGAAAGCACTTTAACCCTTGAATTTAGTACAAAACTAAGCTTATCAGGAAGCTAACCTCCAACATCTCCACTAGTATGTATGTATGTCTGTACATAGTATACAGGCGTGTTTGCACGCACGGACAAATGCGTGTGGTGTATGCGTGAGTATGTATGTATGAACGCTCCATTGGCGCCAATAAATAAATTGTTCTAAAAAAATCATTCAAGCAATTTGATTCAAGGCTATCACTTTAATTTGTAATCTTCACGTTTTACATAAATATACACAGCTCAAATGTAAATGTCTGAACAACCAATGTGGGGTGTAAGTGATCGACATACGGACATACATATCTACACTAATGCACTAGACATTTTTGTGTAGCACTAATTGATGTACAGTGTTGAAACCCAGATTGATTATATCAACTCAATCTTCCACTGAATGAATATTAATTAAAATGGGTGGTTTCATATACATACATACATAAATATGTACTTGTATGCAAATCTATTTCAAACATCAAGAAAATAAATTGATTTTTACTAAAGAGAACAATGAAATGAAAAGTGTTTGGCGAATCGAATTTAGGTCAAAGTGATGACATAATCGAGTATTTATTATAAGCATAAAATTTATAAGCGAATAAAAAATAAAATATATACACACGTACATATACATATATATATATGTTTACATAAGGGTAAGTACAGTAATATTATCTGCCGAAATCCGCATTAATACGTAGGTATGATCAGACTCTGGTTTACCTATCTTTGGAGCTTGATTTAACGTGGCGCGTCCCAAACCCAGAGCATACTTGGTGTGAATGCCGGAAGTCGTGAGCTGCTTGGGTCGAAATCCCTGTTAAATGGTGATCAAAAACTTTCCTAACATGCGTAGACTTCAGCACACGGAACCATCCTCCGGAGGCCGAAATACGGGAGTGCGAAGATCTTCCAAAGCTGGTCGATAGAAAAAGCGCCTGAAAATTTTACCAGAAAGTTAAGCGCCTAACAGGGCGAACTGCAGCCGAATTCCAACATTCTCTGTCGGCAATTTTGATCGCGAAAAATCTCCAAAAGATAATCAGGACGAGATCCGAAAAGCAATTACGCGGCCAATAGTGAATTTGCCAGGCCTTAAGCCAAGCCTATAGGGTCCAGCAAAGGACATTGAGATTAAAATCTTCGGTAATCTATTTATCAGAGCAAATTCTGCTTAACAGCTGGTATATAGGCCCGACCAGCTCTTCGCCATCAAATTGGACAGTTCAGTTCTAGGTGCCTTGTTGCTTTTAAGCCTTATTATTACTGTTCTTATCTCACCTTAGTCGAGATTGTTCACTTGTAGACAATTGTAAGTAATACATTTTTCTTGCTGGTTCTACCCCATTCACGTTTTAATTAAGAACTAGGCTCCAGAGAATAGATATCTTTATAGCGAACTTGCAACATATAAATATATATGTATGTACATTTGCTTCTCAGCAAAGCAATATCTATACAATAACAACAATTACTTGCCATAACTTAGCTCAGTATTATGCAGCATGGCAATGTCGCCAATCATTATAATATGTAATTGAAACTTTTTTAATTCCACCACAAGCAAGATTAATGCCAGGCGCACACTTAAGAATTCGACTCTGTGTACTTGTTACAAATGGCGCTTAAATATATAAATGTGTGTAGGTACATTAGACCGTACAAGCTTACAAGCAAACAAAAAAAGTTTACTTGTCCATTTTATTGTGACGCATTAATATTTCTTTCAATTGATAAATTGATTAGCAACAAGAGTTTACGGGGTGTGCTTAGCTTAGGTGGTTAGCGTTGCTGGCTACTGAAGTCTAGAAAAAAGTCTGATGAAAAGATGTGGTGATCTTCGAAAGCAGCTATAACTTCTACCGCTTAGACTTAATTAACGACTGAAATTACCGAAAGTCCTACAAAAAAACAAAACTCCCCTGTCAACTTTCATGTGTATGTGAAATCCCCATTTCGCTAGCTAGACGAACATTTAAAAAGTTATAGACGAACATATCGTCGGTGATACTGCAAAACGATTTAGGTCCGTGAACGAACGAATAAAGATCACCCAGGACGGCATGCGAGAAAAAAGTTATTTTTTTTTTGCAGTGACGTAATTTTTTCGCCGCCATGTGAATGAAATAACCGATTAAAAAATGACGTTATCAACTATTATTATTTTTTATATTTATTTTTATTTTTTATATTCGTTTATTAGGGTGTGATGATTTGCAGATACATATATGTACAGATTTATTATTTATTTAGATTTATTTGCTTTAAGAATAAAAATATTTTTAATTTAATTTAGTTTTTAGAAGCTTATTTTACTTCTTTCTTTCATTCATTAATAAAAGAATCTTTGTCTTTCGAAAGAGTGTGCTGAGTTGCCAGAATTACCCTGTTAATTTATTCGACCGAAAGAAGAAACATTTTTTCTAAATTGCCTTCCAAAAAGACTTTAGATTAAAGGTGTACGGCGAACTTTTTTTCAGGTACGGTCTAATATACATACATACATACATACTATGTACGAGCTGGTAATGGTTTTGTGTCAACGGATTTTCTTGCAGGGTAAATATGTATGTATGTGAATATAAATGGATTTAATTGAAATTACACGCATATTGACTTGATGGGAATTACTTGAATGGAAAGCGTGGATGCAAAGTAAGAAAACGCTTGCCAACATGTGCTTACAAATTGAAAATATTGCACATAAAATATGTATGCAGTGCATTTGTATGTACTCTCAACTCCTAAATAGACGTCTTCCCACAGCCAGCGAATGACGATGGACAATGAAAAAATAAATATGTATAGTCAAATACATACATACATATGTATATTTGGAACATATCTCTATATATATAGGTATTATAGATATATATGTATGTATGTAATTTCTAGACCCTATCGCAACGATCGATGGAACAATCGCAAAAGCTTTTAGTGAAACATCAATATGTATAGGGACATTGGTCCGCTGATCGCCAAATGGTGGATGAGTAACTGCAAAATTTCATCAAGTGGAAAGAGATACAGTCGACAGTTCTCTGTGTGTCTGGCAATGCAGCGGTCAAAGTATATACGTCTGTATGTATGTATGTATATACTTATAACTTCCATAAAATTGAGTTTATATAAACATATCGGCAAAATTAGAAAATAAAAGGCCATCCGGGTGGTCTTATTTCCGATATTTTGAAGTGAAGGACCTTTCTTGCTCGATTTTTCCCCCGTTTTTATTTTGTAGGGAATAGCCAGAGTTTTAAGGCCTTCTGAAAAAGCTTCCTTTAGATAGGAAAAATTTACATGAAATAATAACGACACAACTCAAAGCAGGACCCTTTACACGATTAATGTAATGATTGCCCTTGCTCCCGATCACCAGAAATTGTTTGATACCGGCTCTGAAGTCGCTTTTAGGATGAACTTCGCTTGGGCTCCAACGAATTTGTATAAGTTATAAGACTATAACTAGAAAACTACCCTGAAGCAGTGAGCTGTTTTATGATCGTACTTGGTTTGCACAATACCAGACGCTAAATAACCCTTTAACGGTGTGAACTTTTTATGTTGCTTCTAGGTCTGTGCGACTATTTCTATTGACCGATTTCTGAGATCAGGCGTTCTTCAATCAAATTCTGAGATAGGGCGTTCTTCAATCAAATTCTGAAGTAGCGAATTCTTGAAAAGTTTTCTGGGATAGGGCGTTTTCGAACTGGCTGCCGAGATAGGTCGATCTTCCACTCAGGTGTCGATATGAAGATACTGATTCCCGGCCCTCATCTGATGGATGTCTACTGGATATGGATATATACCCACTTACATACATACAAGTGTTTGTAAATGGTTTTCTTTTGATGTTGTTGATCATACTGTTTATTGTCAAAGCAAAAATCCATATGCTTATATCCTCGAAATGGGTCAAAAGTCTCCGACAATTTTTTATTGATCCACATATGTACGTATGTATGTATGTATGCACATATATGTGCATGTGCGGATAGTCTTCAGCACACTCCCAGACCACTTGACGCAATATGCTACACAATAAATAGCATTCCAAATACGATTCAGTTGAACGAAGAAGAGACATTGAAAAATGAAATAAAAAAATAAAATAGTGTCGCTATAGTAATTTAGCTTGGAGACAATCGCGCCACAAATGCCCCTTTCGGCTTAAGAGGAAATCTACTGCGGGGGAAGAGCTGCGTTTCGTTGCTGAACTAAAGCAGCATTGAATTGAAGTAAAATGATCGATTAAGGCGATCAGCAATGTTGATAGGGTGTTTGAAAATTTTTCTGCCAACAACATTCATACTATGTATGTATGTATGTATGTATGTATGTACATACATATGTATGTACGTAGATTGATTATGCCTTTGCGAGTGCGTATACATAGATGTGCCGGTAGTCCTACATAAATACATATGTATGTATGTAAATACACGCAGCACAAATAAAACTACAAGTAAGCATAAGTATTCGTAGCCTGTCTTTGCAATCGTATTGAAATTAATGTAAATCTATAGAACTCTTTTTTTTTTTTATAAATTCTTGTTCTTATTCTTTACAAAGACATCGACAATTTCGGAATGAACTTATTCGTTGATTTCAATTGGAGCTCTCCAATTGTGGGGCCATCGTTCGGCATTGCTGTTATTCGCAATCCAGCAGTTGTCGCGATCGGAAGCCCTAAAATCGGAATAACTCCTCGTAAGGAAAATAAATATAGTAAAAGAAAAATATGTATTGAAATATATGTGTATCGCTCAAAGGATGTGAATATTACTTATACATACATACATGCATACTTATAAAAAGTGTAAAGATACGAAATAAAAAGTCTGTGATAAAGAGAGGCCTGTGCTTTTGTAGATGAAGAGATTGTTTCTTGAAAAGAAATACATACATGCACGTATCCTTGAGCAAAGAGAACATACAAATATTAATTGTGCATATTAATTTGTGTTAAAAAAATACATAGATATTATATAACGCACACCTACATACATATTTACATATATGTAACATAATGTGATAACCAATTACAAATAATGAAAAATAATTACAGATCGAAAACCCGTTTCTTGCCGAAACAATAGTGGAGTGCCTAGCTATCGAAGATAATTAAATTGGCGATTGTGTGCGTGTGCTAAGGATAACAATGTTGCCCTTTCGTTGGGCTTTCGTCGGCATCGCGCTGTTGATTGCAGCTACAAATGGAGCAGTTATAGTAAGTGTTAATTGAAAGTGTGACTCATACAAACTCAAATCGCAACATCCTTACATGAATTTCAGACAAAAAGGAAGTGATCAAAGTGATATGTATGTAAATTAACAATGAATTATAAAGTGTGGCGAAAACTGTTTACTATCTTCCTAAACATTTTAAATATGTTCGTCGAACGAAAAATAGGACTTTAAAATCATTTATGTATCTACAGTCATGTGAAAAATAACAGGGACACGATATTTTGACCAGTTTTGGCTAACAACGCAATCCTTCAGAATTAGAGCTCTTGTTAAAAATCGACTATCCGGCTATTCGGTTAGTCGACTAGTCGTTTAGCAACTTTTTTGTCGGTTGATAGTCGAATAGCAATTATTCGATTAACCGCTCGAATTCGACTAACAGCTCACTATCGAGTAGTCTGAAAATCGACTAACCGAAATTATTCGAATAGTGACAGTTTTTCACCATAAAATTATTGTTATTAGCGTGGTTGGGTTTTGTCAATAAGCATAAGTATTCAAAAAATATAAAAAAAACAATGTTTACTGAACGAAAACGACTAGTCGAAAAATCGAAAATGAACGGATAATCGACTAGTTGTTTGTGAGCGGTTAGTTGAAAAAGTCGAAGGGAAACGGTTATTCGATTAAGTGAAGTCGATTATTTTTTGAAACAACTTTTGCTATTCGACTAACCGATTAGTCGACTAGTCGACTAACAAGAGCTCTATTCAGAATACTTGTTGACTCCAAGCTCGTAACCAATGTATACGTCTTGTTATATTCCTAAAAATCGACAACTCCAGAGTTTTATCCACTGTCCAAATATTTGCATTACCCTTTGAGAAACACATGCGAGAACTTTACATCAAAATAGAACCATCATAAATCATAATTTCCTTAAAAAAAATAAAAACGGTTAAAGTCAAACACTATGTGAAGTAAATTAAAAAAAAAGTAAATTTACCGGTGGAAAATGGATTATGAAATGCTTGCATTTTTTTCTATAATTCGCAAATAAAAATGGAGTCCAAATGCGAGTGACTATAACTATATAATTTAAATACTTGATTATACACAGCTATTTTTGTGGCTTCTGGATGTCCTTGACCAGTTAGTATATACTAAGCTGGCTCACGTAATGAGCTCTGCATTCGGCTTAAATTATTTTAAAATTATTTTAAAGTTTAATTTTTGCAAAAATATTTAAAACTTCAAACTTCGCTTTTTTTGTCCGTGAAAATTTAATGCTGAACAGAGCTTTAAGCACTTGTGTACATATATGGGCATATCTATAGAACTTTTGATTTTCGACATTTGAAAAAAATAGGTTATTTCATCTTTGAAACATAAGTAAAAAAAGGGATACTCGGTTTTCAAGCTCGGTAATATAAAAAAATAGAATAATAACAAGTAATTTTTAGCAAAAAAGAACCGCCAAAAAAAAATATATATATATATATATATTTAATGATCCAATGATCGGATGTAAACCAAATTAGTATGGGGCTATCTCTGAGACACTCCGACTTTCCGATGCAAAGTTTTCGAAATCGGTTGACGCGGTCCAAAGTTATGCGGTAACATACATGAAAAAAAAAAATATACCGACGAACTGATAACCTCCTCCTTTTTTGGAAGTCGGTTAAAAAACGAAATAAACCACAATAGGTGTTCAATATGTTTCTATGGTCGCTGAATACGACTCTGCAGTCCTTTTTGATCCCTCACTTCAGAATTTTTTTCTTACCTCAAAAATATGGTGAATTTTATGTGACAGCACCTTTTTTATAAATATTGAGTCAGATTTTCAAAATTTAAAATGGTGCATCCAATATGGTGGTCAAAAGTGCCAAATTTTATAAGAATTCAGTTTTAAAGGGTCAAAAAACCCACGGATACCAAAATTAAAGTAAATTCCTAAAAATTTAAAAAAGTTTGTCTGCCACGTAAAGTCAGCCACATTTTTCATGTTTAGACAAAATTCTGAAGTAATGGAGCAAAACGGACTTCAGATTCGTGTTCAGCGACCCCAAAAACATTTACACCTAGTCTGGTCAAAATAAGCTCGTATTCTTCTTTTTCGTGGTCCTGTCGGTCCCTGGAATAAATTAGTAATTTCGGTACTTTTTCGTACAAAATAAACGTTTTAAAGCTAAAGTTGTTCAAACACTCGATTTAGTTTTTACTGGAACTCCATTGATTGAAATAGTAAACGCAAGAATAATGCTTTAGTGCTTTTTTCTGACGAGAGAAGAGAGTGACACTAAAAAAACAAAATGAGATTTGTTCATATGTATGTAAATAGGAAAATCTCCGAAACCACCCGATTTTGTGTTACTTTTTTAAAATTAATTTAAATTTTCCAATAGAAAACATTTTCCTCCATTTTAGGAGCGGTGGGAGGATAGTATCGGACACCCTGTAGCCGCATAAAAACATATATTTATTGACATAAAACAAAACAAACATAAAATCGAGTTTAAATATAAAAATTAAGAACATAACTCAGTTTTAGCTGCAAAGACGAAAATTTTGAACCCCAAATTCTTCCGAAGTATGTAAGCTTTCTAACCAAATAGGCGTGGTAGTAATAAACTTTTTATCGCAACCCAGTGTAGTGTGCCTGACCACTCTAATGCATGTGCATATTGCTGACGCGA
>NW_023458566.1:8050710-8054382 GCF_013731165.1 Rhagoletis pomonella
AGCGGAATTCAGGCAACAAACTGCCGAATTCAAACCAAAAAAGCGGGGCGGCAGAAAGCGACAACATCAAAGGGAGTGTGCAAACCTACAAAGGATAATAGACATAAGTAAGGGTCAACAAGAACAAAACTGATAAGCGAACTGAAACAACTGCGCAAAAATGGGTGGAACCCAAATAAAGGAAGAAATAGTAAACAACAACAACAACAACGCAGCAGCAGCGGCACAAGCTGGCAATCCAGCAGTAGGGGACTTTGCTGAGAAAATTGAATTCGAATTTAGCAGCAGACATGTGCTATCTATTGAGATAAATACACAATAAAATTAAACGGTTAAAAGCTTTTACTTTGAAAATACAAATAATATTACACCTTAGTTATAAAGCATTTGATGCAACGTATACTCACTATTTATCAGTTCAATTAGTTTTATTTCTTCGACGACACTTCAATCTTAACATTCCGTTAGTTTGTTATAGCAAAGTTATAGCATCTTTTCGCAAAAGTGCACGTAGGTATAAAAATCGAATTTAAAACCACTAAAGCCGCCATCGATTCGCCAACACTTAGCGAGTGGCGACACGAACGAAATTCATGCCAATGTCCAGCTAAGATAGCTAACTTTGCTGTTGCTTCCACATACAAAATGTTTCGTCCAGCGAGCGGAACTCAAACATAGCGAGCAGATAAGTATTCGATTCGATACTTATATTTATAAAATATATAAGCTAATTTGCAAAGTTCGGCCAAAATACGGTTGTAAAAAAATATTTTTTATAATTTTTCTCGTAATAACATGACAATATGAAGTGTAACACTTTTGTATTACATAATTTTTCATTAGAATGATTGTTGATTGATGAACTAGTCAAATTTAACCAAGGTCAGTTAAGTATGTTAAGTATTTGTCGCAATCACACACAATTTAATCTAAAGATTTCGAATTTAAAGATAAGGGTAAAGCCTTCACTTGTGAACAAAACGGGAGTTTCTACTTGAATGTATGTAAATACTCGTTTTTATAAGTTCATACTTCGTCAATCCGATTATTTAAAACCGGTTTACTAAAGACATTAAAATTATTTAGGGGATGGTAGATGTATCGACTCTGTTTGGAGCTCTGATTTTTGGGGTTTATTTTACAGAACTAACGATATTTTTATAAAAAATTTGCCAAAAATAAAATAATCAAAAAAAAGTTGCCCGTATTGCAAAAAAAATCACTGTACCTAAACTTCATTTGCTCCTGTATGCATGCAGTAATCGTATAATTCAAATTGATTCGATTTCTTAATTAACTCAAACCTTTTTTTTTGGCTCAGTTTTTCGTGCTTGGGAATAGACTTTTTTATCAGGGAACAAAATGGAAACACGCAGCATAAGAAGGGAAATTTGTCTGCTTCACGAGGTGTATATCTATGAGGCATTCTTTTTTAAGTCTGACGGATTTCGTAAAAAAAATTTTGTCATGTCTCCGATTCGCTTCAGCTCGCTAACTTTAGTCCTGCAATTGCCACGCCCATTTCTAGGGGTTTGTCGGCTTAAAGAAAATTCTTGCCGTACAAATATTATATCTGGATAGGTATTCTATCGGAATCCGCAAAAAACCGGTGTTTAACACCTTACTAAATATATCTCAACATAAGTTTTCGAAAACAAGTTTCAAAATATTATTGGCTCTCACAAAAAAAGCCATCTCGTAACAAAAAAAACTATTTTAAAAATAGTTCTTGAAAAACGCCCAACTTTTTTAAACATGTTTTTTTTATAGAGAATTAAACAAGGAATACGATGGTATAATTTTAAATCCCTAATTTACTGGTCTTCACTATGCAAATCATGTTCAAAAAGTTCAACTGTTAATAGCTAAGTTAGCTTTGGGACAATCTTGACCACCTTATACATAAATAGAAATGCTAAGCCTGTTTCTTTAGCTTTAAAACGACGTTAAGATGAAGTCTCTTCGATGCGCAGAACTCGAGATATAACGATTTGAAGTAGTACATGATTAGTCAGAATAACGAAAAAATTCAAACATTGACAGATCATTTCTCCGAAGAAAAAAAAATAAAAATTCCTTGAACACGTGTTAGCTTATTTTATGTTAAACCCATAAAAGAAAATTTGAAGCCAATCGAAAGTGTGACACCAAATTTGGTGTCCGATATGAAAAAGAATGTCTCCTATACATTTATGTATACTACAGCATAACTTTGGACAACATGGATCGATCGCGATAATTATTTTTTCATCGGAAAGGTGGTACCTCATCTAGTTAATACTAGTTTGTATCCGATCATTGGATCATTGGATCACGGTACTCCTAAACTTTTACATGAGTATTTAAGGCGGTTGTGTTTTTGCTTAAAAAATATTTGTTAATATTAATTTTTTTGTCTACTTTAAACTTTGAGTAAATGTAAACAATACAAACTCGTATGTACAGTGCTAACTGATGAACAATGGCTTATGCCGGGATACTTAATATTTTGGTCGTTTTATAACTTTTGCAAATTTTTTTCTCCCCTTGAACGCGTTTCGTTTATTTTAGGGGTATTTCTACATACTAAATTTATATCAAACTCGAAAAGGCGCGAAACCTTTTTTTGCTGATTTTTATCATGAACACCATTCTTTTTATTCTGATTATACTAATTACACTGGTTTACAGAAAAAATGTTCTATGGATGCCACTATCCAATTCCCATGTAGAATTCCTCGGTAATTCCGAAAATCGAGATAATTTTGTTTTCTATGGATAAGTTTCCGAGATATTTGCAATTTACCGTTATTCAGCTTTAAAAAATAGTGGTTTCACTTAATCAAGTATATCTTGCGAACCAAATAAATAATCGTAATACGTAAAATTCTCTACAAATCGTATATACATCACTTTTCGACAGCCCTGATAGTTTCTGAGAAATTAATTAATCATTTCTGACGCCTTTTGTTTTCGATGCAAACACTCTACCTCTACCTACTCAGGTGTACGTGGCGTATTAGTAACACTCTTTTCTGCTGATATTTCATACAAAAAATCGTTGCGCATTTTCATTTGACCAATCACTATTTTCTTATTTATCTATCGATTTTCTTCATTGGTAGCAAAATATTTACACAGAAACTGTAATTTTTTGACTCTTTTCCCTGTTAAAGTTTGAACTTTTTGCATTTTTCCATCAAAAAAACAAAAAATCTGGAATGATTAATTAATTTCTGAGGAACTATAAGGGCTATCGAAAAGTGATGTATATACGATTTGTAGAACATTTTATTTTCTTTCATTTACTGTACCCCGTATTACGATTATTTAATTGGTTCGTAAGATATATTTGATTAAGTAGAACCTCTCTCTTTTTTAAGCTGAATAACGGTAAATTGCAAATATCTCGAAAACGTAACCATACAAAAATAAATTTATTCGATTTTCGGAATCAGCGAGCGATTCTACATACAAATTGGATAGTGGCGTCTGGAGAACAAAATAAAAATTAAAATCTGTGATCCAGCACACAAAATTGCAAGGAATTTGGCCCAGTCAAAATAAGTGATCAGTGTTATTGTTTTAAAGCTTATAAAAATTCCTACTAGTTTAGTGCTTAAGTCCTTTTTGTACCTTGTTTATATAGGAGGATATCGACGGCTGAGTGGAAGATACACCTATCTTGGCAGC
>NW_023458566.1:8054482-8070781 GCF_013731165.1 Rhagoletis pomonella
ATTGAAGCAATTTTTTCAAACAGGTGGCAACCCTATTCAACAAAATTTTTCGGCAGTAAACTTTCGCATATTGGAATACTTAATTTATTTTATCATTTAAATCAAATAAATTTTTCAAACAGGTGGCAACCTTTCACAAACATATTTTTGGCTGCATTGACTTTTATTTAATGTTATTGTTTTAAGAAAATAAATTCAGAAGGACGAAATTCTGGAATGTGCTCGTGTGTAAGTTAGTCACTAACATATAATTTTTTAAAAAATAAATATTACAAATTTCCAAGTACATATATTTAAGGATAAAATTTTGTAAGGACATTTTCAATATTTAACATTTTTTTATCAGAATTTTCTCTTCCATTTGATACCAAAAACCTAGTTTTACTATTTTTGGTCCCTAGTTTCGCGAATGTATTGAATTTTTTGTGTATTTTGTGAGTTAAGAAGTTAATTTAATAAAATCCTATTTAAAACAATGCTGAATGCGATTAATCGCAAAATTTCTTAAAGTTTTATGAGTTCTTATTTTTTCGATGCCCATCCTAATGCTTCTTTTTAACCGACTTCCAAAATCGTCGGAATATTTTTATTTTTATTTTTTTTTTAATTTTTTATTTCTTTTTTATTTTGTATGGATATATTATGAAACATATTATATGTTAAATATTTAAATTGTTTAATTATTTTTTATTTGTATATTATGCACCATCATTTAAACAATCCACTTAGAATTATAAATTTAAGTATTAAACATAAATACATACATATATACGCATCACTGACTTACATACAAAATACATACATATACTTACGTAAATGTTTAACTGCATAATTGACAACTTTTTTTTATTGAAACTTAATAGGTTGATAAGCTAACAAATACTCAGATAATAACACATTTATTACATGCTAGACACTTTGTAGCTGTTAACTAAGTACATATGTATATGTATTTACATAAATAAAGCCTTATAAAAGTTGAACAAAGGCAAACAAATGCATAAAATGTTGATGTGTGAAATTCATAAGACTAGTATCTCTCCTACCTATTAATTAATAAAATCAAACAAAAAATAAATAAAAATAAAAAAATTAGTATATAAAAAAAACCAGAAAAAATTAACGTACAATAAATGCATAAACAATATACAAATAGTGTTGAATAAGCGATCGAAAACGTGCATAACAAACAAACAAAAAAAACTCAATTATGGTACCTTTTTTCGAGAATAAATATGTATGTATATGTAGATTCCAAAAGCGTCAAAAGGCAAACACAATTAAATGATACAAAAAAAAAATGCAAAATATTATTGGATGTTGGCTAATGCATTCGTTTGTATTAGAAGTGTGTAAACACATGTGTAGTTACGTACATATTTACATACATGCATAGGCACAAGGATATGTGTTTTATATGTAGACATACATACATACATACATACATATGAACAAATGCATGTAGTGATAGCAAACGTAAATGGTTACAATATTAATGATTTATGAATAAAATAATTACGTGTAATAAACTGGGCACTTTTAAGGTAATATTCATTGGCGTCAAATGATACATAAATATATAGATACATACATACATACATATGTATGTAAGTACATACATATATGAATTTTGAATTTCATAAAATTTTATTACAACTTATTGCAAAATTATATATATAAATAAATAATTTACTTATGAATACAAAGTAAACCATAAACTAAGCGCTTGTGTATATAAATCTAATGAGTGTAGCAAAAAAAAAACAAAAAAAAAATAAATTAAATTAAACTAAATTAAAAATATATATGAAGTCACAAAGAAAGAAAATTATTTTTGTATGTCAACAAATATTTCGATATTTCTTAGGTTATACTTGTACTATATGTAGCAACTTATGTATGTATGTACAAAAAAACAAATAATAAAGATACAACTAATAATACTTAGTATATGTACACTTAGCACTTACACATACATACATACATATATGTGTGCAATTAATTGACATAATAAAATAATATTTGTGTTGCTTTACCGAAAAAGTGATGGAATTTCTAAATAAACTTACTTTAAGAATACATTTAGTAAAAACAAAAGAGAATCAATACATACTTAAACGTAATATATTAAATAAATACGTATATAGCTTTAGCGCAAAGTGAGCAAAAATTATATTGAAAAAAAATAAATAAAAAATAAATATCGCAACACACAAATTATCTTAGTAATGCAGTCGATGTTGATGGAATCTGATAAATTAATAGAGGTCTACACTTATAAAAAAAAAAATTAGATAAACATTTTAAAGCGCGTTCGAATCTCGAAAATCGTTCAATATTTGCTTGGAATAATTCAATCTATCCAGTTTGTCTTTTAAGTTCAATTACATGCATGCATACATACATCTATGTAGCCCATTAAGCCGACTGGAGCGAGCCCTGCTTCAACAGGTAATTGGGGTTAACACGAACTCATGCCAATGCTGCGATACAGCGGAAACTGAGAGCGTATAGCACTGTCTATGGTATTACGTTGTCACAATGCGCGTTGATGAATTTTAGTATATCACAGAGAGAGAGACCAAGTGACTTCATTCTCAAATTTGAAAAGGCCGCAGATAATTTTTTAAACTGTCTCCCTGAGCCCAGATCATTGCAGCCGGAATGTCAGTCATTTTGACATCCACACCTACCAGCCGGTGTGCTGTGCATTCAGCAGTAAGTTAACAGGTAGTTTCCTTGCTCAAGCCTGAGAGTAGAACGAGCTTTTCCGGCGATACGGCTTTCAGCACTCAAGCTCTAATGTTAAACTTATAGCTGAATAGAGCGCTTAAAGCCTGAATATTGCTGAACGCCTGAAAAACTTTTTGTGGAGTTGTACTCTCAGGACTGCATTTCACTATGTCACATTTTGACAAAAAAAATTGTCGACATACATATTTTGACACAACTTTATCGCCATTATCCATACCTTTACCGATTTTACTATGGACCAAATATGGACAGACAGTCGATTTAGCAGCTCATATACACGACGGAAGACCTATTCTAATCTACATCAATCTACAGACCGCTTCTAGTCCCATTTGACAAATGCTACTGAATTTGACATATTGAAAACCAACCTTAACCCTCTTAGCCTCTGGTTTAAAGTTGACCTTGGGTATTACATATCCATCTGTCTGGTAATCCTATACGATCCTGTACAGCTTCACCTCTGCCTCGCTCGGAACTAGGCGATGGGTAACTTCGTGCATTTTTCCTCATCGAACTAAACTATAAAGGGTTTGTTTTCACATTGACAAATTTAATTTCATCTGCCGTCAAATAAACACATTTTTTAATGGCACAAAAAATATATTGGGTTTATTCCACAAACTACTCACAGTTGCATTCGTCAGCAAATTTCTTAGTAAAAAAAGGGCAACACACTATTTTTAAAATTGCAGAAATTAACGCAAATTAAACTGGATAACTTTTTAACGAGCATAATCTGTGCTAACAAACAAAACTGTTTCATGAATTTTTGTGCAAAAAGCGTCATGGACAGTTTGTTTTTTTTTGTTCACGGCATATCTCGATAAACATTGTCGTCAATATATGATATAGTTAAAACTAGCCTTATAGATATGCAAAGGCGATTTTGAACATAAAAAATATAACGCTAAAATACAGAATACACCTTCAAATACAATAGCCGTCTCAAAGTAACTGAAACCGGTAGTTTACCTCAGCAATTTTAGTCGTCCAAAAATGCAATATGACTTCGGACTGACACTCATAAATATGTATGTAAATCGGTGGTGGGCACCGACCTGCCCGCGGGCAAAGCTCTTTCAAGCTTTATATACATTTAGTATAGAAAGCTTCAAAGAGCTTTGCCCGCGGGCAAGCTGATGCCCACCGCCGATGTAAATCCCTCTATGTACGTTAACAGGGACTTGAACCGGATTAATCACTTTTTTCTACTTATTAAGTTCAATAGTAACCCTGTGGGAAAATCTCTAGTTCTGAACTGGGGCGCTTCTAGTACATTTAGACCCAGCACTGGTTCGCGATAAATCTCTTTTGCATGCAAGCAACTGGCGAATTTAACATGGCGATGTCCTAGGAAGTGTCAATTGCCCCCCGCTGCATCCCTTTTTCGATAGTTCCGAACTAGTCCTAAATTCTATAGTTCCGAACCAGTTCTAAAATCGACATACGAAAGAAAAAAGTATCATGATTTTTCAATCATTTTGGTTCTTCCGTATGTGCGATTTTAAGTTATCTTGGAAGAAATGTGTTTCAATTTGAAATTAAATTTGTTTGAATGATTGTAAGAAATGTACGTTTACATACCTTTAGCTGTAGTTGAGTTTGCAGAGGTGCTCGCTGTTATTTCTTAGATTCCAGACTGTCCCAAGATGTTGAAATGTTAACACAAAGTTTAGTTTTGTATTACCAAGCTATGAAAAAGCATCTGCGAAGCACAGAATAGAAGCGTGTTTGAACGAAAAAGCCGCCGAACACATATCTATGTAAAGTAAACAAGCCCCCCGCTGCATCCCTTTTTCGATAGTTCCGAACTATTTCTAAATTCGTCAAATAAGATCTAGTTCGTTCTGCATCCCTTTTTGTATACTTCCGAACTATTTCTAATTTCGTCACTTTAGATATAGATTTCTAGTGAAAAAAACTGAAAAAAATTAGTACCACTTTTCGCCGATTTTGGACTGGTGGGGATCTAGTTCCTATCGGACCAGTTCGTTTTTTGCGATGAAGACCTAGTACGGAATTAGAAATTTGATTCACTAGTCCGCGGTTTCCCTACAGGGAATGGCGAACGGAATTTCAATACAAATATTTAGTCCGAACCGAAAACCGAACCACTTTTTATAAAGGTTTGTTTTCTGATCGCTGCTGAGACTCGCATTAGATTCTGCATAAAATACTTTTTACTTCCTAAATGAGTCGCATTTGACTTGCAAGAGTAATATTCTGCTATTATTTGGTTTATCTCTATGATGGTTTGAGATAGACTTATGATGATTGAAAATGTTGGCCTAGTCAGGTCGTTTGGAAATACTGTAATGATGTTATGGTTAACTTATTTTGATAGAGGGGAATCTTTGCACGCAGCAAAGAACGTGAATCTATAATAAGAGACAACACGTTATAATTGTAGCGAGTGTGAACATCAGGAGCGTGCCTTCTCTTTTCATTCAATCAAAAAACGTATTTGGGCAAAAGAGAAGGCGCGCTTCTGATGTTAACACTCGCTACAATTATATCGTGTTGTCTCTTGTTATAGATTTACGTTATTTGCACGCAGTAAAAGAATATCTTAGGATGTACAGTCTTCAGTTAGTCAAATTATGTTCTCTATGTAGTTACTACATGTATTCAAGTTTGCTTTCTAGCCAGCCATGCTAAAGTAGAGTAATTTCGTACTTGAATTATTCTACATCTAGTTTTTTTTATAGCTATAATAACATTTATGTAAGTAAGTATATGTATGTATATAGTATCTATCCCAGTTTATCGAGATTCGAGCGCGTGCTTGAAGAGTCGTTTAATAAAATTGGCACAATTTTCTAAGAAAGTTTTATTTTATTTCTGCCAATCAGTCGTGTTGCAATTTAAAAATATGGACACCAAGAAAAAAAATTATCAGCCGTAAAATTGCAAATACAGCATCACACTTGAACCATTTTTAAATCGCTAAACTAAAATCTACTGGTTTCTCCACACACTCAAAAACCACCAAACATGTTTTAAAAGACGAACAGAATATGAATAGAAAATCACGTAAAATACAACAAATTGCACGCATATTAAATGAAGAATGAAAAGAATAAACAAAAAAGTAGTAGTACTCTTACGATTTCTTTTACTGCGAAATGAAATCCTTAGGTAAAACAACGAAATTAAAAATAAAAATAATTACCAAAAAAAAAAAAAATCGAATATAGTACGGGAACATTGGAGATTTTGTACATTGCCTAGTATTCCTGGTGTCCCAACTAAAAATCTATAATCAATTGTGTTATTGGTCTGCAAGTGCAGTGCATGTCAAACAACAACTAAAAACCATACCAATGCGCCGCAAAGTATGCCTCTTTAAATATTCACCAAGATCTTGCAGAATCATATTCGTAAACATATATTTATTATGCTGTATTCATTTGGTGTATTGTTGTTTAACGAGCGAAATGAGCGGAACCTGTGACTTTTTATGAGTAAATTTTCTATACATACATATGTACATAGACTAGTTCCACATAACATAACGTACTATGTATGAAAAGTTTTCATTTATTTGCCTGCTTTGATTTCTCGCGATATCCATGGTTTTACTAAATACTGCTTCGGATTCTGAGGAACAAAAGTACAACTTTTGTTTGAAACTTTTTCCTCAGAAGTGCCTTTTTCAACCCCTAAATGGCCTTCGAAATTCAACTCGTCCTGGCCTTCAAAAATGGACGAAAATGTTTTTAATCGAAAACGAAAAAATATGAATCGCCAAGTCAGGGATGCTCTATCTTTCCAGTTTCGAGCTGAAGTAGGCTAAACAAACCGGAAGTGCATTATTTTAACCGGAAGTCCATTCCAGAAAAAAGTTATGTATTTTTGGCCGCAGAATCTGAATCTGTGGTAAAAACATGTCCTGGTCTTATTAAAAAAAATGGACTTCCGGTCAGTTTAAGCCACTTCCGGTCGAAACCGGAAGACGGTAATAGATAAAAAATAGAGAATCCCCAATATTTTTGCGTTTTTTAATAAAAAAACATTTTCCTCCATTTCAGAGGGGGTGGACGCAGAGCACCCGTCAAACCCTGTATAAGACATAAATTATATTTGTTCACAGGAGGGTCTCCTTGTGCTACGAGTATCCTCTTTTGAAATATAGCACTTAAAAACTTTTCTCAGACTTTTACTATTTAGGCCTAAAGCCAGAGCCATGCGTTGCCGGAGGATAACACACATAACCACACAACCTTATTTAGTCGGCATTTCCAATTAGACCGCACCTGGACTTGTTTGATCTCCGAAATGGTGTGCCTCCGAAAATCCTAAGCTCGTTTTGCAAAGAGCACGACTTTGATAAGGAAAATACTAAATTGGTTGGGTCTTTACTTAAACCTTCGAATACCAATTTCATAGGAAAAAGGTTCAATGAATTGTGTACCTTCCTGAACCTCTTACTGAAATTATTATACGCAGCCTCGAACATGACGGCCATTGGTATTCCTACTTCCTCATTTTTCGTTTTGGCTGTTCCGAAGTCATAATCGCCCTTTTTGATTCGGTTATCTGCAACACTTATTAAATTAAAGTTATTGGCTATTTTTTTAAGTTTTCGTCACAAAATGCACAAATGAATGTCCCAAATGCTTGGTGTCCAATTGATGTGAAACTACTTACTTGGAAGGGAAAACTTCAAGTAGTTGGAAATGATAAAAAGTAACTATTGGTAACTTTAGCTTAATACCAACAGTAAGCTATGTAATTTAAACGAGGAAAATAGCTTTGAAACTAAATTAAACTTTGAAAAAATTAAACTTTAAACTTAACTGGTAAAAAACTAAATAAGAATTGCACACCTTAAAGCGTTTATGTATAGTATCACATTAGGGTGGTCCTTAAAAATATCAAATGAACGATATTTTTTCAGTCTCACACCCTCAATCGGTAATTCCACGGTCACATATATCACATATAAATTTTGTTCGCGATTGGAGTCGGTTAAGGCGAGTCGCACAGGGCGAAAAGTGCAGATTCCTCTATAGAGACTCAAAAAATGTAAATTATCTTTTTTTCATCTAATACCCAAAATCGATACTACAATAGTCGAAGATATCACATATAAATTTAGTTCGCGATTGGAGTCGGTTAAGGCGAATCGCAAAGGGGTCAAAGGACAGATGCCTCTATGGAGACTCAAAAAATTTAAAATATTTTTTTTTATTTAATAACCCAAATCGATACTTCTAAAGATATAGAGGATATCACATATAAATTTTGGTCCCGATTGGAATTGGTTAAGACGTCTTCCTAGAGTAATCTGAACTTTGACCCGCAAAATAATTATTTTTTCAAACTTAAAAGTTTATTGAAGACTGACAGTCCCTATTCGCACGCCATTAGCAAACTTATTCCATGACTATTGTCATAACTGTTTATTACACCTAGAACAATGACGCAGAATATATGTAAACATTATTTTGTGATTTTCACGTATTCAATAAGTCACATCTAGGGATGGCAGCGATTAATCATTTGATTAAATCAATCGATTATTTTTGTCCAATTTACGATTTAATTGTAACGTAGTTTTGTGTTGCATAAATCGATTATTAATCGATTAATTGTAAATTAATCGCAAAAATATTTTCGAGAAATATGAATTCTATAGTTGTCTAAAATTGGAAACAGCCGAAAGAATTTTTCACTTTGAGCTCATACAATAGCGTAAAGCTACAAAACTAAGTAGAGACGGCTTGGCGGCATATCATCGACGCTTGGGAGGCTTTAGTTGTTACCTCGGTGCCTGCTGAGCGCCTTTTTTCAAAAAGCTGGTACTACAGCCACCGAGAAACGCAACCACTTAACAACAAAACGCTAATCAAAACTTTTGTTTTTGCAAACTTGGTTAAATAAGAAATAATTATTGCCGCTAAAAATACTTGTTTTATTTTATTTAATGCTAATTAACAAGAGAATTTGAAATTTTTTATGGAAAAGTGTTTTGGTGAATACTCACTGTAAAAAAGTGCCTTCGAAAATTCGATTAATCGATTATTTCTCAATAATTGGAATTAATTTTTAGTGGCTTGTGATTAATCATATGATTAGTTAATCGATCACTTGATTTTTGTTTTGCCATCCCTAGGCCCAACGACGAAACCGGTGTGTGTCTAAAACCAAAATTGGCAACGAATGACGGGAATTTCCACAATATTTACAGCACAGTTGTCAGCATTAGAACACTTCAAATCAAGTTTTTGTTGCATAGTTTTAGGCGTAGTAGTTATGACAATAGTCGTACGTTGAGTTGAGTTTTATCATTGGCGTGGGAATAGAGCTGTTAACTTAAATGCTTTTTAGTATATAACGGACTACTGTTACTGTTTATAATTACATACATACACACACACATGCAGTTAACACAGAGATGATATGCCACTCGTACTAGTACTCGTGCCATTGTTTTTTTAGTGACAAACAAATAATTAAAAGTAAAATACATTTAAGATTTGCTGATTGAAAAGATGAAAATAAATTTATGATCAAAAGCAGTGCACCACTTTAAGCTTAAAAAAGTACTACATAAACCACTACTGAACATTCTAATGTGTAATATATTTGCATAAATATGTATGTGTATATCAGCGTACGTTTTTAGCAATTATCGTAACTTAAAAAAAAAACGGATTTTTGTGTGTGAAAACAAATTAAATTTTTAAGCAAAGCTCTGCAGCTGGCTAAACAGCGAAGAAATTTGTGCATTCATAAGAGCATACCCACGTACCGAACATTTTGTATTGTATGTATGTATACTTAACTTCACTATGCTTAAGACCTGACAACTAAAGTCTATGAATTACATAAATGTATTTTTACGAAAGCATTCGCACTCGAATCGCCCATTTCGCACATGAAAACGTATGTAGTACATCTATGCATACACACACACACACACATTCTTACAAATTCTAAAAAGAATTCTCGAACTCAAAACAAGTAACATTTTTAACTACTCGTTGTCTTTAAATCAATCGTGTGAGATATATCCATATTCGTGTATAAATATACATACATATAATAAATAACAGCACAAATCAATTAGGATGCACGAAAAGTGTCAAAAAAAAAAACCGTATTAACCAGAGAAAATTGCAAACAAATTTAACTTTATGGCTGTTCATACTATTGTATATTGCAAAAAAAATTTCGTAAAAATGTAGAAAGTGAACCAAATACTTGCATGCATACCTGTATGTATGTACTTTGAACAAAAAAAAAAAATAAAAAATAAATAAATAAATAAAAATAACAGTGAATATGAAAATATTAAAAAAATAGTAAAATCGTAAAAAAATACAAAACTTCTTAATAAATAAGCCCAACTTTACAAAATTATATACCACATACAAAAATATACAAATAACATAAATAAATAAGCATAGCAAGAACAACAGGAAGTAAAAAATATGCAAAAAATAAAAAAGCGAAATCCCACATAGAAACACAAAAAATAAGTAAACTAGTTGCAAAACAGGCATTTTTCAATTTTTACTAAACAACAAGCATAAAATAGAAAAAAAATACAAACAAAACAACAAATTTGCCCAACTCTCGTAAAAAGCAAAAGAAAAAAATATAAAAAGCAAAACAACAGCCGGAAAGAAATCTTTACGCTACGACTAGAGCGATTTTTTTCTTTTGCAATAAAATATTTAAGGCCCTTAACTGGCACATAGCAAAGAAAGATGGTCAAAAGCATTTTCAGCATCTTCAATACTTTAACACAAAAAATAAAAATTTTATGTGCGAAAAAAAAACAAAAGTTAATACAAATAACTACATAGATAAGCAAACTTACAAATTAAATTCGACAAGATTTTGTGAAATTTAGTGTCTTTACACTTTGAAGTCCTCGTAAGAATTAGCAAACCTACAAAGTAAATATATAAAAAAAAATAAAAATTAATGCAAGCAAACAAGCACTCGAATTACATAGATATGTATGTGTGTATAGTAAATGTATTTCATACATACATGTAACTACAAAAAATCTTTAATCTTACTACATAGAGCGCAACAAATTTTCAAAGTTTTGAAATTTCAAAAACTGCTAAAAAAAAAAATTTTATGAAAAATTAATTGCATAATACATAAATATTTAGTGATTACAAAGTAAAAAAAGGCGAAATATCTAGAAATTTAAAAAAAAAAATCTACTGAAATATTTCCATGTGTCATATATGTATGTATACATGTACTTATGTATGAAAAAAAAAACAAAACAAAAAATAATATATTTAATTGCAGAAAAGCGCAACTCAAAAGCTGTTATTTGCGTTAAATATGAACTCATGATTGAGTCAGATAATTGCAAATATAAAAAAGAGAAATGTAGAAGAGAAGAAAAAAAAAACAAAACAAAAAAATATTTAATGCAAGCAAAATAAATAAAAACAAGCAACAAAAAATATGATAACAAAAATATTTGTGTGTTTTTATTCATCCGCTACACAGCAATTTTTGCGAGAACCTGGAGTGTTTCGACACTGTTTCATCAAAAATTTGCCATGGTTTAAGGATATTAGAGAATGTGGTTTGAGGGTCTCTAAAACCGAAACCGAAGTCCATTTCACTCCGCATTCGATTTGTTAGATAACCTCAATAAATCTTCGCCGACCCAGATGGAGACACACTTGGTAACCACTAAATACTCAACCGATGAAATGTCGCGATCTAAACACTTTGTTACTAACGCCAATATCAAACCCCGAGAGCTGCGAGCTAAGATCCTACAATCTTAGTCTTAGTTGACAATTTAGTAAAAAGTATTGAGATGATTCCACCCCCAAATTATCCTTCAAGCAACTGTGGCAGTAAGGATCTCATGATGAAAATTCCGTTCGCTTAGCTGACATGAGATGGGCCATATGTCCAGGTGCGAACTACAGGTGGTCAGTGGCGCTTCCACTCGCTCTCAAATCGTTGTTATCGTTCCATGATACCTTAGAGAGCGACATGAGGCTCCTGACGACGTAGCAAGAGAGTCTCATTTAAGGGCATTTTTCTTCGCATTCTTTATAAGTCCGGTTATCGGTGACGCATTGCGTTATCCTGCAGTTTAGTCAGACCTGATATTGTGCGATTAGTAGCATTTCTTACTGGACATTGGTCGGTTGGCATACACACCTCCGCGCTGGGTATCGCCTACAATGAATTCTGAAGAAGAGGAAACCGCAGGAAACCTCTTTACGAATCGACTGCTTTAATAAAGAGCAGGAACACCATACTAGAAGCAAAAGGGTGCACATCGTTGCAGGTTTGTCTGACACAAGCCTCCACAACATACTAAATTTTATCATCTACGATGGTTGGCTTCAACATATTCATACGAGGTTTATGCTACCAAAAAATCACTAAAATACTACCTACTTGTGCTCTTTAAGTTATCACATCAGAGTAGAAGCTTACCTGCGTAATTGACGTCACACCATTAAGCTATGGGTCTACTGCTTATTAGATTGCAAACACTGCTACCTGAAAACGCTACAGCCTAAGCTTGAGGTTGGTGGATTCCTTATGACAGCAGACCCTTCCACCAACCCTTTCATAACTGAATTCAACTTCAAGCCGCTTGTAGTTAACCTTTGACTTTCGAATGAAACCTTTATTAGTTAAAAGTTAGGCACTTGCGACTTCCTTTGGGCCACCGTGTTAGATACATACATACATATGTGAAAAGGCTTTAGACGATGGCATTAAATACAATCCGGATTTAGTTTTGATCCTAAAAACATAATTTATCGTACATCAGAATGCTCTTCCTGACCTATTACTACATATCCATAAACCAATCAGGGCTTTAACGAATACAAATAGCTTCTACAGTCAAAATGTGCATAAACTTTCTAGGTAGTTTAATTGTCGTTGTAAATCCGAAGCGCATTTCCCGGAGTGTGGTATAATTTTTATGTAAATATATATCCTTGATCTTTACAGCTTCTAATTATATCCAACTTAGTGCAGATTCGTGCTGTGAGAAATCAAAAAGGTGCTTTTATGCTTGGAAGCGATTGATTCCTCAAGTCCTGCCTCAGACTTTTGGCTTGAGCAGTCTTCTGTTTCCTCTTCTATGTGCCGATTTACTTGCCCCCGGTATGCCCCAGTCGAAAGCCCAATGGACTTTTTCAAGTCCACTTCTGCATCGAGGGGCGACCACTATAAGAAAAACACACTTTTTGGATGTGGGTTGGGCCGGATACGTTCCGGTAACCACTTAGAAAAGGCAGCTTATTATTAAGAGCTGAGTACTGAACTTTTAATAAAACTACAATGTGGTGTTAAAAGACAACAGTTACATTTATTACAAAGTTATCAATAATTAACATTTTAGCAATTAGGTTTTATTAACAGTTTTTCTGTGGCAGTGTATTAATTAGTATGTATATTTGAAAAATAACCTAAGTATTTCGAAATTGGCCTTGAGACGATCAAAAAGCCTTTTCCAACGATTTATTGCTCGACATACAAATATTCATCTTAAGTAAGTAAGTTTTAATGTTACGTTCTGTTAGGACTTTAAAAATACATTCGAGTTAAGCTATGGCTTATCTTTACGACTAAGTTATGTATTACTGATATGGAAAATAATGGTTTTTCTTTAATCTAACATTTTCCATTTGTTGGCGCCTTGGGACGACAGATTTTACTGCGACCATTCGCACCGTACACTATGTTACAGGAAAATGTAAAATACCCACAGGTCGATGACTTTGTATAGTAAGTCGATTGGAAATTTTTATTTTCCTGTGGTGGATTCTTTGTATTATCCATGCTACCCGTAATCGACTTGGTCACGGTCACATAGCTATCCGGAGTGCGTTGCTTATTTGTGCTCTGCTCCTCGACGCTGTCGAGGTCATTGTCAGTGGGTTGTGATTTTATAGCCTTAGGGTGGAATTTTTTCTCCACATTAACGGTACCACGGAAACCGCGAGGCACCATTTCAGTGGTCGATCGGAAGGGATATTTCTGAACACGTCCATTTTGATTTTGTACCAAAAGATATTTATCCGATGAACTTGGAACAGCGGCTTGCTGGCTCTGTGATGGTGAATTTTGTGAGTAAGTTCGGTAAGGTGTTTGAGAATCGGATCCGGATTTGCTATCCGATTTGGAGTCCAGCTTTCCGTTTGAGTTTTCGTTGTAGTACTCATCCTCATCGTCGTATTCATCGTATGGCTCCTCCTCCTCGTCTTCGTTGATTGTAGAATCGTCATCGGTAACTTTGTTGGCGTTGACGACTGGAAAAAGTGTTTAAAAGTATATATTGAATGTGTTTTAATGTTTCATTATCGCAAACTTACTTTCTTTGACACTCTTCGAAGATTTTAAGTCCAGATCGGGTAAAGCACCGCCATCAGCTGATAAAGCTGATACGCCAGGCCCGCTATACACGGCGTCTACGCGATCAGTCACCCTAAAATTTGTTGGAGTATTTAGTCGTCAGAAAAGCGTTAAGTTAGTGCCATTTACTTACCCATCAGAGTTACCAAATTGGCTTATACTGTGGAATAATTCACGATTCTGTTCGCGATAGCTTGCCACTTGCTCTTTAGTGCCCGAAGCAGACTGCGCGGCACCATGATAGGAAACGCCGAACCTGAAAAGAGTGATTTTCAATTAAAATGAAATTGTTTCCAATAGTGGAAAGTGGTGGATTTACTTCGATGTGCCCTGAATTTGCGACTGACTTTGGCCTGAATGGCTGCCAGATTGCGCAGACGCTTGGCCTCCACCGCTAGTCGGTGGTGCAGCGCTACCTTCTTGATTAGGCCGAAAGCCGATTTGAGCTTGCGACGAAGTTTGTCCCGGCCCACTAGACTGTGAATCGGCCAAACCTCCTTTGTCATTTGCTTGTACCTAGAGGAATCGTAAAATGTGTTGCGTCAATATACAGTTCACTTCAACACTCACAGTATGGAAGTAGTAGGCTACCTACCTCGCTCTGGCTCTGATGTATTATGCCGCCACTCTGTGAAGAAGCTTTAGTACCGCCATTCTTCGAGTTGACTTGAACCTGAGATTGCGACTGTGCCGCGCCACCCTGTCCTTGCGATTGACTCATCGCTCCATCATTATTTCCACTCACTTGAGCATTCGCTGAACGGTCGCTATCAGAAGTTGAAGCGCTAGCACTGAATGTTCCAGTTGAACTGTATGTTCCGGATACTTGAGTTTTGGCAGTGCCACCATTCTTTTTGCCCTGTGCACTGGCCGCTGCTTGGCCATCGCTAATGGAAGATTCAGCTTGTGAGAATGCATCATCTGCTCCTCCCGCTCCAGCTGCCGTTATCAAGCTGCTTGGACCTTACGAAATAAATTTTTATATTTTAGTACTTATACCGAGTTATTTTAAATTTTAAATTTACCTTCCTCCTTATACTCACCCAATGCTCCCCCTCCAGGGGCAGCAGCACCGGGATAGCCTACCGCTCCGGGTTCTACTGACACACCACCGGGCAGAACACCAGTACCACCAACACCACCTACACCAGTTCCTGCTGCTCCTATTGGTGCAAATGTTCCGGATCCTGGTGCTTCACCTTGTCCATACGCTTCACCTGCTGGTGCACCTGCACCTATGCCAACGCCTGGACCATAAGTCGATACTGCTTGTGGAAGTGATGGGTATGTTCCAGATGGCACTCCACCCACGCCAGCACTATATATATCACCAGCACCTGGTCTGTAACCTGCACCAGGTTGTACGCCGAGTTCTGGCTGTCCAGCAGCTTGGGCACCAAATCCGGGAGCGTAACCTGCGCCCGGCTGCAGTCTTGCGTCTGGTTGAAGACCGCCGCTTGGTTGATAACCGGCTCCTGGTTGAAGACCTGCGCCAGGTTGATAAACAGCTCCTGGTTGCGGACCTGCGCCAGACTGTACACCGGCTCCGGGTTGTAGACCTGCACCCGGTTGGTAGCCAGCTCCTGGTTGTGGACCTGCGCCAAGTTGATAGCCGCCTCCTGGTTGTATGCCCGCGCCAGGTTGTAGACTTGCGCCTGGTTGATAACCGGCTCCTGGATGTACGCCTGCGCCAGGTTGTAGACCTGCACCTCGTTGAAGACCTGCGCCGGGTTGTAGACCTGCGCCAGGTTGATAACCGGCTCCTGGTTGTAGACCTGCACCTGGCTGATAACCGACTCCTGGATGTACGCCTGCGCCAGGTTGTAGACCAGCACCTGGTTGTAGACCTGCACCTGGTTGATAACCAGCTCCTGGATACACGCCTGCGCCCGGTTGTAGACCAGCACCTGGTTGAAGACCTGCGCCGGGTTGTAGACCCGCGCCAGGTTGATAACCGGCTCCTGGTTGTAGACCTGCACCTGGTTGATAACCAGGTCCTGGATGTACGCCTGCGCCCGGTTGATAGCCAGGTCCAGGATATACGCCTGGGCCTGGTTGTAGACCTGCACCTGGTTGATAACTGGCTCCCGGATGTACGCCTGAGCCCGGTTGTAGACCAGCACCTGGTTGTAGACCTGCACCTGGTTGTAGACCTGCACCTGGTTG
>NW_023458566.1:8070791-8071000 GCF_013731165.1 Rhagoletis pomonella
GCACCTGGTTGTAGACCTGCACCTGGTTGTAGACCTGCACCTGGTTGATAACCAGCTCCTGGATATACGCCTGCGCTCGGTTGTAGACCAGCACCTGGTTGTAGACCTGCGCCATGTTGATAACCGGCTTCTGGATGTACGCCTGCGCCTGGTTGTAGACCTGCGCCAGGTTGATAACCGGCTCCAGGATGTACGCCTGCGCCCGGTTG
>NW_023458566.1:8071010-8079567 GCF_013731165.1 Rhagoletis pomonella
TCTGCTGAAGTCTGAAAATATAGAACATAATTATGTACATACATATAAGCGGTGAAAGGACCCAGCTAGCATATTTGCCAGACAATTTCTGATATCTGATATTTAGACAAGTCTTACAGGTATCGTACAGATTTCTGGGCGAAGTGTCTGGAGAATTTTATTTATTTCCTTATCCGATATATCTGATCGAATTATGTCCGATTTCGGGCATACACGTCTGATAATTCTTATTTTCCATGATTATTTGGTCAGACATCTGTTGGAAATCCGTCAGCATCGTCGGTAATTAAGTCAGAATTTCCCAGATTTCTAACTTTTTTGCCAACGAGTCTGACGAATATATAACAGATTTCTGGCAATTTTGCTAGCTGGTTAGATGAATATAAAACAATTATTTATAAAACTGAATCACAAAAAAGGATGGCAACTATTACGATGTTCTTTTCTACGCGGTTATATTCAACTCGGGTAGAGCCAACAAGCATAAACGGGCAATTTTCAACTTGAGTTAAGTATAAAACCCAATGCAACCCTGGCTAACACTTCTCAAATCATTTATGTACAAATTTCAACCCGTGTTAAAATTTCTACTGGGGTAGAAAAAATGTGTATATTCTACTCGATTAGACTTGTTAACTCGTTTAAAAAGGTGTTTATGCATGTGGGTTGAATTTACCCGAGTGGAATATAACCGAGTAGGAAAGAAGCATAAACATATATAGTATATAAACATAGCCCCACCTAGTTTGAAGACCTACTTGAAGATGATTTTAGCGTTATAAAAATTATCATTCTCGATAAACCCTAAAGACCGCCGAATTCGGGATATAAATAAAATGTTTTGTCGAGAAAATCGATTGTTCGTGAATTTTTTCTTGGATACAGAGTGACCACATTTTTGTCTCTAATATTTTGAACTCCTTATCACCATACCGACTGCTGAGTGGAAGATCGTCCTAGCCCAGTAGCCGCTTCGAAAACGCCCTATCTCAGAAAATGGCTCAAAAAATCCTACTTCAGAATTTTGTTGGAGAACGCCCTATCTCAGAATTGGCTTCAAAAAAACGTTCTATCTCAATTTAAAATGTATTAAAAATATGTTGAAACGCTTAGATAGGGCATTCTTGCAAATTTTTCTGAGATAAGATGTTTTCGAACCGGCTGCCAAGATAGGTGTATCTTCCACTCAGCCGTCGATATCCTCCTACATACATAAGATACAAAAAAGACTCAAGCACTAAACTAGTAGGAATTTTTACAAGCTTTAAAACAATAATTACTATAAAAATTTGCAAAAGTTATAAAACATCCAAAATATTAAGTGTCCCGGCATAAGCCATTGTTCATCAGTTAGCACTGTACATACGAGTTAGTATTGTTTACATTTACCCAAAGTTTAAAGTAGACAAAAAAATTTATATTAACAAATACTTTTTAAGCAAAAACACAACGGACTTCAATTCTAATATAAAAGTATAGGAGCACCGTTAATTTCTTCATGATCCAACGATCGGATCCAAACTAGTTTTAACTAGATGAGGTACCTATCATCTTTCCGATGAAAAAATAATTATCGAGATCGATCCATGTTGTCTAAAGTTATGCTGTAGTATACATAAATATATAGGAGACATTCTTTTTCATATCGGACACCAAATTTGGTGTCACACTTTCGATTGGCTTCAATTTTTTTTATGGGTTCTATACATGAATTACGCTAATACGTGTTCAAGGATTTTTTTTTGTTCTTCGGAGATATGCTCTGTCAACGTTTGGATTTTTTCGTGATTCTGACTAATCATGTACTACTTCAAATCGTTATATCTCGAGTTCTGCGCATCGAAGAGACTTCATTTTAACGTCGTCTTAAAGCTAAAGAAACAGGCTTAACGATTCTATTTATGTATAAGGTGGTCAAGATTGTTCCAAAGCTAACTATTCACAGTTGAACTTTTTAAATATGATTTGCATAGTGAAGACCAGTAAATTAGGGATTTAAAATTATACCATTGTATTCCTTGTTTAATTCTCTATAAAAAAAAACATGTTTAAAAAAGTTGGTCGTTTTTCAATAACTATTTTTAAAGAATTTTTTTTATGATGAGATAGCTTTTTTTGTGAGAGTCAAAAATTTTTTCTAGTTTGTTTTCGAAAACTTATGTTGAGATATACATATTTAGAAAGGTGTTAAACACCGGGTTTTTGCAAAAAGTAAAATTTTATTGCGATGGAATACCTATCCAGATATAATATTTGTACGGCAAGAATTTTCATTATGGCGACAAACCCCTAGAAATGGGCGTGTCAATTTCAGGACTAAAGTTAGCGAGTTGAAGCGAATCGAAAACATAACATAATTTTTTTTTACGAAATCCGTCCGACTTAAAAAAGAATGGCTCATAGATATACACCTCGTCAAGCATATAATTTTGCCTTCTTATTCTGCGTATTTCCATTTTGTTCCCTGATAATAAAATATATTCCCAAGCACGAAAAACTGAGCCGGAAGTAAAAAGTTTGGGTTAATTAAGAAGTCGATTGCTTTTGAATTATACGATTACTACATGCATACATGAGCAAATGAAGTTTAGGTGCACTGATTTTTTTTGCAATACGGGCAACTTTTTTTTGATTATTTTATTTTTGGCAAATTTTTTATAAAAATATGGTTAGTTCTGTAAAATAAACCCCAAAAATCAGAGCTCCAAACCGTGTGCAAAATTAAAGAAAATTCTGCAAATTTTTATTAAAATTATGAATTTTTTAATTACACTATTTTGAAAAATTTTGAATATGCAGTTATTTAGCCCATTCAATTTTAGTATAATAAGGGGCAAGTCTGAGGTAACTAGGACTTAGCAATGATTTTTGACAAATTTTTTTGTTGAAGCTGTCGCTCATTTTCTCCATATAAAATAATGTTCAACGCACGACAATACAACAAACTGATTCTATTTTCATTTAATTTATTTGATATTTTCTTATTCACTTAATTTCGTCCTTTACGTACGCATTATTCCATACATTATTGAACAATGACACACATCGTGCATCACTAAGTATCACCGGGATTCCTCGAATATGTATCTAAGTGTGGAATGCTACAAAGTCAGTTTTTTTATCAAAATAGGACCATACAAGTCACAGCGGTAAAAGAAAATTATATAATTCAGTTGAGTAACGGGTTTAGCAGAAAATCGTTAGCCTAAAAATATGGGGTCGCTGCATCTACCATTTCCTAAATAATTTTAATGCCTGTAGTAAAACGGTTTTAAATAATCGGATTGACGAAGCATGTACTTATACAAACGAGTATTTACATATGTACATTGAAGTAGAAACTCCCGTTTTGTTCACAAGTGAAGGCTTTTACCCTTATCTTTAAATTCGAAATCTTTAGATTAAATTGGTGTGATTGCGACAAATACTTAGCATACTTAACTGACCTTGGTTAAATTTGACTAGTTCATCAATCAACAATCATTCTAATGAAAAATTATGTAATACATAAGTGTTACACTTCAGATTCTCATGTTATTACAAGAAATAAAAAATATTTTCACAACTTTCTTTTTGCCTAACTTTGCAAATTAGCTTATACTATATATTATAAATATAAGTATCGAACCGAATACTTATCTGCTCGCTATGTATGAGTTCCGCTCGCTGAACGAAACATTTTGTATGTGGAAGCAACAGCAAAGTTAGCTATCTTATAGCTGAAATACAATGCCGGCGAACGGCGAACTCACCACAGCGAAATTCGCGCTGTCAAAATTAGAACACCCGCAAGCATATAAAATTGAACACAGCCAAAGCGAAATGCGAAGTTCGCTTGACGGCGTTTCATGGCGATAGATTTATTTCTATCGCCCTGCTGGGCGATGACAGCTGTGCGTGCCAAAGGTGGCCGTATTTGTTTTTTGCTTTCAAAGTTTTAAAAGAAAACAACCTAAACACGACTTTTTTTTGTTGTTTGAAAAATATAGTTGTGGATTAGTTAAGTCTGGCTTGAAACAAATTATTTATAATAATCTTTCTTTGTTTCACATTTATATTTGTTATCATTTCCTCATTTCTAAATATGGTTTAGTTTTTTCTAAATATGGTCACCCAAATTATAAAGGCGACCAAATGGGATCAGCTGTTTTCGCTACCGCTCTAATTCTGTTTAAGTAGGCGAAATAGCTGGGCGAACGGTGAACGACAGCATCGCCCAATTCGGCGAAGTTTGCCGTTCGCCGGTATTGTATTTCAAGCATTAGCTGGACATTGGCATGAATTTCGTTCGTGTCGCCACTCGCTAAGTGTTGTCGAATCGATGGCGGCTTTGGTGGTTTTAAATTCGATTTTTATACCTGAGTACACTTGTGCGAAAAGGTGCTATAACTTTGCTATAACAAACTAACGGAATGTTGAGATTGAAGCGTCGTCGACGAAATAAAACTAATTAAACTGATAAATAGTGAGTATACGTTACATCAAATGCTGTATAACTAAGGTGTAATATTATTTATATGTTCAAAGTAAAAGTTTTTAATCGTTTAATTTTATTGTGTGTTTATAGATAGGACATTTAGTTAGAAAGCTTACATACTTCGGGAGAATTTGGGGTTCTTCAAAATTTTCGTTTTGCAGCTAAAACTGAGTTATGTTCTTAATTTTTATATTTAAACTCGATTTTAAAGTTTTTTATGTCAATAAATATATGTTTTTATGCGGCTACAGGGTGTCCGATACCATCCTCCCACCGCTCCTAAAATGGAGGAGAATGTTTTCTATTGGAAAATTTAAATTAATTTTAAAAAAGTAATACAAAATCGGGTGGTTTCGGAGATTTTCCTTTTACATACATATGAACAAATCTCATTTTATTTTTTTAGTGTCACTCTCTTCTCTTGTCAGAAAAAAAGCACTAAAGCATTATTCTTGCGTTTACTATTTCAATCAATGGAGTTCCAGTAAAAACTAAATCAAGTGTTTGAACAATTTTAGCTTTAAAACGTTTATTTTGTACGAAAAAACACCGAAATTACTAATTTTTTCCAGGGACCGACAGGACCACGAAAAGAAGAATACGAAGTTATTTTGACCGGACTAGGTGTAAATGTTTTTGGGGTCGCTGAACACGAAGCTGAAGTCCGTTTTGGTCCATTACTTCACAATTTTGTCTAACCTTAAAACATGTGGCTGACTTTACGTGGCAGACAAACTTTTTTAAATTTTTATGAATTTACTTTAATTTTGGTATCCGAGGGTTTTTTGACCCTTTAGAATTGAATTCTTATAAGATTTGGCACCTTTGACCACCATATTGGATGCACCATTTTAAATTTTGAAAATCTGACTCAATATTTATAAAAAAGATGCTGTCACATAAAATTCGCCATATTTTTGAGGTACGAAAAAAATTCTGACTTGAGGGATCAAAAAGGACTGCAGAGTCGTATTCAGCGACCCTAGAAACATATTGAACACCTATTGTGGTCAAAAAAAACGTTTCAATTTTTGACGTAGAATACGTCTTACCTTAAGGTATGGGGGCTATGTTCAAATGTTGTAGTTGTAATTTTTAGAGCTTCACAAAAACGCTTATTGCACGAGAACTAATAAAGCGATTTCAAAGAAAAGTGTGGCGTTTCAAAGATAAAATTCCAAACCTGTCGACAGATTCGTTTTTGTAAATAACCAATTCGGTTTCTGTCGTAAAAACAACGGTAAACATTGCCTTATTTTGGGGTCAATTTTGAGCTCTAGTGCTCTAGCAACTTATTGTTGGCATATATAACTTTCATTTTCGGGATATAGGTTCTTTGGAGCAGTAGAAATATTATCGGGTACAAATTTTATATAAATTTAACAAATATTGAGCATTTTAAGGCAAAAAATGCTCGAAAACCGCTCGAATGATTTGGTTTTTGTTTTCTTTAATCAAAAATTCAAGAGTTTTCCTTTCGTTTGGTATATGGGAAGTATTGGTTGATATCTTCTATATATGTTTATTTTATTCAAATATATGGGCATAAATGATTTTCCATACAAAATCACCTCGTCATCATTTTGCAAACACGTGCATATGTTGGAAGTGTGGGAAGGAGACAGAAAGTATGTATGCGTATGTAATGCGGCTTTTGATAAACAGAGGCGCGCTATTTATAACCTAGTCGCAGCGTGTGTACATATGTAAATACATACATACGTACATATGTTGATTGCAGTTAATTTGGATCTGTTTCTATTTTTAGTAATCTATGTATGTCTATACATACATATGTACATACATATTATATATGTACATACATATATGAACACATGTATGCATAATACGCGAAGACTTTTCGAAGTGAAACAACATTTAGAAAAAGTCCAATCCAAGAATAAAAGTAAAGGTGAGGACGTACATAGATAAAGAAAAGGATAAAGGCCAAGGTAAAAATAAACACAAAAACAAAGTTGAGTAAAGATAAAGGCAAACATGAAGACCAAGGTAAATTTAAACACTTTACTTATATGTATAAGTGCAAAGGTGAAGGGGAATATGTATATGAAGAATATGATAAACATAAAAATAAAAACAAAGATAAATATAAAGAAAAAGATGCGGATGAGGATACCGATAAAAGTATAGATGAAGATAGAGGAAGAAAGATTAAAATAAAGGTAGTTGTAGAGAAAAGGATATAGATAAAGGCACAGAGACTCAATCTCGGAACTATTTCGGGATTTTAGGGATTCTCGGGACTTATCGATATTTTGTTGGTTTTTTTATCGATTTTGTTATCGAAATTTTTATCGATATTGTTATTGATTTTGCTATCGATATTTTTGGAACTTATCGATATAATGATCGATATTTTTATCGATTTTGTTATCTCTTTCTTATCGATTTTTTTATCGATTTTATTATCGATTTTGTTATCGATATTTTTATCGATTTTGTTATCGATATTTTTATTGGTTTTGTTATCGATATTTTTATCGATTTTGCTAACGATTTTGTTATCGATATTTTTATAGATTTTGTTATCGATATTTTCAGAACTTATCGATATAATGATCGATTTTGTTATTTATTTTGCTATCGATATTTTCACTTATCGATATAATGATCGATATTTTTATCGATTTTGTTATCGACATTTTAATCGATTTTGTCATCGGTTTTGTTATCGATATTTTTATCGATTTTGTTATCGATACTTTCGGAACTTATCGATATAATGATCGATTTTGTTATTTATTTTTCTATCGATATTTTCGGAACTTATCGATATAATGATCGATATTTTTATCGATTTTGTAATCGACACTTTAATCGATTTTGTTATCGATTTTATTATAGATTATTTATCGATTTTGTTATCGATATTTTTATCGATTTTGATATCGATATTTTTTTCAATAAATATCTTTTCTGTTCAAAATTTCAAATCTTTAAATCTCAGTAAGCTGTAGAAAAAAACAATGGTATAAAATAAAAATAAAAATAGGGCTTTCGCTTATATTCTCATTGAGTTCTTTTCACTTAGAAGTATGTAAATTTGTAAAATTTTGGAAAAACCCTTTTTTTCTTAGTGTGTGATTTCGTTTTTGACTTGGATATGCTCTTAACCATACCACGTATTCTACGTTTAAATATAGCGGCTGTATCTCCGATACAGCCTGCAGACCAAGACGAAGGCGCTGGACTGTTCCTTTTTTTTGTAGTCCTGTGTTATTTACTATTTATTTCGTTTTTTAACCGACTTCCAAAAAAGGAGGAGGTTATCAGTTCGTCGGAATATTTTTGTTTGCCATGTACATAAGTTACCGTATAACTTTGGACCGCGTCAACCTATTTCGAAAATTTTGCATCGGAAAGGTAGTGCCTCAGAGGTAGTCCCATACTAATTTAGTTTACATCCGATCATTGGATCATGAAATATATATAGATATATATATTTTTTTGCGGTTTTTTTTTGCTAAAAATTACTTGTTATTATTCTATTTTTTTATATTACCGAGCTTGAAAACCAAGTTTCCCTTTTTTTACTTCTGTTTCAAAGATCAAATAACCTTGTTTTTTTGAAATGTCAAAAATTAAAATTTCTATAGATATGCCCATATATGTACACAAGTGCTTAAAGTTCTGCTCAGCATTAAATTTTCACGGACAAAAAAAGCGAAGTTCCCAAAACTTTGCGTTTAAAGTTTTAAACATTTTTGCAAAAGAGAAACATTAAAATAGTTTTTTTTTCTCTCCTGAACATTTTCATAAAATTAACTTTCCCTTTCCATATTTGGGTAGCAACATCCGAAATTTTGTCTTCGATTTGTCAGTCTTTGAACTTTTTGCATCCGCACTTCAATTACTACAAACACTAAGAAACAATGATTTGTTGTGTTTTTAGGGGAGTTTAAGCCGAATGCAGAGCTCATTACGTGAGCCAGCTTAGTATATACTAACTGATCAAAGATACTGACATCCAGGAGCCACAAAAATGCTGTGCATAATCAAGTATTTAAATTAAATAGTTATAGTCACTCGCATTTGGACTCCATTTTTATTTGCGAATTA
>NW_023458566.1:8089567-8104378 GCF_013731165.1 Rhagoletis pomonella
AAAAATCGGTTAGTAGTCGATAAAAAAATCGATACATAATCGATAACAAAATCGATAAATATATCGATAAAATACTCGACCCTATTAAGCTAGCATTTCAGGGTATTATTTTATATATATATAAGGAAAATTTGAAAGTTAGGGTGCTCGAGCACCCCCCTTCCCCTACCTGGCTACGCCCATGAGTATAAGTATTTATTGATTTTGAATACGAATTCATAATCAACTTTAATGCCATTTACTTTCTGATCGGAAATTGGAATTTCGTTATACACTTCCTTTTTAGAAAAGTTAAATACCTTGAACTATTGATAACTACATTGGTTATGCGCCATTTAATCGGTCATTCAAGAAAATTAAAACAGCACCTTTTATTTTTGTTTCTTTTTTATTTGGCATTTGCTCGTTTTTATACACGAGCGCTTAATGCAAAACTAAACATAATCTTTGGCATAATTAGCTTTTTGTATATTTGTTGGTATGTACATTCTTAAAAAAGAAAAAGACGAATAAATGTGTATATAAAATGAGTATACTACTACAAATATAACTTTAAAAAAAATCAAAAAATATAAAAAGCTATACAAATGCGTTGTTTTCTACGTTTATAATGCTTGAATTAAATAATTAAAACCTACTTGGATTGAGTAAAATGAGTATGCATTCTGAGCTAAAGGTTTTCACATTTACTTAAGTACACGTTTACATACATATACATATGTATTTATGTACAAAAATTTATGTACAAAAATTTATGTTTACAATTAGCAGATTAAGCAAAATTATACTTTGGTTCCATCGTCATACACACTAACTATTCTAATAATTTTCTTCTTTTTTTTCATCTTCAAATATTGCACTCTACACGGCCTACAAGCTAATAGTTAATTACAAAAATAAGTATTTTACGTTAAGTATTTATAGATGAAACTTAACAAAGTTCAACTTTTAAAATTAAAGACTAGACAATCTCGTCCGTTTTTTTGTGATTGGATATAAATTTACAAATTATGTGCGTATTTTTAAACAGTACAAATTTCTTATATTTCTAAGGCAATTAATTTCAATGAGTGCAAGAACACGTGCTACATCTACATACAATAACATACATACATA
Organism: Rhagoletis pomonella; assembly: GCF_013731165.1. Taxonomy (NCBI): domain Eukaryota; kingdom Metazoa; phylum Arthropoda; class Insecta; order Diptera; family Tephritidae; genus Rhagoletis; species Rhagoletis pomonella. The sequence goes on from NW_023458566.1 coordinate 8,090,684, forward strand.
CATACTACATACATATTTATAAAGGCAAGCTAAGATCACTAATTAAATATTGTATTTGTGCAAAAAGCTGTCTAAAATGTGAAATATGTACATATGTAGGCTTCTGCATACATAATTTTTATACAAATATGTAACTGTATTTATTTGAGCATTATCAAATATTATGGAAAGCAAATAATTCAACGTGTACGTTGCGAAAAATACTGTCTGTTGCTTTTAAACTATTTGAACAAAAATCCATTAAGAATTGCCATATTCAAGAAGCATTGAATCCTAATAGAATTTAGTTCGAAAATATGTATGTACATACAAACGTACCTTTTTTACAATGTTGAATTTTTTTTTTATTCTTATGTTTTTACATACCCTAGTAAAAAGCAAAGAAAAAAGACATATCTTTGGTTTACTTTATTTTTACCAATGTTTCCATAAGTTTAGTGAGAGATTCAATACATGAAAATGAGAGTGAAACTAGCTTATTTCTACGATTGAATTCTCGTTGGCAGAGATTTATTTTTAAAAATAGTGCATTTTTGAGTACACGCACTGTCATAATTATAAGCGCACCACATTTTGACAAGTTTTAACCATTAATTTTTTGATATTTTATTAAATTTATTTTGCTATAAAAAATATAGTTTATTTTTTTACGAAACCCATAAAATTCCAAGTTACAAACTATGTGGAATATGTAAAAAAAAATTAAACAAACTTTTCTCCAAATTTCGAGTGTGTAATTTTCTTATAAAGTTGTTGAGTTGCAGTTTTGTAGTCCATTCAATTTTAAGGCAATAAAGCGCAAGTTTGATATAGCTAGACCTTGCCGTTTTTTATTTTTTTTATTTTTTGCTGAAAGAGTTAGTTGCTCATTCTCATTCCCTTCCATATTAAAAAATCTTCCAACATACTCAAAATCTTTCTAAGAAATGTTATTAAAAAGCCCGAAATTTTTACGAAGGTATGCTGATTATTTTTTTTTTTTAATATTGCACAACTCTTAAAACTTGGATTTATCCTGTTTTTATTAAAGACTTAACTATATTTTTATATAAAAATAGCTAAAATCAAGTAACCAAAAATAAATGGCCAATAAGGTACACTTATAAATATGCCACAGGGTGTATGTCTACATTTTGTTAAATCTCAAATTTTTTTTTTTTTTGTATAAAAATAGCCACTATGTATTACCTTATGACACATTTAGTAATTAACTACATCTAACTTTTTTTCATATTTGTTTATCACAATCAGTTGTCTACTCAACTACCAGCGCAAACTTTGTGGCGCAACTTTTTTTTTAATTATTTTGGTTTTGATAATGATTTAGCGCAATGAAATAAAACACTTCATTAAGTTTAATGAACCTGTTTTGGGCGAAGGCAATTCGGAAGTTTCCCTTAGCCATTGCTTTGGAAAAGGCTGACGATATTGCGCAGTTTAAATTTTTTTCTATTGAGCTTATACAAGTAAAAGATTAAGTACTTTCGTATGGCGATATTCTAGCCTTTCCAGATCATCTATGTATATACATATGTATTTAACATATTTTGCAGAAGTATATATATTTTTTACTAGTCCCAAGCATTGATGTTTTACAAGCATTTGTCGTTTCAAATTGAATAAAATTTCGAATGCCGTGATCACAAAATAAAATTTCGATTCGATTTGAATTCGATATCGAATTCTACAATTTGTGTCCTTGTTCCCAAGAAATATGAAGCGATTGGTTTGCAGTGGGAAACATTCGTAAAGGAATTCAAATTATAGTAAATAGTATATAGTAAGGATATTTGAATATCAATTAGGAGAAAAATCCGAAAAAAATTAGTTTTTTTCAAACCGGTCCCTCTAAAACGTGGCTATAGCATCATTGATATCCTACGAAGTCGTCATTTTTTTGTAGATCCTTGATCACCGTCAGCCATAACTTTGCTAATTTCATTATTTTGGGATAACTCAAGAAAACAATCAGCTACGATTTCAAGGAATGTAACTATGCAAACAGTTTCGTGACAGATTTTCGTCGAACCTCTAGTTCCTACTTGAACACAAAGGCCATGAAGTTGTCTTTCATAACATACCTATGTAACTTACTAAAAAAAGTATAGTTGGTAGAATCGACACTGAGTCACTAAACTGAAATGAATGTATTCGGTACTTTGAGGATATCAAACAAATCGCATAAACTGATAATTTATACGAAATAAGATTAGACAATTTCGCATTTTTCTAGGGTCCTTCGGGAGGTGTCTTTCATACAACGAATTACGCTAGTTTGGCACAGATCACTATAGGAGAGGACAGGATAAGTCTTTATAAACGGGTCAAATTTATCATTTTCGTTTTAAACATTTTAAGCATTTATTTAAGTAGTGCCTATCATTCGCGTCTTTTCCAAGTACATGTATGTATGTACCTTTCTTAAGTGAGTCACAATTTACAGCACCACATCTTTTCAGGCTTTCAAATATACCAACAGTCTAAATTTTTCAAAATTTTTCATTGTCTTTTTGAACTATCCAACGTGTGGCCAAAGCTTTAGGCCAAAATCGCATAATTACTGGTCAACTCAAAGGGGCTCGTCTTTGTCGAATGTGTAAAATTATTTTTTGGCGAAAAGTCCACCGGTTGATCTTGAATCTCATTTCGTATGCTGCACAGCTGTAACGGCATATGCGCCACTGTATCCACGAATCCTTGCGAGCCAACGTGGTGCTCACGATAAAGTAGATCACTCGGCGTCGTCGCCGTTTGTATGACGCTGATGCGCTTGAAACGTTCATACTCCTCCTGAGACATGGGACTTGTAAGCATGGTGTAGGATTTCTCTTGCGCCATATATGGTTTGGTTATGCCATCGTTGTCTGACAACGGCGAAACGGTTTGGACCTCTAAGGGACTTTGCGTTGATTCCGGTGTATATTCAGTATGACCATACGTAGATTGACGACGATCTTTCTCCTTCTGCAAAAGTTTGTTCGCCAATGTGGACTTGGCCGAGTCCGTAGCCGATTGATTGTTCACAGACTGTTTAGCATTGGATGCGATTGTGGAATTAGTAGAATTTCGATTTGAACGCGACTCACTGCGTTCACCGACACGGTGGTGGTTCTTCATGCACGAAGACTCTTCATGCTTGTACAGATAGGATTTGAGAGCAAAAGCTTTGCCGCAACGGCCGCAGGTGTGGGGCTTGGTGTTCGAATGGGTTTGTATGTGTGCGCGTAGATTGGATTTATCCGCAAAGGCTTTGTTGCAAACGCTGCACTTGAAGGGTTTCTCACCTGGGTGAATAAAAGTGAAGCAAGAAAAACGGTCAGTTTGAAAGCTGCGACCAGTATTTCGTTTTTTTTTTGTTTTTTATTTATTTTTTTCTTAGCTTACCTGTGTGCGTGCGTATGTGTCCCTGCAGTAGCCATGGCCGAGAGAAGCATTTGCCGCAGTATTGACACTCACAGCCCTGATTGTGGGTGCGCACATGCATGCTGAAGGCGGGCATCGAGACGTAGACTTTCTCACAGTATGGACATCGTCGCGCTTTCTTATCCATTATTGACCTATTTCGGGGAGGGGAGTTATTGGTGAATTGGTGAACGTACTCAAACTAAGCAAAATTCACTTCGTTACCTGTGGGTTTGCCGATGTCTCGCCAAATTTGACGATGTCGAATACTTCTTGCCGCATTCCGGACAGACGTGCTCATCTTCCAGCAAATTACCGCCGTTAGCGCTACCCTCAGTGCCATTGCTCAGCTTGCTCATCTCCGAGTTGCTGGAATGGCTCGAGATGCCAGTAAATTGATCCTCACTGCTGCAGCTGGGTAAACTGCTGCATGAATGCTCATCGTAACGGGAGTGGTCCGAGATTGTGGAACGTCGCAATTTTTTGCGATCAAACACTTTGTGACTGTAGTAGTTGGAGTCATCATCGGAGGATGAGTAGAATGTTGTACGCGCTACCGCTACCGCTGTGGTGGAATTGTGGTTGTGGTGTTCTGTTTGGATGTTCTGATAATCCCGTGTCCCATAGAGTGCCGTGCTGCTGCTGTTTATCTGGTTGTTGTGCCACATTTCAGTTGAAAAGTCATTGTTTAAAGGCGCTTTGTGAGATATAGGTACAAAGCTTTGTTGTTCTGTCATGAGAACATCTGGTGCAGTGGCAGGAGCTGGACTCTCATCGGTGAGATACTCCAATTCTTTGTGCCGCTTGATGTAGTCTTTAATTTCTGTTATGTTGGTTGTGCTGAGGCGGCCGGCAGCCAATGTAACCTCAGCCAGTTGTGTAAGGTTATACAACTCTTCGGGGATTGCGGTCGGCTGTTCCTTCGTCATTTTGGCTTATCTGGGGTTTTGTTAGTGCTTAGCTGTTAACGAAAAGAATAAAAGTAATTTTTATTACATCGTTTGTCATGTGTAATAAGTTGAAGAAAGACATAAAAAGAGGGCATGCTTTACGACTATCCACTGCCAGTTGGTGATCAGGCGGGAATGAATGCAAGGAGCGACTTCATTGGAGTCACTACTAGAGACGGAAAGGCCGATGCGCCTCTTAACGAATTTTGTCTTATAGGAACAGAAGCTGCTAGATTTGGTGCACACAATGCTCGTCTCGCGATTCTCGACTGTAACGATTCGAGCCCTGATATCAGTAGAGATTAGAAAACTCTCAATATTTTTCTACTTAACTACCAAGAGGTAGCACAAAGGACCTTGGGTTTAAGTGGGTGGCATCAGGGATTGCCGCCGCACCTATCCTAACTCATAGATCGAACAGCCTTGCTACAGAAACATTTATCAGAAATGCCAAAAATTCCCCTGGAGCAGTATTCGGCTGATGCCTGCCTTTATAGTTCTAACTTTTAAGGCTGAGATCATTAAGAGCAAAAAGGGAGGGACAGAAAAACTTTAGTGCGAACATCTTGATCTGCTGGCGGGTAGAGTAGATCGCGAAAATTTTATCAGAAAATAAGAAATAATGCTAAAGCTGTTTTTTAGTTCCGATTCCATCCGTGATTCGAACAAGAAATTCCTCATTTAATGCATAATAATCTACGGTTTGCCTAAGAAAATCTATAAAATTTTAAACAAATTTGAATTTGAGGCTGCTATAAAAAATTAATGGGTCTTGGCAAAGCGTAATTTCATATACATATTTACGAAACGATCTTGGGAGATCGATTTTTTTTATTTCAGTTTTTTCATACTTTGAAAAACTGAAGACATTCTTAAGCAGGCCTGCCAATTAGGCTCGAACCGTATAATTTGTTGCCCAATTTTTTTTACTTCAATTGGCAACTCATTTTTCAATTTGGCCCAAGGACAATGGTTGATCTGGAAAAAAAGTGGAAGGTCAAATGAATAATAAGTGATAAAACGTGACAAAATTTCACGTGACTTGCAACTTGCAACATTTCTAATAAATCGTGAAACTTTTTCATTTCAGTTAAAGTTAATAATTTTTGTGAAAGAAATTTTAAGTGTTCCATGATTGTACTTTAAAACCACGCTGTATGTGTTTTCAAATTTCCAAAGTGCTAAAGTATTTTCATTTCCAATAAGTACTGCGACATATGTATATCCGTATGCATAAATACATACAGACATATGTACATTGCATATTTTTTATTAGATCTACATAGCTTATCTTAAATGGATTTGCCTATTTATTTATTGTCTGCGGAAGTGCTTATGGGCGAACACATCAATTTAATCTTGGAACTATTCATTTGCCTTAAATATTTCTATCACCAACGATTGCACATTATTTTCAAGGAAAACATGCACGCCACATGGGGCACTCAATGTTGGCGCACAAAATTATAGCCAAGCCAACAAGCAAAGCGCAAAGAATTTCACAACGTAACCAACTCGTTGATCCCGAACCACTTGCAGCGATGGACCGCCCTAAAGTCGGTCGGCGAGATTTTCTATGACCAAATAAACATCGCACAGCTGAAAACCCCGACCACAGTCACACCATCGACCGACCAGCTGAGTGCAAAAGCGGCCGCTGACCATTAGTGATCACCACTTGCCACTTTGCCACTTGTCTAATGCCACACGACCGATTCACACTGCTCTCGGTACTCGCATTTTCCAAACCTCCCAACGGCCAAATTGCTATACAATTTATAGTATACGTACATACATACATACAAACTTTTTTTTGTGCGCAATCAGATTTTTCAAATCGTAAACCTACATACATACATATATATACACATAGATACATACATACATGTATGCAGTGCATGACGCGGTCAGCCAGCAAGCCAAGAAGCCACTAGGCAGTCAGTTCAGCTGTTCGATGTTCGATGCTTAACTTGTTGCTTTTCGAGGGAAAGGTGAAACAACCTGCTAAATACGAAATGTGCGTCATTTTCCTTTTAGACGCTCATAATTTAATGAGTTGAAATGAGGCCAAATCGGCGAGCACCAACTAAGAAAATTCGTGTCCGCGTGCGACAATATGGCAAAATATAGAGGAGAAACATATGAGGTGGGAAGGCGGCTAACCTTTTTGTTGAGTTTTGCGAAAAAAAACAAAACAAGATCCCACTGTGCGCCTAAACACACACATATCTATATATAGTACTATGTACATTAGTGTGCCTCACCAAAAAAGTCGCGAGTTTTTCCACCGGAATCGAAAAATGTAGGTATTATTTTGTTTAAAGGCTTCCGCTAAAATATTAGGGAAAAATATTAAGATTTACGTGAGCTGGGCTGATTTGAGAAGACCTCAAAAAATCAAGTTTATTATAAATGAAATTAGTTTCTAAAAATATTTTTTTTTTTTTCAAAAAATCACCGCGGCGCGGAATCAAAATAATGCAATTTTTTAAGAAGTTTTAAAATATAATAAATTGCATAATTCCTCTGGAAAAATAGTACCAATTATTTATTTTTGGGTTCCGATCGGTTCGTATTTATGTTTTTTAAATTTTAATATTTTAATAGGCTTGTCCGATCTTGCATCCTTTAGTGCAAATAAAACTACTATTGTTGCCCAACGTCGTACCAATTATTTTTTTTGTGTTGAGAGTGATGCACCCTAATGTACATACATACATCCCTACATACATACAATTGTATAAACTTAAGTACTCTTTATATTCAACATTCTCGCTTAAGCCGTTTTGATGCTAATAAAGAAATAACAATTAAATATAAAGATTTGTGGTCAATTAGTTGGTGATAGCAACTAATGTTTTTTCGTGGAAATTTTACTTCCGCCAACGTTGGTTGAGTTTGCATAAATTTTATTTAAAATATTTTGGTAATAAAAATTAAATGCGCTATTTTTAACCAAGTGGTACCATATGTGTGAATTGACTATAAAAAAAAAGGATCGAGGTTAAGGGCCAATGAAATCTCATCAAGAAGTTAGACGCAAGTTGTTTAAAGTCTAAGCTCGTTTTTTTAGGTGCTTCTAAGACCTCTTGCGGTTGTCAATTGTTACCATTGCCGAGCTTTATACTGAAGTAGGGTTATCAAGCACACCCCGACAATTTTCCAGGCATTTCATCAAAGACGCAAAGGCCTTAATTGCCACATTCTTGACTGCAATTGGATCGTTGGAGCTCCATCATATCCTTGGCCATATACATAGGTACAAAACAAACTATATCTAGTTCCGAAATATACTTTTTAATAGCTCTTGATAACTATCTCAAAACCAGATGGGTGATAAAATAAAAATTCGCAAACCCTCTCATAGTAAAATGCTAAATCCGCCACTGGACATAGTCATTCATTACTTTCATATTTTTTAATATTATCACTGCGAGCTGATCGTTATACGTTTTTTTTCGTATTCCAATAATCAGAAATTAGTTAATCCTTAAATTATTTGGTTGAATAACGAGGCAAAGTGGATTTTTCGAATCCTTGAACATTTTGAAGATATATGTATGTATGTATATACATGCGAATCTACAGCTCAAGCTTGTACACCCCTGGTATATCATATACGTTTGTATGTATGTACGTTATTGTATGAATATTTTATAATTCGCACAGAAAGACTTTATTTTGAATTTCTATTCCGCATTTGCTGCTGATAATGTTCCCATACAATTTGAATAAATATGTTTGTATGTATGTATAAATTCTCGCATATATTTATTATATAAATATTTTTGCGCAGCTTTCCATACCTGCCCGATCGACTTGGCTACAAAATTTGGAAAATATTATGTGTATGTATGTCTGTATTTTCCTAATTCTTATTTTAAGTTTATTATTATTTTTGTTTGTATTTCTTTTTTTCTTCTTTTTTGCTTAAGACGCAAACTGGGAAACGCACGCGGTACATCTGCTGTCACATTTTTGCTAGATCCCCCGCCCCCCCCTCTCACACACGCGCATATTTCTACCGCCTCGACTGGTGGCAACAGCTGACATCTGGGAAATTTCTAAGATGCGATCAAACATCCATACACAGTGCCGGCCACTTAAATAGCGCTCTCGTTTGATCCGTAGCCAATTTTTTTGAATAGGCCTTTTTTAATCTTTTTTTTCTTTTCACATAGTTCATGTACGAGTATATACCAGAATCTAAAAACTCTAAATATTTATTTTATTGAACATTTAACTAGAGAATTTTTTTTTTTAATTTTATGTATATCTGCATACTAGTAAATTTTCCATTGCAAAAAATTACTTGAACATTTTAAGGAAAACCTAACGAAAGTCTGTCACGTTTTTTTCGTTTTAGCAGCTTACTAAACTTTGCCTTAATCAGTGAATCGTGTTGTCTTCGTTCTCATCTAACGACAGGGTCAGGCAAAGGCCACATCCAACGGGTAGGGATGTTCTGCACAGTTTAACCTGCTATAATACCCAGAACGGAGTTATGTCAAAGTGTCGCGAGCCCCACGAGCAGCTCGAGCTCTTCGTCTGCGATAGGTGGCATTTACTCGAAATTTTGAGGGTGAACGAGTCAAACGGACCTCAGATTCGGATTCAGCGGATCGAAATACATGTCGGTAGGTGGATCTGGTTAAAAGTACACACCACTTAGTATTGACGTTACATACATGGAAGTAAATGCGAAACACCCTCGGCCAAGAAAGATCAAAAATCAACGGTAGTTTTTAAACCCTGGAAATTTACACTTTATTGAGTTAAAATTTAATAGGCTATAAAACTGCATACCCAAAAACATTATAAAAAATTATTTTTAAAAGTTTTTAAAAGTTTTTTTTTTGTATAAAGTTGAAAATCGGATTTAAAGGTTTTTATTATAGAATATTTGTGGTATATTTTTTATGAAAAATTAATGAATGGTAAATAAATAAAAGTGGCACACTATTCAAGAGGGCGGCACTGTATCTATGTACATTTATACGTCTATATATTAGGGTGGTCAAAAAATTCATGTGGGGAAAAGTAAAAGCCGGGAATTTTCGATCTCACCCTCTAGGATTGTGCTATACCATAAAAATATACCACAATTTAATCCGTGGGGGTTAGAGCATTAAAATTCCGACTTTACTTATTTTGGACCACCCTAATGTACATACGTCCATTGTGATCGCATCCATGCGTCTACGTGTAAAAATAAGCTTTTTGACGCGAGTTTAATTGTTGTAGCTTGTTTGGTTTTTGTTGGAGTTTTGGTAATCTATTTGATGTCTGCTAGAAATTCACATGTTTCTCTGACAGCAAAATTATTAATTAGATTTGTCATGAAAGCGAATTATTAAGTGGAGATGGCACATACAAGAAACAGAAACGTTTGCATTTACATATGTATGTGTATGCATGTATATATGTACATATGCATGCATTTAAGAAATCGTATGTATATAGGAAAATTACTTTTGCCAGGTCTTAACTGACACGCTTGATTGGAATGTACAATGCGCAATGCGTATGTAGGAAATGTCATTTGAAAATCTGCACCTAAATAATTCCAATATTATTACTTATTTGCAATGAGATTTATATGTGTTTATGTATTTTAATAAATTTTCACACTTCTGGGAAATTACTCTTTGTTTGGCTTGCATTTGGCATGATTACTTATACAGTGTATTGTATTGTATTTTATATTATTTTATTTACATGCAATTGGTGCTTCTTGGAAAGACGACAACAAAGATTTCATGCTTTTTATTGTTTACACCGCTACTCGAAATACCTTTACCGTTAATGCACCAAATTATTTGTTTTTATTGCAGCACTTTCCTCGAAGAATTAAAAAAGTAAAGAAAAATAGAGTGACAAAAGTTCAAAATCCTTTTAATGAGTATAAACAAAATGCAAACAAAGTGCAGGCCACCAGCGACTAAGAAATCGAGAAGCGTGGTGTAATACAATTATGACTGTATGTGTATGTATAGGTACATGGCTGGTGGTGCTGTTGGGGTTAATCTCCGATCAATGGCTTCGTTGTTAACTATTTTTAGTCGTTTTTTAATTTACATTTTAGTTCAAACTTGAAAAACATTGCAATCGAATAGAATTATGTGTTTTAATGTGCGCGTCTATATATACTATAAGAGGATTTGAGAACCCGTCAAGAAAATTTATTACATACATACCCTGTAGTCAAATGAACTAGTTGTAAACTACCCCACAACTAGTATGAATCGCATGCCCAACTAGTCAGCCAACTATCTTTTTTCCATGCAATCAACTGGTATTTTTATCATGGGGATGTCCTACGAAATGGCAATTGTCAGATTTCGGTCAGAAATATACCAGTCTCATACTAGTTCATAATAGACAGAAAAATACTAGTCTAATTATGGACCAAAATCACTAATTTGGGAGTCAAAAAAATAAAATGAATTCGTGAATATACAATAAAAAACATTTAAGTACACTTTTTTATTTTACATATTTTTATTTAGCAGCCTTAGATTTGCCAATAATTATTGTTAATTTTTTTGAGTATTAATTAAAAGAAAAAATAAAAAAAATTTCAGAATATCAACGAATTTACTAAACTCAGTAAATTCAACAGACGACTTCTCGGTAACAAATAAAGATTTTTTAAAGCTTTAAAATGAATTTTGAAGGGGAGGAGTAGTGCAGCTCAAATGTGCCCAAAACCGTGATTTTTGTACTTTTAGGTTAGAATATCCCGAAAACCTGACGTGATCTGGGGTCAAATTCGAATTCAGCACGTCAAAGACCTTCGGAAAAGTATAGTCCGATTCTTGGTTAAAAAACCTTGTTGGCCTGTGTAATTCAAGCAGTTATTAAATATTCTTCATTTTTGTCCATAGTTTGGCTTACTGATTGATAATAGAAATTAATCAAATAATTATATTAATCGTGTAATAAACAAAATAAAAAATAATTGAAAATGATCAAAAATAACAAAATAACAGGTCTGGTATAATTGAATACGTACTCAATTTAACGGTTTACGATATACCCAAAAAAAAGTTTTATTATTTTGTGTACTTTATTGTATTAAATTGTCGAAGTCAAATAATACAGGGTATGAATAAATCGTTTGTACTTGGTACAACTCTGGTCATTTTCGAATTAGTTCGGTTTCTGTTAGGAAATTCTAGTTGTAAACTAGTATTTTTCCTGACTAGTTTGGGATTTCACTGCAGGGTAGTTGCAGATAAGTGAATGCTAACCAATATCATGTCCAATTCGCATTCGACCTAGTATTCCTGCGTGCCGAGAGACGACCGCTATTAGAAAAAACGTTTTCTTTTATTTTGTTTTGATGTCAGTCAGAAACTCGACGCTAACCCAGGTTCATATTTATTCGAAATGGCGAAGTGACTCTCATAGGAATTTTTTCCTACAGGGTATCCAACGATACGCACATACGATCGCTCTACTTGCCGGCATACATACATTTGTGTATGTGTATGAAGTGCACCGACAACGCGCACAAGTAGTGAAGCATTTGTAGCCGACATAAGCAACATTGCCACTGCAGCCAATATGACCACCTTGGGCGATGCAATCGCCTGGCGCGTTTAAAGTAAATACATACATACAACAAAAAGGCGTTAAAGTGCATTAAATATTGCTCTGCTTCAATGGAATGGTTCAGTTTCATGATTGAACCCTAAACGATTTGTTTACACAATTTCAATTGTAAACAGAAGTCAATGCAACCACTACTGTACATACATATCTATAATAATGTGAGTGTGAGAAGAAGTCTTTTGACTTACACGCACATAATTATCCTTTGAAAGATTTTCCAACATTGACCTCTCAACACGGTTAAGGTCTTAACGCTGCTAAGTATGCAGATGAGCACAACGAATTTATGCACATGTGTATGTAAATATGAAAGTATGTGCAGTGCTGAAAGGCCTAGCCTGAAGAATCTGTTTTATTACAATTTACAGTGAAGTAAGCGAAGTGATACATTGGGCCTAAAAGCTAAGCAATTGCTTTTTCTTAAAAGTCCCTACCTTTCACTTAAATTTATTTGAGGAAATTGAGTGCAAGGTTTGAAATTTCAAGAAAAAAACATTTGCTTACGTTTTACGCATACGGCGTTCGAAAGTTTGTTGATTTTTTTTTTAATTTTGCATTGCGATTGGTACCTTTGTACAGATTTGTACAAGTGGGCTGTTGGTACAAAATAAAAAACGTTGGGACGACAATTTTTTTTTTAGTCACACGATTGGTACAATACAGCTAACTTCTATGAAGAGAAAGCTATTAAAAAGGCAAAACATGCAGAAAAGGCAATATAGTCAAAAAAGGCAAAATTAAAATTTACGTTTTTAAAAAAGGAAGACATGAAGCGTGTGATTCTTTAATTTGTTTACAGATACGACTAAGCGGACAAAATAGGTAACTGCCTTACAGGGGCACACCCAGGAATATATTTTGGCAGGGGTTTATACTTCTGAAAATTCGCTTCAGATAAAATGATCATTAAAGTATATTTATGCAAGTTTTATGTACAGTATGTAATAAATAAATAAACTTTTTGGAGTTTCAAAAATTGCATTTATTTACATAAAATTAGCAAAAAACTCAAACATTTGTAACCGACTTCAAAAAAGGGGTAAGTTATCAATTCGTCGGAATAGTATGCTAACGCATAACTTTGGACCACGTGGACCGATTTCAATAATTCTTTTTTTTTTATAGGAAAGATGGTACCTCAAGGGTCTTCCCGTAATTTGAAATTACTTATTTAATATAAAGTTCTATAAACACAATATGCGCTCAACTTGCAAAAGTAATAAAAAAATTAAAAAAAAAGAGTTTTAATGTTCATTTTCCTCGATATCTGGTTTCTGGTTTTCGAATGAGATGGTGATTTTTTACGCCTAATTTTTTTAATATTTCGAATACCGAGAAAATTAAATAAACTTGAATTTTTGTTATGTAGGCAATTTTTGGTGGAACGAATTCAAATTAAATCTTCAAATCCTTGTTAAGGACATATCAGTTGTAAACTCTTTTAGGCTCAGTAAGTGAGTATGCATTGCATATTTTTAGGTTTCATTCGCAGTTAAACTTTTAAGAGCTCTCAAAAAAAACGAAAAATTCATATAAAGTGGCGCACAAGAAATGGAATAGGAATTTTCTTCTATCAAAATTTCTTAAGTGCTTTATAATAAAAAAATATTTCTTGTGATTTTTCTTGAGAGCTGGCTTTAGGATACAGTTTGTATTTCAGGTTATTAGCTTTAGGGGGGGCTTGAACCCCAAAACCCACCCCTTGTGTGCGCTAATGCTGCCTTAA
>NW_023458566.1:8104388-8124960 GCF_013731165.1 Rhagoletis pomonella
GGTGTACGGCGAACTTTTTCATTTTGCTTGTCGGGTGGTGCGGTCTAATGTACATACATATACAAGCAATTATGTAAGAAATATGTACAATAAAAATTAAATTGTTTTCTTTCAACGGTATCACCTGTTGGTGGTGATAATGACCACTAATTGCGGTGTAAAACTCAGGGAGTATTACAACAGTACTACAACAAAAAAACACAAAAATTGTATACCAAAATATATTTTTTTAAGAACAGCATTTTTTTTGGGAAATCAAAAACAAATTTAGCAAGCATAGACGAGCATAAGCGCGTATAGTTATGTATGGCTGTTCAGCTCTTTCGTAAGTAATGACTGTGCAAGACTCGGCTCGGTCATGTAATTATTCACTTATTGTCTATTGAAAATTTCCGTCAGAAAATTGTTTTGGAAATTTTTCCAGGTATTTAACAAAAATTATTTTTTTTTTATATTGACACCTGCGTGGAAGGTCGACTACATATCTCGGCAGCCAGTTCGAAAACGCCCTATCTCAGGAAACTTTTCAAGAACACCCTACTTCAGAATTTTTGTGAAGAACACCCGTTAAACATCCAAACCCTTTGTTGGGGACATGGTTGTCATTTCGGTATGCTGACGAATCAATGTTGATTTTGGTGCCAGTGGAGGTGCTGGCAGGCACTCTGTGTTCTGTCAAAAGCATATACAACAGAGCTGCCAAGAAGGTCGTGGCATCTCAAGTTACCACTCAGTGACGAGTAACAAGGGGGGAAGGTAATCTACGTGGTGAAAAGAGTTTAGTTACGTCAACTAAATATATACATACATATGTTATCCTCAACACATGACTTGGTTTAAGTTGCATTATTTGGTTATAGTTACCAAATCATGAGACAGATATATTTGGTTGCTGACTTTTTTCTGAGTGTAAGAGGAGTCTCTGAACGACTTCGGAACCTAAGCCGGGGAGACCTAAAGACTCTCACTGGCTACCTGACAGTTAAGTACATTGGTAAGATATGACTTTCTGCCGACAGACTGTAGGTTCTGCGGGCAGGCGGTTATGCGTTTACCCACGTACAACATACGTATGTACATATCGCACACCGTCTTCAAAAGAGTCACAACTCAAAATAATACGTTCGTCAGAAAATGCAAAAAACTATTTCGTAGCACATGCTAATCATATGGGCAAGGGCGACTTTACTTTAGGTTTCTGTAACAAATTATATCAAAAATTTGCTCCAGCTTTTGCTGAAAGATAAATAAAAGCTCTGTGTCCTTAGCAGTTAGTTTGGGGCTTTAATCCACTAAACCTCCAACGACCATCCCCTCTTAGTACTACCGTGAAGTATTTCGATGGCTCGGTGGTGCAACTCGACGTTCGTTACACTCCACACGCAGTCCGTAAAGTTGCATCGACTGGGAACCATCCTTTGTTTGTATGCTGTACAACCATTCATCCCAGTGGGGAGCTTCCGTCCCCAGCCGCTGAAGTCAAGTCCGCCTATTTCGTAACGCATCATAAGTGCGTTTATATTTAGAAGGAGATGCTGTTTGTAACGGCGCTAAGACCCTAGGTTCCAAGCTTGGTCAAATATTGCTGCGGTGCCTGATGTCATTTGTCAACGATTTTGTGTTGTCACCCATGGACCATGAAGGAGTAACGACTACGTTTCGTGGAGTTGTGCTTGTGAAATTTAGATGAGCAAGTTCCATTCTTATGGCATTGAATGGTGAGGAGTCGTTGCCAAACCATTGCAAGTAGCTGCGGTAGACAACGCGGACTTTAAGTACATATGTACGTATTAGGGATGTTAATCCCGGGATTTTCGGGATTTGTAATTTGCAATGGTGGCAATAATAGAAACTCCTTTTCTTGACCAGTATTGGCTATAGTTTTTATTTTTATACCCGAGCGGACTTGTGCACAAGGGTATATTAATTTTGTTCACATAACGGTTGTTTGTAACAGCCAAAACGAATCGAGATAGATATAGACAAATGTATACATAAATGATCAGGAGGAAAAAAGAAATCGATTAAGCCATGTCTGTCTGTCCGTCCGTCTGTCCGTGTACACGATAACTCGAGCAAAAATTTAGATATCTCAACGAAATTTGGTATGTAGGTTTCCCTTAATCCAAGGTAGGTTGGTATTGAAAATGGGCGAAATCGGACTTTAACCACGCCCACTTCCCATATAACGGTAATTTCCAGAAATACGAAAACTGCGATATTTTAGTAACTACTGAAGATAATTCACTCAAAATTGATATTTACAATAATTTTTAGACGAAAAATAAGAATATTATAAATTTTTTGAAAATGGGCGTAGCCGCGCCCACTTATGGTTACATGTGTATATCTTGGTAACCGCTGCACCAATTTCTTCCAAACTTGGCACAGTTGTTGGCCTTCGCACAACATACCAAATGGCCGAAACTTTTTAAAATCGCTCAATAACCACGCCTACTTCCCATATAACGGTAATTTTCAGAAATACGGAAACTGCGATATTTTAGTAACTACTGGAGATTATTCACTCAAAATTGATATTTACAATAATTTTTAGACGAAAAATAAGAATATTATAAATTTTTGGAAAATGGGCGTAGCCACGCCCACTTATGGTTACATGTGTATATCTTGGTAACCGCTGCACCAATTTCTTCCAAACTTAGCACAGTTGTTGGCCTTGGTACAGCATAAAAAATCGCCGAAACTTTTTAAAATCGGACAATAACCACGCCCACATCCCATATAACGGTAATTTAGAGAAATACAAAATCTTGGATAAATCAGTAAATATTAAAGCTAATTTATTCAAAATTGATGCTTGCAACAATTTTTTACCAAGAAATACGTTTATGGTAAAATTTTGGAAAATGGGCGTGGCACCGCCCACTTATCACATATAATTATATCGGTAACCGTTCTACCAATTTGTACCAAACTCGGTATAGTTATTGTACTTGCCACGTGTAAGCAAAACGTTGAAAATTATTGAAATCGGACTAAAATAACGGCCGATTCTCATATAACGGTAAATTTCAGAAATGCTAGAAACTTCGATATTTTGAAATTGAAGGACGCTAATTTACTCAAAATTGATACACACCGGCTTACCATCTAGCGGAAGGTTTCGGAAAGATGAAAAAACATATATTTAATACTTGCGCCGGGTATTTAATGTTCGGCTCCGCCCGAACTTAGACTTTCTTACTTGTTTATTTAATAATTAATATTTTTTATAAATATCTAGCTCCATTATACATATAACACAGCGTGATAGTAAGTTTTAAATCTAGTAAAATTGCGTAAAATTAGTTTTTCACTCTGACGTCGGTAATTCAAAAATGATTTAAAAAATTCAGAGAAAAGTGCTTAGAGAAGAAGTATGGGACCTTAAAAAGACCGGTATGCCGGGATTAACATTCCTAGTACGTATGTACATATGTATACTTATTCATGGTCATCTACTAGATCAAATACATAAAGATATCCTTTCTTTGTGCGACAAAAAAAATTGTGGGATATTGTAAATAAATAGCACTTTAAACGCCAACAACGCAAAAGACAAGAAATTTCAATTTAAAAGAAAGGTCAAAACATTTCACAGCCTCGCAAGACACTTCATTGGAACTATATACACAAAGCACAAAGCCTACCATAATAAAAGAACACCAATTGCAGAGCGCACATAGAACAAAGAAAGTAACGCGCCAAACGGTGATGGGGCGGGCAGTCAAGTGACTTCGATGTTGATGGTAAAATTTATTGCCTTGTGGCGGCTGATGGCGGATGGCTCATGGCCGTTTATGGTGCTGGTTAAATGGCTAGTGGACGCAGAACGCAGAAGTTGTTGGCTGCCAACTGGCGTCTGACTTACAAGGCATGCGAGACACATGTGTGTGAAAGTATTTTGGGCGGCATATTTGCGATATCAACATGCCAACAAGCCAACTAACACCAACAACCACTTCCGTTTCCGCGCTAAATCCACCTTCAATTCACTGCAATTCCAAATGAAACGCGCCGTGCCAAAGTGTGGAACATTTTTTTAATTGCAAATAATTAATATTATAGCGAAAAAGAGTGGCGACCAAGGCACAAAAACAAAAACAAAAATTAAAATTAAAATTAAAATAGTGTCGAGCGTGATGTCAGGGGCGGTCATTGAGCACGCATACTAGCTGGCGGCGTAGCGGGTTTTGGCGGGAGGGCGCTGTAATGCTGCAGCACTGGAGTGTGAATGGTGTGCTGGCGTGTAAAGCGCAGCAACAATCACCTTATACCGAATCAGCAACTGTCGCTTGCTTGTGTGTGAGTTCGTCTGCATTTGATTTAAAAATAGCCATTGGCATCTGTTGAGCTGCTGCTCTGGCCAAAGTGCAGACAGTCACTGCAAAACAGCCGCTAGGCATAGGGGATAACGGTGCAATGCAGATATACATACATACATACATATACACCGTTACTGCGCTGGAATGCAGCTCCAGCGATAGCGAACAGTACACGTTGCACGCCACAAATTGAGTGCTCTTCCCGATTGGGGTTGATGCTGCTTGTTTCGCTGACGCGCCTGGAGTATAACATTCATTGCCATATAAAAGTGCCGGTAATAAATCTATTTTCGTCCTGGATTCCTGCCTTACAACAAGCAAATATGCAACACATGCAGAGGGCAATACTAAGACTAAACCTAAGACACAACGCGACGCACCGCGCCGCCACGGCTTTGAGGCTTTGTTTTTGTTTTTTGTTTTTGTTGCATACACATTAATCGCCGTTGGCAGCAGCCACATTGGCTTCTGCTGGCGCTGTTGCGCTAATGCGCAATGCAGTTCTTGTTGTTGCTATTGCTTCTTTTTGGTTGCCATTGCAATGCCACTGCACCCCAACCAGCGTGCAGTGACACGTCGCATTCGTCGTATTCGAGGTGGCAGCAACTAGTGGTGCCGTCGATGGCGGTGGTGGTGGCAGTGTGGTGGCAATGGCGTTCTTGTTTTCATGCGCCGGTCGTGCGGGGGGGGTGCAAAGCGAGTTTATTTTGAGTTTCATAATTTCATGAACAACTTTGCGTAGGTATATACGTTTTTCTTGCTGTTACATACATACGTATGTAGATATGCATTCAGATATTTATTTTCTTTTTTTGTTTACACATTCAGACATTGTACCTATGCACAATTGGCCATACATACGTACTTACATATAAGTTCAGTTTATACATACATATTATTTTTCGATTTATTTACAATATTTGGTTCAATGATCAAAAATGTGCTCGCCCTGCTGTGATCCATGCATATATACATACATATGTACGTATATAAGTATGTAAAATGCATATAAGACCGCTGTACCGCTGTGTGCGTGACTTCGCTTTTTCGGCTATGTGGGCTGCGTGCAAGAGTGCAATGCCACAAATTTTTAGCAGCCAATTCCGCAAAATGTAAGTACTCATATACAGGTCAGCAAGCAAATTGCATAAAAATAAATGAAGAACTGTTAAAATCATCGCACTTGCCAAAAGATAATCGCATCGTAAACATACATATTTAATTTTTGATTCATTAAGAAGCTTACTTCATATTTATAAACACGCATTCATAAATAAGTACATATATGTGTATGTATGTATGTATGTATGCACATATGGCACTACGATTATTTGGGAGCCGATTCCGAAATAGCACATTCGAAATAAAAAAAAACACAAAAGTCACCCTGTACTCCACATACTTACATATATTGAACGTAGAACTCTTTCTAACATTAAAAAAAGTAGCAAAATCGAAACTAGAACGAGAACCTCAAAAAAGTCTGTTTTATGTTAGGTTCGATGAAGTTAGGACCCGATTTCTCTGATGGAAATTGCAGACAACAAGACTAACAATTTTTTTTAAACTCGCTTAAAAGTACGTTATTAGTTTAACTTAAACTTAGTCCTCCGTTTTCTAATAATCTATGAGAGATCTGGGCGATAAGTCACCGGACAAACGAAAAGCGTTATCTGATAACTAATATTAATGCATTTAAGAAAGCAGCCAAAGTGTTGAGATGATTCCAACTCTTACCGCGTGAGTACCAATTGGACAGCGTACTGCCGATTCACTCACCAGATTGCCTCCGATCCACCTTCCACCAGAAATACGTTGCGATTGCACATATCCAATTTGTATTACAGCGTACCCTGAGCTGAAGCGATGCCCGTCTGTTTAACTGTAGTACAAATGTAGTCACAGATACTAGCACTCTGTATGTTCATAATGAGATCGGCTCGGGGGAACCTATCCTGTCCAACTCATCCTCAACTTAGTTTTCTATATGGCCAAGAACCGATATACATACATATGTTTAATTAAGAAAAAAAAACGTCTGTCCAAAGTCCTAGTTATAACTTGGCTAGCGCAGAGTAGGTGTATAACTCCCTTGTAGATATCACATAAGAGGCCTAACGGTTTCTTTTCGTAACAAAGATTTCTTTAATAGACTCATTACCCATTTCATCAGACCCATAATCAGCTATGCATCAGTGGTATCGTGGAGCAGACCCTAAATGCGTAGCGTGGCAAATCTGCTTGCTAAATTTGATGCACTTTTGCATTTACCGTCGCCTTATGTCTTCATATTTACGTGGGGAAGCCTTAAAGTCCATCTGCAGACTAAAAATAAGCGGATGTTGGTATAACACTGAGTGGAGCGAGACTGGTGGCAAAGATCTTAGCACTTGTGTCTTTTCAATGCCTATCTTGTGCCAGCATTACCTTTGTTGAAGAGATTCTATAATGTTGAGTTCCCTGAAGACTGAATGCTGGTTTAAAACCAACCCTGAGCCTGGACTCATACATTGTCGAATCGATCTGGGTGAATACTTCGCTCAGCAATGACTGAGTGCATTGAGGGGCTGCAGGTGGCCAAAACTCATGTTTCCTTCAATTTCAGAAGGTTTGAAGACGGAAAAACTTCGACACTATACAGCATTGTTTTTTGATCTACCCCTTCTGCGCATTTCGGATCATGGGTAGGTCAAGCTCCCGTTTAATTGATTAGGGGGGAAATCGACACATCCTCTGTCCGGCAGAGCGACTTCTTTGACAAGCCTCGTTGCCGATTTGATCTGAAACCCAGTCAAGATGTACGTCAGTACCAGTACGTAGGAAATCCAGAACTGCCCTACACTCAGTCGTACTTCTTGAGAAAGTTCTGTGCGACAGTAGCGCCAGTCTCCGACCTCTATAGTGGCGTGGCTTCAAAGTTCGTGCCAAAAGGGCACATCCTTGATCTTGTAGACAAGCCGTTCGTTATATCGATATACTATTGCCCCTTGTGAAAACCAGGACAAGCCGGTAAATTTTTTTGGTTAGAGATAGCGCGCTTATTGAAAGACGCATTTTCAGAGCACTTCTCGAAAACATTTATTATTTACTAAAAAAGGCTTTTATAGAAACAACTGAAATTTTTTCTTCGGCCTTACAATTGCGTATAACCTTAGGAAATGTTCACATGTATGCAGATATATATCATCAAATGAAATGCAAATAGCCACAACTAACTAATTTGTTTCCATAAAATAATGTGGGGACTTATAGTTCGATGAAATGCGCCATAATCCGTCAATAAGAAAATTTCCGATTTTTTGTTAGTTACGGCCTTTTGCACTCCATGTGACGATATGTACATATGTATGTATGTATGTGAGTAGCTATTACTGTATTTATGCCTGTTTACATTAATAAAAAATAAACCTATTTTACCAGATTTGTTTTAAATAAATTTTGTTTGGAAAATTTTCACGCCTCGCACTTGAAAATAATCGTCGGTTGTTTGTCTCAACTGCAGTGTCATTGCACCTGAGTCTGCGTTAACAAATGAGTTCAATACTTTGTTGTTAATAGGCAGATAAAAAAAGAGATCCAGCGTTACAATGGTTAACGAATGATTCAAATGTATTTCAAGAATCCAACGTTCGCCTTTTTACCAACTTCCTTTGACTTGCGGCAAACATAAACACATCCACACATATATTTCTGTGTATGAGTGCAACAAGTGCACATTTTTACTTGAAACACTTTTTAGCTTGAACGGATATGGTGGTGATTTCTCTCAGATCATTTCAAAGAAAATAGCACCATAAAAGTCTATTTAAAATAAAAACTTTTTCGAATATTCCTATTTAAAATGCAAGTGAGTTGCATGGTGCAAAAGAAGCGCCTACATCGGATGTGCATGTGCGTCTTCTTCTGCATATACCGCCGCTTCTATGCCAATAGTCGAGAGTGACTAATACCACATAGAGCGCACACCAACACCAAACATACACGAACTTCACAAATGAACTTAAAATGACGAGTTGCCATAAGACTTGGGGGGCGGGGAGCGAGGTATTTGAACTGAGAAACACTAAACATTTCTGCTTTATTTTTATTTTATTTTTTTTAACTCATTCCCATTTCTTTAAATGTTCCTAGTTTTTTTTTCAATTTGGCTAACAAGATGAACAAGTACCGCTAAGGAAAGATCTAGCATCGTCGTGATTATTGTTCAGCAAACATCGACCACTAGCTGCCAGTTAGCTAGCTGTCCATCATTTTGGGTGGCAATATATTTTCCATATATCCAACTAAACTACATTGTACATACAACACGCATACATATGTATATACTTATTTACATGCATATGTATGTTTTTAGATATAGAACAGAAGACATCCTCAGTGACTTGTCAATTGGAAGAAAATCGAAAATAGCTCATAAATTAAAAAGAACATGGTCCGTACAAGAATCTATGAATGTGAATATAGCCGAATACAGGGTGATTCGTTTGCAAAGGTCATATTGAAAATGAAAAGAGTTATATGTAGTAATAGTGATTATTTACGGTGACCAGATTTCTGTGGACAAAAATCGGGACATTTCTAAAGCATCGACTCCAAACATATAATTTTGTTTTTATAATAAAAAGACATGGCATCTTTTAATATACAAAGTTTTATTTTTGAGGCAAAACAAAGAGAAAAAAATTTGAAGAATTGTCGCAAAAATGTATACATAAAAAATATACGGTGGCGAGAGTGTAAATGGGGAAAAAACATTTTAGCAAATTTTGGCTACTTTTCCTTGTTTAAAAAAAAGTTTATTAATTTTTTTATGAAAATATAGCTTAGTATCTAAAAATAACCATGTAAAACGAAATTTCAAAATTTGTAGAACATTTACAAAAAACAAAAACAATTTTAAGAAATGTTGATCAAAATTCTAAACTTTTTAATCAGATTTTTAGAATGTTTTTGAGCGTGCAGTATTGTAGCCTATTAAATTTTAGTACAACCAAGTGGAAGTTCGAAGTAGCTTGGACTTACCGTTGATTTTTGGCAATTTCTTTCATACAAAGTTTATGTTCGACAAATTTTTTTAAAAAGAAAATTAGCAACTCCTTCCACAAAACAATTTACCAAAAATCACTTAAATTTGCACTTCATTTCATTAAAATTGAATGGGCTACAAAACTGCATACTCAGAATGTTTCTAAAAAATCGAATTGAAAAGTTCAACATTTTGTTGAAACTTTGTCGAATTTTGCTAATTTTTGCACAAAGTTTGGTTTTTTATATATAACGAGCTACACATTTATAAAAAAAAATAATAAACATTAAATAAAATAAACAAAAGAAAGGGGAACAGCCAAGAAATCCTAAATATTTCTCTTCCCTATTTCTATTTTCGCCATATTATTTTTTTTAATTTCACTAAATTCAAGTTAAACAAATAATTATAAAAACCTTACCAGTTTGACAAAATAAAACATAACCAAAGATAATAGAAAATAAGTTCTTTGTGATAACGAAAGTGCACAATCGGCACAGTCCCGCCAAAATCGGTACGAATGGTCACCGTAATTATAGTGCATATTTTAGAAGAAAACGATATTTTCTTTTTATTGAAGTGAAGCTTCTTTGTGTTCGGTTGGGTGTGTAAATGCAAACATCGATGAAACGAAATAGCGACAAGACACTTGAGCGCCAATTTCAAACTCCAATGAAACGAAAAAGTGTCAGAAGAAGGAAGCGGATGGCCCGAAGATTGTGACTAAGGCTTAGATTTAAATTAAGATTAAAACTAAAATTAAGATTAAGATTTATTTATTTAGGTTTAAAATTAAGGTTACATAGGTGACTTCTTTATCGGCGTTGATACATTTTAGAACTATTATTTCGTTCTTCAGTATGTAGGTTAACCCTCTGCTAAATACTGGCGTGACGAGTTTTCTATAACAAAATATACATATATGTTAGATATTTATTAATAAACGTTTTTTCGATTTTAACTGGAGATCTTATCTATATTTTAAATTCTCATATAAATAAACAATATGTCGAAAAATAGGCGTTTTTAGTAATCAATGCTATTGAAACTCAGGAAAAATGTCGAGCCTCCGGTGTCTGTCAGACTACTACATCAGTCGCAGAGGGTTAATAAGCTGTTCATACCTTTTCTTACCGAATCTTTCCAATAGCTGCTCTGCCTTGCACTGATCTGAGATTGGACGTCAGTGCTGTACTCTTCTCCTGGTGGTGTGTAATCGTAATTTTTGGCGTTTTGGAATGCACCCATACAATATGTATCTAGTTCCACGCTTCATGGAAGTAGTCAGTAATATAAAATACTTTATTAAACAAAAAAAAAAACTTTTTGCATCACCCTTTATAAGCAGATGAAAAACCATTTCCATACATACTTATCCCACAATGGCTGACAAATCGAAAAAAGCACAAGCAATCGAATCAAAGACCGCAAACTTCTTGAAAAAGCGGAAACGCTGAGAGCTGTGGCACGAACGGCGGGGGCGGTAAGTATGTAGGTAGGTAGGAAAATATTTCTGCGTTTCACTCGAACGTGGCCATTGAACTTTTCACGACGCACACACTTTGCATTCAAAACATTTTTTATTTTACGTTTTTGATTTGTTGCTTTCGGCGCCCGCCTCCCCTTTCGTTCCGCCTCCACATCATTGCGCCTGCCTAATCTGCTTCGTTTAACTCGTGCAGTCTGTGGTAATTTTGGCGGCGTTGGCGCAAAAGTATCGCAAGCAACAACAACCATAATAACAAACAAATATGGAAAATCAGGAAAAGTCGACAGAGTCGCGTGGTTGAGAGGAGGTTGTTGGAAGCAGGTGCTGAAATGTGTACACTGAGGAGAGGCGAATGAAAAATATGCATTTACTTTGCTGAAAAAGCTCCATGTTTGATGTTTATTTATCGAAATTCTTTGTTTTGAGTTGGTAGGTTGTTTTTTTTTTTTAAATTTCGAAGCTGTTTGGCAGCAAATTAGCCTAAATATTTATTTTGGACTTAAGTTTTGCAATGTCCCGATATCTTTTTTTTTGTTAAGGTCTTTCATTCTTGTCGGGCGAATGTTAACTGGGCTCGAATCGTAACATCCGTTCACGAATCGAAAACGATACGAAAGAAAATTACATGATAAAAAATGTGTTTTTACGTGACGAGTAGTACGATATCGTATGTGGCGATTCGAGCCCTGATTGTCCATCGATTTTACATGAACTTACCTACTTAAATACTAATAGTTTCTTAAAGACTATAGCACTGTATATGTTTGTCGGCCCTTTCATTGCGGAATCTATAGTTTCACCGTCTACCAATGAATTCCGAGCCAAAGGAACATTTTCTAGAGCATCATCTTCTATACGTACATATTTAGGGCGTGTTATTTTTATGCCTTTCCTTTTTCCACGTTGTTCGAAAGTACGTTCACTTCGACATTCTACCATCTTGGGCCACTGCTGCCGACGAAAACCGGACTATAGAGCCTACGTAAGCATTTCCCCCTTCCAAAACCTTCTCGCATTTATTCCACATTGTCCTCATTTGTTCGCCATATGAATGGAAGTGCATGCCGAGAGCTCCTTGTTCGTTGAGGGAGTGCATTGTGTTGTTATTCTGGGTATAAATTTCTAGTTGCGCTACTCTACTAATTTTCGGGTTTTCCCCCCTTTCATGCACTCTACACAAAGTGGAATCTGGTATCAAAATCTGGCATCACTGCAGTATAGGAATTGGAAAGGACGGGACGAGGAGGCATGAAATTTGCCGCATACGTCATGTTCTCTAGAGACAAATACAAATTTGGTATGGTACTTATTTGGTTGGTCGGTCACTTCAGCACCTTGTCCCTCATTTGTAGAAAAATGGCAAAATTCACACGCCACAACGAAGGAGAAATTTTTTTTGCCTAAACGACAACACTTTCGACGTCAGACCAAACACCAGTGCGGAAACATCCACAATCTACTTCTCTATCATCACCGTGAGGATAAAAATGAGCTATGGAACTCCATATGACAATCACTGCGGCAGAGGCGGGGAAAATGGGTAAGTAGTATAACGAACAGTTGCTTTTCATGAAATTACGAAGCATACAAAGCTTTCCTGTAGCCCAATGGCTATGCGAGCGATACCAAAATAAGAGGAAGGAAGAGAGGCGTATTTTGGTATCAGGCATCCAAAGTCCCCTTGAGGATATGGAGTGATTACTTCTGAAAGCTTTTGAACAGGGACATCGGTGCCGTATTTAAAGAAGAAAACCCCAAACCCATGTATAGGGACGATGCTCCCTCGAAAAAGGTGAGGTGACTTCGCCAAAAATGCATATAAAGTCCTGTCGATGATATTGTATAGCTGAAGCTCTTCGTGAACCAACAGATTGGTTCTCATCAGTGTGGCTTCAGATCTAACAAATACATCATTGGCCATATGGCTTTGAGATCTCCGGCCTAGGCACCAGGGCAGTTCGCACGCCACTTCTAGTTAAACTAAGAAAGTAAAAGAGATGGTTCTGGCAGAAAATAAGGACAAGGCAAAATACCCCCAGAGCTTTAGCATATTCGAACACACATCAGTGTTGGCAGTAAAAGTTTTAGAGCGGTGAAGTAATTTTTATACCTGGGATCCAGCATTAACGCCAAAATTAATTTCATCCTTCCGAAGGTAACTCCGAGGATTCTCGGGTTATTCACCGTCGAAATTGGTTCGCCATCGACGTGAATACTTAGCTGCAGTCTGACCTCCTTCGTCCAGGTGGTGAAAAGGATTGCTGAGGATTTTGTAAGGAAGAGGGTTAAGCTCCTTGCAGTGAAGTTTACTTTCACACAAGTCATCAAATCCATTTCCAGGCGCTATTATCGAGCAGTCGTCAGTATAAGGGACTATCGAGACTCCTTGTGGCGGTTGAGGGAGCTTCGATTTATAAAAACTATCAGCAACGGAGAAAGGACACCACCCTGTTGGACCCCCAGTTTAATCTTCCACGGTTTGCTAGTTTTGTCTCTGAAAATTACTGGCGAATGTCGACCACTCAGATAATTCGCCAACCACCGTTTGAATAGCTGTGGAAGAGAGGAAGCCTCAATGCCTGGTCTAGTAGCGTCGAGTCGCTGACGGTGTCAAAGGCCTTTGACGTATCCGACCCTACTAGGACTGTGCTCTCACAGGAGCGGTTTTGGTTAAGGCCACGGGTTATCTGGGTGTTTATGGCGTTAAGAGCTGCTGTTGTTGGGCTGTGCGCTTTACGGAACCTATGCTGATGCCTCGCTGGTGAGGTAGTTTATGTAGTGCGGGAGTAGAAGGGTTCAAGCGTCTTCGCTTCCGGGGAAAGGAGTGATATGACCCTCCTTTTGGGGCTGGTTTCCCAGGTTTAAGCAGTGGTTCCACTCTCCCTCTCTTCCAGGTGTCCGGAATGATGAGGGTGGCCATGGATAAATTGAGGACATTGGTTAAATAATCTATTCCCGCAGGACCCAATTTTCGCCTTCCCGTTGGCTACCTGAACCTCACCGCTGGTGAAAACAAGTGGCGCACTGGGTGTTGACAGTTTGTACAGCCTTCTGGCCACTCGATGTTTGGCCTTGTCCGCCGGAGGATACAGTGTGAATTATCAGCTAAAATAGCTCGCGCATCGCGAGGCGTGGTCGCCAAAAGAGATTTCGACGCTGTCGTCACGCTTCGTCGGGTTGGACAACGACCTCACGGTTGACCACAGCTTTCTCCCACCAGAGGCCAAATTGCAAGTCTTCAAATGCTCTCCCACTTCTTCCGCTTATGTTCGTTCACAAGTTGACGAATCTCCGTATTGAGATCTCTGATGCGGGGATTTTCGGGATCGACCTGACGTAGGTTGTCACGTTCAACGGTTAGAACAGCCGCCTGAGCTGGAACGGCATCCGTCTGGACCGAAGCGGGCTACAGCGGCAGTGGAACCATGCGGAACTTACGCTCAGCTACGTGAACGTCGGTTGATGTAGGAAGGGCAGGGAAGGTACTTTCAATAACTTCCGCGAAGCCGTTCCAACCAGCTTTAGAAAAGTTAATGTAGGTTCAGTGTTACGCGGTGATGAAGCAAATGTTGCACATAGTAAATTTTTACTCCCAAATTCATAAAAACTGAAGAAAACTTTAACTGCTTTATAAATCGAAAATTTTTATGAAAATGTCTCTTTATAGAGCTTATTAAATCTATTTTACTTTTCATAAATAAGGCCATTAGTTTATATTACTTTCATGTTTTCGGTTTTACGCTTTTGTATGTAAACTAAATTTCGATCAGCTGAACTTAAAACCTGGAAGTTTTTGCTAATTTGGCGTTTGCGCTTTTTTTACATTTTCCAATTTGAGAGAGCATCTTTCGTTTCTCTGCAGCAAGTCGCTGCCAGATATTTTGCACGGGAAATGTATTCGAACAGACTAAATACTTTACGCTACGTTGCGTCAACCGCTGTCAACATCGACACAGCTGATTTCTAGTGTTGCCGTATTGACCTAAATTACGTTCTCTGAATTCATATGACGCCGCCGTCATTGACGCGTAAACATGGAAGAGAAAGCAGTGAAAGATTTGCGAAAACATAATTAAATAAACAAATACTTGTAAAATATGCATTTAACGATAGCTTAAGTAGAAATGGAGCAGTCGGACGTGAAAATGGAAATTCTAATTGGCATTGAGCCGCCTAAAAACACGGTAAGTGATGAAGGCACTGCCAGTGAAAAATCTGTTGCACGGGATGAAGTGGGAGAAAATCTCCAAAACGAAGAGACCCCAATAGACGTGGCTAAATCAAAGGTCGAATTGCCAATGCGGGAATTAGCAGAAGCTTTTTCACAGCATAAATCGATGCCTTCGCTGCAACCTGCGGCAACAGCTGTTTCAAATGAGCAAACGCTAACCGAGCAGACGATACCCGTGGAGGAAGAGGTAGCTGTAGAGGCAACTGACGACTCCTTTGAAGGCAACAATGTTCCTACTACAACATCTACTGGCGGAACACCCAGCTCGCCGAGCACGCCAAGGTCGCAAATCACTGATACTATAGCGCATATTGAATGCTTAGCCCAAATTGAACGACAGCGGCAGAGTTATGAACAACAACTGGAACAATTACAGACTGCCCTGACGCAAAAAGAAAACATGATAACATTATATCAGCGCGAAAATGCCATACTTGATAAGGAAAAGAACGCTGTAAGTGGTAAATTTAAAACAAATTTCACACATTACTAATTTTTCACCTTTCATAGTTTCGCAAAGAAAAAGAGTTGGCTAATAAAGAAAAGGAGTCAACTGTTATTAAGTTTGCAATGAAAGAAAAATTACTACTGGATGCTAAGAAAGAAAAAGAAGCCGTGGAGAAGCAGCTAGCAGATGCAAAAAAAGAAGTGAAAAATGTGAGCATACGCTTTCAGGCGCTGAATGAAGAGAAATCACGCATGGCATATGTTATAGACGAAAAGGTTTGAAGTGATTTTCGAAATTTACCACAAATGATATTTTAAAGAATTACCTCCTTTTTAGTGCAACGAAGTTCGCAGGTATCAACGTGAATGTGAAAAACTAAAAACTGATTACACTCATCTAGAGTCCAAGCTAAAGTATCATGCGAACAAATTGAATATGGAAATAGAAACGCGAATGGTGAGAGTTCAGGCTTTAATGTTTTCTTAATTTAGACTTATTATTTTTTTACTTTCAGGCTTTGGAAAAGAAGCTGGAGGAGGAACGAAATGCGCCTAATAAACTTGAAGAAAAGGCCAATGGTGAGTAAAAAGAAAATTTACGCAGTATGATACATTTTTTTATTTATTTTTTATTTCCAGAAAACTTAAAAATGGAGTATGAAGCTAACACGATTTTATTAAAGCATGAAATCAAAAGCAAAACAGATCAGTTGGAGCACGTAAGCAAAGAGTACAATAAATCAAAAGAGGAAGTCAAGCAGCTGCAAGAACAACTGGGCATAGAAATTTTGGAAGTAATCTTATTGGCATGTATTTACTACAAAAGTATTTATTAACAATTTCTCCAATTCCTAGAAAACTGAGTTCTCCACTGCTTTAGCGCACTTACAGGACGAACACAATTCGCTCCAAAATGCCTATAGCGAAGAGATGTTGAACTCTGCAAAATTACGTGGTCAATTGGATGAGCTGCAGGTGCTGAAAACTCAAAACACACTGTAAGTTAATTAAAATGAAGTAATGCATGTGTCACCACAAATCTGATATACAATGTATTTATTTAGAAATGAAGAGAAAATCACAACGCTTACTGAAGCCGCGCAAGAAATGGGGGAAAAACTACATGATAATGAACAAGATTTATACCAGTTGCGTGAAAGAGAAAATGAACTGTTGAGTATCAACAAAGAGATGAGTGAATCGATTGTTGGACTGCAAAATGAGATTTGTTTGTTAAAGTCGAAGGTAAGGATAAATTATATATTTTATGTGTACTGCATTAATTAACAATCAACACAGTTGCATACATATGAATTTGTGTACGCGTTAAACGCTTATACTTTCTTAGCATACTTTTTAAATAATTTCGAGTTAAAATGTGCTATTTGCACGCTAAAAAAAAAAAATTGTTGTAAAAAATTATGCCCCGGGTGAGGCTCGAACTCACGACCTTAAGATTATGAGACTTACGCGCTGCCTACTGCGCCACCGAGGCTATGTCCGGCTGCTGTCAAATGCTTATGTTCAAATGCACGTGATTTTATAATAAAGCAGGAACTCGTTTGAGGTTAAACTTGCAATTAACAAAAAAGATTTTTTGCTTTTCGTTTTTCAGGTGCAAGGCATTGGCGCGGAAAATGATATTTTAAGAAAAGAAAAGTTAGATTACGACAACAAGTATGAAAAGTTGTTAGCGGATTTGAAAAATGATGCAGAAAAAAAGCGGGAGGAAAGACAATTATTTGCCAAGCATCTTTCAGAGAAAACCAAATTGTACGAGGTAACAAAAACTAAATTAGAAAATGTTGAAGGTGATTTCGAGGCGACTAAGCATAAGCATGCCACAGTAATAAAGGTAAAGCAATACATATTTCCACATATTACAAATATTTACATATTATATAGTATATTTATATTTATAATATTTTGATGCTACAAAAAAAAAAAAACATTTTGCTGGTCAGGAACTTCAACGTGAATTGCAAAAGTACAAAAAGTCCATAGAGCGCGGAGCAATTTCCGAATCTTCATCTACACGTCTATATTGTTCACAGTGCAGGAATGGAATTAAAAATAGCGTGGAAAATAGCGAAGCTATCGCACCTGCTATCAATGGATTTGGGGAGAGTGGAACTGCTTTAACAACAAAACATCGCACGCATAGTCGTACGAGTAGTCAAAGTAGCCAGCCCAGCACAAGTCGGCGTCCAAGCGAGACTTCGGAGTCAGAAACAATGGCCAGCAGCGTCACGACGGTACAGCAAGATTTACAGGTACCTAGTAGTTTTATTTTAGAATACACATACATACATCTATTAATAATTACGTAAATATTTCCATTGAAATAAGGGACCATCGAAAAAACATTTGGTTGAACGCATATTGCGTTTGCAGCAGGCCTCGGCGCGGCAAACGGAAAAGATAGATTTTCTTGAAAATCATACACTCTCATTGGTGGCAGAGTTGCAGAAAAAATCCAAAGTTGTCCAGTATTATATGCTGCGCGATCAAGCAGGTGCACTTACCTCCACCAGAAGTGATCAAAATAAATCCGAGTTAGCCAAATATGGCAATGGTGTAATGTCGGCTATATACAATGGCATAAAAGGTGATACGAAAAGTATGACATTGGAGTTATCTCTGGAAATAAATAAGAAACTGCAGGCAGTGTTAGAGGATACGTTGCTCAAAAATATAACATTAAAGGTAAGTTGAAACAGCATCTAATACATTTTTATTTGTGTAAATAAAATATTCTGTTTTCAAAGGAAAATCTGGATGTTTTGGGGCTGGAAGTAGATAACCTGACTAGAAAATTAAGGCTCATGGAGTCCAGGGAATGACACAGACCCATGTTTTAAAAAAGCAAGTCTGTGACATATACGAGCCACAAATGCATTAACAGCAAAAATCTAGTATTAGTGTAAGTAAATTAGAAAAATTCCAGCTAGGGGTATAAAATATTTAATGAAAATGAAAATATTCCATTTTGTACCCTAGTTTTATATACTTACTCAAAATTAATATTTTAGCGAAATATGTGAACAAAACTATGTGAAACAAATTTCTTAAAAGAATTTAATAAGATAGAGTAAAAACATATATTTATGAAAAAAATTATGTAAAAAAATAACATTGAAACGATACTGTGCGACTTTTCTTAAAACCAAATTATTTTTAATGACCCAGTTTCAATGCCTCTGACGCATTTCCTATGTAAACTCTACAGTCTCGATCCGATCTTCACTTTGATTAATTCCCACAAGAGCGATTTAGACTGTTTTTATTGGAGTTGGAAGCACGGACTATTTAATGGCACGAAGAAACTAAAGGAAGATTATTCCAGTAAAGAAAGTTAAGTTTACCTAAATATACCTCCATTAGGTGAATATTTGGCATTGAAACGGAATCAAAAGTTCAGATTCCGATCATTGGCGACCGGAAACCTGCTTATGACTACGCACAAATGGAATCAACCCTGTTGAAAGTTTTGTCAGGTGGCAGCATTTTCTCTACTATGCAAGGCGAATTTAGATTTTCGCCGCGGTACTTCTTAATGTCAAAATGACAAGAATGATAGAATACAAGATTGCGCCGTCCTGGGCGTTGACATTTGTGTACCACAAGTAAACAAAGAATAGAGCGAGAAGAAGAACGAGTTGAAACAGCGAAAGCAGTTCACTTTACTGCGAAAAACGTGTTTTAATTTTGCTAAATGCGAAATTATTGCATTTTTCACCTAATCTATTAAAGAACAGTGAACATTGTAGTGCACTCCATTGTTTTGCAATTGAGGCTGCTTCAGCAAACGTTTTAGTGCACTCCATTGCTTTGCAATTAAGGCTGCTGCAGAAAACTACAGCAGCATCTCTGCGGGACTGATTAGTTAACTTGCTAATGGAGGCTGTGTGGAGCAGAAACAAAATCATTGTGAGGAAATGCTGTTAATATAATAATAGAGAAACATTTCGGGAACGGCTTTGCCGTGCCCTATGTACACAAAATGCATCGATTCGTCCCAGCGCTACACTTGCATCTACGCTTCTTGCCTCTTGACGGTTGTCGCAATTTAACACACAGCACTTCATTGTATTAGTTTTTACGCAGTCTTCAACTCAAAAATCACTCACAAATTGCAAATTAACACGATTTAAACTGATTTTTCACTTATAATTCAAATTTCTCTTTCGCTGATTTGTAAACAAAGGTTTATTTACAAGTTACCACAACTGTCAAAATCGGCAAAACCAAAGTAGCGGTACCACTGACGGCGCCACCTTTGTTCGCTGCACCGTGTCAAAATGATGTGTTTGTTGTAATATGTGTTCGCCTTGTTTGCTACAAACACATCATTTTCACATTATGAAGTACCACGGCGAAAATCTAAATTCGCTATTAACACCACCTTGTATAAATTCGCCTTGCTACTATGGAAGGGTGCAAGGCGAATTTATACAAGATGGTGTTCAAGGAGAATTTAGATTTTGACCGCGGCCCTTTTGAATGTCAAAATAATGTGTTGTTGTAATCGAGGCGAATTCATATTGTAACACAATGCCAAGGCAAATTTATACAAGGTGGTGTTACTGGCGGATTTAGATTTTCGCCGCGGTACTTATTAATGTCAAAATAGTGTGTTTGTTGTACACACATTATTTTGACATTAATAAGTACCGTGGCGAAAATCTAAATTCGCCATTAACACCATCTTGTATAAATTCGCCTTGTTATAACAAACACGATCATTTTGACATTCAGAAGAATCGCGCCGAAAATCTAAAATGGCCAGTAACACCACCTTGTATAAATTCGCCTTGGCGAACGCATATTACAACAAACACATAATCTTGACATTCAGCAGTACCGCGGGGAAAATCTCAATAAACACTTACTATATCAATTATTTTTTGCCTCCTTCCAATTTCAATTCACTTTTTTTACTTTTTAGATTATTCTCAATTTTTGCGTATTCTTTAATTTCCGTTAATTTAAATTCAGTTGAGATTGACACTTTTCAAGATTTTGCCAGCAAAAATTCTTCTGACTAAATC
>NW_023458566.1:8124970-8127389 GCF_013731165.1 Rhagoletis pomonella
TTGACACTTTTCAAGATTTTGCCAGCAAAAATTCTTCTGACTAAATCTGACTACTTAGGACAGAAAAGAGTCACTCTCACTGAGTGTTGCTCTCTCTTTTTTGCTGTCATTTTTGAGTTAAGGAACGCTTTTTGGACTATTGTGCAGTATCGAGTTCTCGATACTACTCAGTACTCATTAGAAGTATCGATATTTTGTAATCGGTATTCGTACCGTTTTACCACTTCTCAAAAGAAAGAACAGCTGATATTTTCACATTTTCCTCGCAGATATTTTCGTTTATATCACATAAATAATTGAAATCAAAATTAAAATCGAATTCCTCAGCAATGAGCGTAGTTAAATATATTGGTCGTACAACTGATTTTCGCGGTAAGACACTGTGGGAGATTGTGGGAAATCTGCGGGACTTTGGTGTTGGCCGGCTCGTAATACGTAACAAATTCCAACGATATGAAGAGCCCTGCTATATGCGTATACTTAAGGTGGAAGTTACTCCACATGATGTAAGTCTGCGATAGTCTCTTTAATTTATCAATAACCCAATTTATTTTTCTTAACAGCCTGCCAAGGACCCTATTCGTAAAGTAGCTGTTACGGTGGAAAAAACATGGCGTGGTATAGTAAATCCAAATCCAGTCACCATATACAGAACTAGTTATAAACCCGATTATGAGTTAGTTCCAAAAGAAGATGAAACAAAATACCTTAACAACACAAAAAAAATATCTGAACAAATATTAGCCAACAAAATTGAGTTTCCACCACTCTTTCGCGAATATATTCGAGAAGAGACGGGTATTCAAGAACCCAATATGAAAGTTCATCATAAACAAACACATAATAAGCAAACACGGTTGGCAAAAGAAGGAGAGAAACCGACTATTGAATGCACGATGGGACTGGGTACACCAGCAAGTCCCAAACTCTATGAAGGCGTGTTATAAACATCCGTTAATACATACATTGCATGTCAACTGTTGCCGACAAATATAAAAATAAATATCCATTAAGAGCTTATTTGATTACCATTTTTTATAAAAAAACTTCCTTCTACTTTGACTCAACAAAGGATCAAGATTTTTTACACATAATTTCGAGCTTTGCGAACTTTTATACGGAACCCATTATTTAATATAAATGGTTATAGATATTACAATTATAGGTACTGCTTATTCTAAAGAGCTCCGATATACACATTTGAAAATAACATTTAAATTAATGAAAAGTTTCTGCGTTGAAACATGATGCAAACCATGGCGCAATATACGTATGTACGTATGAACATAATACCTACTCGCTTTTTTATTTACTTTGAATTCAATTATAATTAACTGCTTTTTTGTTTTGTCATCGTCGATTTATTGGTCGACAGACTGGGGCCATTTATCAGGACCTTACCTCTTTGTTCTGATAGCCAACTCCCTCTCCCATTCTATTTGTTTGGCCGTGTCAGCATTCATGCCCTTTTCTATCATATTATTAATTCTTTGCATTTGATCGTCCTTAAAATTACCAAACTTTTCTTCCTTGCAATTCTTTCTTATTTTGGCCCGATCTGATTGAGATCTGACATAATTTCTTTGCCGTCTCTTACTTTGCGAATAATCTCTGCTTATTCTTTTTTCTTTGTCAACATTTCCTTTGTGACTAACTTCTTTAGAATTAAGTTTTTCTGCATCTTTAGAGCGGCTTTCATCTTCATCATCCTCTTCCATGTCCTCTTCTTCACTTTCCCAATGCTGAGAATTGGAAAGGATCAAATTTTTTTCAGCTGCACTCGCAGTATTATCCAAGTATTTATGTTCGTCCTCTTTTCTTACTACCGTAAAATCTGGATAATATGATATAAAACGCAAATCCTTAGACTCGGGTAGAATTACACCACGAAAAACCTTTTGTGCTTTCACTGAAATAGTAACCTTTTTCTTTTTTGTCTGAAATGTTGATTCGAGATAAATTAAAAATGTATTATGTTTAATAAGCTTTGTTTGCACTTACTATTATTGGTGTCAAATCGGCTTCCAAAATGCGGTAGTAAGTCGGTTCTCCTTCGACCTGCTTCTCTGAACCTCTTATTATCAAATGGCCAACCCCATTATCCTTAAGACTCCTCAAAACAATTCTAAGTGGTTTACCTATAAAACGCCTTTTACTGGCTCTAAAACCCATTTCGAGGTGTTCTGGCTGTGCTCAAAATATTAAAGCGAATGTGACTTTCTTCAATTTTTTTCTTGGAATTGGCTGATATGGCTGAAGTTTAGAGCGTTTTCGGATTTTTTTGCGGTCTTGCCTTTTGTTTAATGTCCAATATTATCGTATAGCAGCAACGAGTGCAATCAATTGTTTATAAAAATTAAAAACAAAACTATTGTGGCGAATACTGCGGCAACACAAAGCGAACAACGAGAAATAGGCA
>NW_023458566.1:8127399-8157289 GCF_013731165.1 Rhagoletis pomonella
CGAGTATATTTGGGAAATCCCTCAAGGTTTCGAGGATAATCGTAACACTATTGTACACACCGCTAGGTAGGAATGCGAGATACCAATAAATTATTCAATATATCGATATCACTAGTCGGTATATCGGTTAATTTATACGCTCTAGAAACGATAGTTATCAAAAGCTGCAATCCCGTACGAGACCGGACTAGTCAGAATCAGTCAGATTTTACTGGAAACCGATCCCGTACTCGGTTCTCTGACTATTGAGAGCACAAAAAAGAGAGTAAATACGGTTCCCTCTCTGTCAGAAGTTACCAGTTTTAGTCTGAGATTTTTTTGCTGTTAAATGTGTTAAACGATCAGCTGTAGTGTGTTTGGCAACCAAATTGTAAAGAAAAGAAAAGTGCGCTCTGCTAATTCATGTTGAAAAGTATTTTTTATTTACTCGTTTAAGTGGATACTAATGAATTTGAAAGTACTTTTGGTTATTTACATGTGTGAGCTGAGTGTGTTTACATATAAAATAAGCAAAAATTTACAACCAAAATTTGGAGGTTTTGTCGAAATTGACAGAAGTTATCATTTTTTACTAGAAAGCGATCCCGTACCCTTCAATGTTACTCTCTCGCTCTGAGCGAATTTTTATTTTTTGACAGTTTTACTAGGTTTAGTGCGAGGCATACGGGATTTCACCTAAAATGTATTCAACAAAGTGTTATTTAGTTTGACATTGCTTTCATAAGAACCGTGCTATAAAGTCAAATTGAAAAAAAATTTTATATTTTTTGAGATTTGCTTCTACCGCCCTACTGGTCGATGACAGCTGTACGTGCCAAATGCGGCCGTATTTCCTTTGTGCTTTCAAAGTTTTAGAAGAGAACAACATAAACACGAATTATTTTTGTTGTTTGTTTGTGGATTCGTTAAATCTGGCTTGCAATAAAATAATTTATATTAATCTCTCTTTGTGTAGAATGCAGCCTACGTTTGGCTGAGCAACGCTTACCAGCTTTTTAAATATTAATTAATAACTTATACAATGCCATAAAATGCATAAATGCCTTATCGCGAACTCCATGTGAATAAATCGTTCCCATAGTTTAACATGCAAAACATACAGCTCTATTGCCAATTTCATGTGA
The DNA here is from genome assembly GCF_013731165.1 of Rhagoletis pomonella. Classification (NCBI taxonomy): domain Eukaryota; kingdom Metazoa; phylum Arthropoda; class Insecta; order Diptera; family Tephritidae; genus Rhagoletis; species Rhagoletis pomonella. The sequence goes on from NW_023458566.1 coordinate 8,128,524, forward strand.
ATAAATTGTAATTTAACATGCCAAACAAAGACAAATTGGGAAAAATTGTTTTTGTTTTGCTTTATAATTCGTGGGAATATTTGTTCACGTGAAATTCGCGATAGGGCCTATAAACAAATCGGGAAAAATAGTTTTTGTTTTGCTTTACAATTTTTGGGAATATTTGTTCACATAAGGCCGAATACAGTATATTTTGCTTAGCTGCACATCCTTCTTTGCACGAAAAACTTGTGCACTTAACCGAAAAAGGCACTTAAGCGAATTTTCTTTACTACTTCAATGAGGAAGGTATCCAAATCCCTATGAAACCAAATAATGGAGAAGCACTTACCACGTAGAAATTACTGCAAGCGAAATTTTTACCGAAAAGTATATAATTATCTATATAACTACATAAATTTATAGCCATTTTCGTTGTTCTGCGAAATGAACAAAATAAATAAAAAGTTGTAAAATTAGGTAATTGTAGGGCCAGTGCAGGTAAACGTAATACTTTCTTTGATAATTGATACTAGTCGCAAAATTTTTAAGGCACGTATCGCCAATGTACAGGTATGCTAAATGCATCTATCGGAGCAGTTTCCTTATAAATGTTAAAAATAATGCCTCTGATGCGCATTTTAGGGTAGGTATCTTAAATGTGCACTTAAGCATAGAGGCAGCAAAGCAAAATATACTGTAATTAACAATAAATACTCAGCCGATGACAACAGGCTAGCACACGCACGCTTCATATCTCACCAATACAAAGTGGTGATTATTTCCTGTTTATCTATACGTTTGTGGGCAAGGCACGAGCAAGCATTTACTTATATATATGGGTGTGTTCAGAAATGCATCAAGCCAAAGCACCAGACGCATTTATTTCTAAACTATAATTGATGGAAATGTCCAACCACGATTAAATGCCTAATTGGAACTTAGTTGCGTAAATAAGCCATTTCCATCAATTATAGTTTAGAAGTAAAAGAGACTGTTGCATTTCTGAACGCACCCTATGTACATATATTTTTTGGTCATTACCAGAGCGCGTTATATCGATAACAGGAGCTGCGATACGATATCTGAAATATCGGAAGCTTTAATAGGGGTCTCCATCTATAGTGATAAAAGGATAAATTGCTTAAATTTATCAGTTTATCCATAAAGTAAAATTTCAATTATTTTTCCCCCAAGGAGGAAGAGGGGAAGAAACCAGTCGAATTTATATAAGGTGGTAGGGGTAGTACAAAAACAAAAACATGTATTTTGTGTTCGCTTTCGGGACACACGATGTCAAATTATAGCTATTTTTCGCTCAAAGACGAAAAGGGAAAGAAAATGCCAACACTTACTTTCGCACTCACTCAAGGAGTCTTGACATATGTCTACCGAGGCGAACCTTTATTGAAAATGTTCAAATATTCAGACAGGTTCTGCAATTCACTTCCGAGTGATTTTCAACCCCTGCCGGATACCATGCTTTCAAAAAAAAAAATATTTTTCATAATATTTATATATATACTACGTAGTACTAATTTAAGCAATTTTAGCGACTTTTGCACTGCCAACTGCACATTCATTATTTGTTTCGTTCATGGAATCTTTTTAAACCGCAGCTACGACCAGATCCAGCTTCATTTAATCCGCTATAAGCAGCTGCTTCCAAAGCTGTTTTCTTTTCCCATTCCAATTGTTTGGCTATATCAGGATCCATGCCATTTTTAACCATTCTTTCTATTCTTTCCTTTTGTTGTGCTGAAAATTCTCCGAAATCCTCTTGAATAGTTTCTTTCCTATGGCGTTTTTGGCGCTGAGCTTGTGCAGCTCGTTCTCGGTCTATCCTTTCTTTTTCTCTTCGCTCAGCTTCCTCTTTTGCCATACCCCCTGCAACCAGTTCCTTTATATGTCTCCTTTGAGCAGAGTTCCAGTGAAAATTACTAACTTCACTTTTGGTTCTCTCTATTCTTTCCTTTTCCTGTTCCGAAAGTTCTTTCCTGGGGAATTGTACGCGCCGACCTTGTACAGCTCGTTCTCGGACTATCCTTTCTTTTTCCCTTCGCTCAGCTTCCTCTTTTGACATACCCCCTTCAACCATTTCCTTTATATGTCTCCTTTGAGCAGAATTCCAATGGAAATAACCCACTTCCTTTGCTGTTTTGGTATTTCTTAAAAACTTTTCTTCTTCGTCTTCTGCTACCAAAACGAAATCATGCAAATAGCTGTACCTGCTGATATTAACTGGTTTTGGGAAAATGATGCCGTTCCGAACGTCTTCTACCTTCACTGGTATCTTTATTACATCAATTTTTTGACCGCCTTTCTTTACCCTCCTCCCCGTTAGAACCTATGCAAGATGGACATGAGAATTAATTTTATAAACATGTAACCTCTAAAGGAGTAATAAACTCACCGTTTGCGAGCTCATATCTACTTCCAAAATGCGCATATAGGTGGGTGCTTCAAGATTTACCTTACCGGAGGCACGAATAATTAGTCGGCCGACACCATGATTTGGCAGATTAGCCAAAAGTTCCGTAAGCGGTTTACCTTTTTCCTTTCTCATTTTCAAAAAAAAAAAAATTTTATTTACGGAAATATGTATCCGATTAAATAGTGGTAGAGAAATCCAAGCGTTCCAAACACGAAGTTTTTCTCAATTTTGCTTCGTTTGATAATTTATGTTGTTTCTTTTTTTTTGAAGCACTTGGCCCGGCTTCTAATCAAGCTACTTATAACGCCCCTAGTTCGGTTTATGATCAATCTGATTTTGTATAGGCTTCTGTGGCAAATTGGTGTAAATTTATGAAGTTGACTTTTTAGTTTGAGATAGGGATGAAACGATATGAATAACTACAACTAGTGATGAGCGATATTTCACTACCGGTGAATAATGAAAAAATCGTTTATAGTGACTGCTATTGCTAGGCCACAATATCTGTGATTGGTGATTTTTCTACTAGCATGATATTTTGCTGTGAATGAAAATCACATCTGGCAATAGCTAGTCAACAGAAGTTGCGAAGTGATTTTTCCCTTTCATGGTAGAAATAGTGATTTTACGATTTTTTATCGGAAATTTATCGAAACTAGCTCAAAAATCAAAACTTGCATTTTAATACGGAAACTAATTTAATACGGAAACTTATAAATTTTTAGGAAGAACCTACATTTTGCATAAATTTTGCAGCGAAGAAAAAAAAAAAACATTTTTAAAAAACTATTTTTATTCATAAAAAACTCCATTTTTGGAGGTATTTTCAAATCGATCCAGCTCGCCTAAATCTTAATATTTTTTCCCGAAATATTTTGGTAGACGTCTTAAGATATAATAGATTTTAAAATTCCAATGGAAAAAAGTACCGACTTTTTTTTTGTATGGGGAGTGATGCAGTCTAATGTACATATATATGTGTGAAATTGAAAATTTAAAAACCTTTTTGTGATGTTAGCAAACTTCAAAAATATTCGGGAGGTCTACTCTGTAATGCCATGCGAAAGAGGCTGCATCTCAGCGGTGTAACCTTTAAATTTTTGTCATGGCTACCTGTTTGATATGCATTTGTAGCAGTATATTAACATATTAGGGCTGCTCGGGATCTTGTGCATATGATATTACATTTGAATATTTCGGTGGATATGTAAATTCACAACAATCAGATACAAATGATGATGAAGAAAAAATTTGTATGGAGCTTGGATCCTATTAAATTCTCACAAAATAAAGAGCAAGTTTGAAGTAGCCGGGACTTAGCGTTGATCTTGGAAATTTGTTTTGTTGACGGTGTTACGTATTTTTTTACCCACGAAGTATATTCGATAATTTTTTATACAGAAGAAAACGAGCAGCACCTTTAACAAAAAAAAGGGGAAAATTATACCTACAAATTTTCATAATTTTTGCACAAAGTCTGAATATTGCATTTATATAGTTTTTGTTAGGTAATGAGCTATACTTTTATTTAAAAAAAAATAAAATAAATATATTTTACGGTGAAATTATTTTTATTTATGTATGTATATGAATTGGACTATACTTGGTTAATTAAAATCAAATTAAGAAAACGTTTGTACATACATATGTATGTATGAACATTAGTGATTTTAATCGAAAACTCAGAACGTAATACGTTTGCAACCGCTTAATATAAACGTGTAAATTGGGTATACATATTTATTATGTATTCATCTACATGCATACAAATATTATGTCTCAGGTTGCTTAAAAACTCATTCAATTCATTCAAAATTAATAAATCTGCGAAATGTTTTCAAATTGTAAAAATTTTCTCAGATATTGTTATAATCCAAAGTTGTATAAATTTAACCAATTTTAGCTACTTTTTCCTTTCCACGATCATACTCATTTGATGCTTCCGGCATAGATCTTTTTAAGCTGCTGCTAGGACCTGCTTCAGCTTCATTTAACCCGCTATCAGCATTTGCCTCCAAAGCTGTTTGTCTCTCCCATTCTAATTGCTTAGCTGTATCCGGATCCATGCCATTTTTAACCATTCTTTCTATTCTTTCTTTTTGCAGCGCTGAGAATTCTCCGAAATCTTCTTGCACATTTTCATTTCTGTGGAATTCTTCGCGGGGCCTTCTATGTTTTTCCTGATATTGATTATATCTTTTTACTTTATTACGAGACATTTCATAATCGCTGCCTTTTGGTGTTATACCACGAGTTTGATCATTATTCGTATTTTTCTTTTTTGGCTCTTTCTTTTCTTCGGGTTGATAATCGGAGTCAAAAGAACCGCTAGTTTCTCCTTCGTCATCCTCATCAAAATTATCAATGAAGTCAGTTTGGTTTAATTGCATAACCGGCGCTGTGCTTGGTGCTCTACCTTCGCGTTCAGCTTGTTCAGCTTCCTCACGGGCTATCCTTTCCTTTTCCCTTTGTTTTGCTTCAGCCGGTGCCAAACCCCCTGCTATCATATCACGTATATGTCTCTTTTGGGCTGCATTCCAGTAGACATAGCCCACTTGATTCGGTGTCTTGGCATTTTTTAAATACTTTTCTTCTTCGTCTTTTGCTACCAAAATGAAATCACTCAAATAGCTCGTACTGGCAATATTAACCGGTCGGGGAAAAATAACGCCGCGCCAAACCCTTTCTACCTTCACTGGTATCCTTATTTTATCGCCTTTCTTTCCTTTTCCCCTTTTAACCTAAGCATATATGTATGTATTAGTTGTATATATGTATGTATGTACATATGTAGGTATAACCTTTACAGAATTAATAAAGCAACTCACCATTTTCGAGCTCATATCTACTTCCAGAATTCGCATAAAGCTGGGTGCATCCATATCTTGCCTAAAGGAGCCACGAACAAGTAGCCGGCCGACGCCATGATTGGGCAGATTATCCAAAAGTTGCCAAAGGGGTTTGCCACGATAGTGCGGTCTATGACCCCTACGCCTACCTTTTTTCTTTCCCCTTCCCATGTTTAAAAAACCCTTCAATATTTTAACAATATTATTTATTTGATCAAATAGGGCAGGAAACCCTCAAGCGGCACAGAAAATTACAAAAACCGATAGTTCAATAAATTTGGCATGTGTATACCCAGTTTATCGATAATTTGTATAAATCTGGGAATATACGGCTCAGTCCGAACTGCTCAAGTCTGTATTAATCGATATTCAGGTAGTTCATACGCTTGAACCAAGTAGAAGTTATGACCGGTTGACAAGCGGCCTGTACAATAGTTTAGGTTTATAATAATTTAGTTATTTTAAAATATTTGCACAAATTTTAATTATAAATAAAATTAACAAATGAACTTTATTGGATAAAAATCGTTCACCGAATGAAAATTATAAATTTTCTATGAATAAGCATTAAAAATCTATAAGCCATTTGCAATAGCATTTGGGGAAAAATTGTATGACTATCGCATTCATTTGTTTTCTTTATGTGTATTTTGGCGGTGGTTTATTTCACTGATTTTCAATAATTTATTTTTGTTCAAATACAATTAAAATGAAGTGTGTGGTAATCGGTTGCAAAAACACGTATGTGCATAAATAATAAATTGGTTTGCACAAACTTGCGCTCAAAAATTGCTTTAATTTTTTTCTTTATGCTTTGTGTTCATATTCTTTGTTTACTTCTGGGTAATTTTGAAGTAAACGAAATGGTTTCGAGATTACAAACGACAGCCAGAAAACTACTTTTTTTGTGCTTTATCTTGTCAAACCTTAGCTGTGTTTTATTGGGCAATGGTCGAGATCCGTATAAAAAAAATTGCACACAAATGCAACAACAATGATTTATGATCCGCTCTGTTTGGTTTGTGTCACTGATAATTTGGCAGTACGGTTTGGTAGCACTGACAAATGAATGTATACACAAAAAGATATTCTGCCATTTCTTGTTCTTTCACACTTGCCGCATCAAAATCAGTGTTGCCCTGTGTTGTTATAGTGGCAAAGAATCTCGAAATTTGTTTACACTGGCAATGAAGTATCTTTGCGAACCACCTTCTTCAGTGAACTCAAAAATAGTGTTTAGCAAGAATGATTGAATACAAGATTGTGCCGATTGCAGCAGAATTCGTGAGAGTAATTTTGGCGTGACGTCACCGTAGATTTGACAACTGAGAGCGGAAAATAAAACTGGTGTCTAGTGTTGTGCTGAATTGTCGGTACCCAATACTTAAAAAAGGTTTCGGTACCCAATACTTCCTTATCGGTACCCGATACTGATTATTTACATTAAACCTTCGCCATTATATGCATTTCAAGTTTAGAAAAAACTTTCATTACTAATTTATATGATATCGGCTAAAACACTTGAACTTATCGCAACAGAGAAATAATATTTTATAAGTTTTAACCCTAGTCGATCCAAGGTTCAAGAAAAATACTTTGATTGATGAAGAAGCCTTTTAAGGGGGGGCGGGGTGTGTCGCTAAGTGGTTACAGAATCTGCCTACAAAAATGATATCGTCCGATTCAGCTGGAACAAAACTGCTTCAAACAAGTAAGAGTTTCCCTGTATTATGGCCTCGAACCGACAAATACATCTTTCATTTGAATCAGTATTAAAAGGTCTATTGGCTCCTACATTCGGGATTTGATAGGCGAGTCGCCCCTGAACCGTTTTTTCCAAATTTTTGGCCTATGTGGGCTTTTATTCGAAACCTAAATGTTTCGGTACCGAGTATCGACAGTATTGGATACTTAAAACTTGACTCCGCACATCATTACTGCTGTCATCTCAACTGTGACGTCAGCAAAACAGCTGATTCTGTCAAATTCACTGAGAGCCGATTAGCGGTATTGCCATCGGCGCCACCTTCTGTATTCTCTCCACCGTGAGTGTTTTGGGCATCGGGTAGCATTTATGTTGAAAATAGAAATGGGTTCCTGACCGATAATGCGGAAATGCTTCTTTTCATAATGGAAAATATCAAAATTTTTAACTCTAATTACTAATTAGATACTATTAAATTTGTTTATAATAATTAAAAAAAAAAATGCTGCACTAGATTTTTAAATATAATCTTCTATAATCGAAATCCGGAAATGCGGAAGGATTTGAGCAAAGCCGAATAAGCTGGATTCCGGATATCTACCTGATACCCAGCACATCCCTAATAAATAAATACTCTTGGGGAATGTGCCTCGGCATGGACAACGTGGTGGAATATAGGTGAACAATCAGCATAGGGCTCAGACCAGGTATTCCTCGGTCTACAACAACTTTTAGCACTCCCACCTTCAAAGCCACCATCAGGAACTAGGGGAGAGATGAGTGGTAGGCTTCAAAAGGATGAAATTAGGCGAAACTCATGTTGTCCTCAACTTCGGAGGGTCGTGCAAGGTATTCGCTTTCATTGAACAGGTTGGACTGCAGGCTATTTGTGGGACTGTGAACTGACAACTTTACGTGGCACAAACACCTGATGGTTTGCGCTTACATCTCAAGTTTAGCAAATACGCGAACCATTCTTTTCTGACAGCACTTGCACTTCCTTCAGTTTTCGTTATATTTATTTAGCTTCCGCGCTTTTAATAACAGTTGTTTAGAGAATAATAGCTGAAAAGCTGCGAAGCAGATTTGTTTTTGCACAATGTACATACTGAGAAAGATTGTATGTATGTATGTAAGTAGTTCTCAAATTGAAAAGTATTTTTTTTTTTATTATTAAATTAACTTCTTACAGCCTTAAGCAATCGTTTTTGTTTAATTAGCCACCAACCACCAAGCAAACCATCACTGCCGACGGACTTCATGTCCGTCATATTGTATTTCGTGACCCAGCGCCGTAGTTTCAACATCGTACGACGTATCATCTGCTTCCGCACTAGGCGGATTGTGAATGGTGCTTTCATGTAGGCCGATGGTGGCATGAGCAGCTGCTTTCGATGCATTCACCTGTGCCTCGGCGGCAGAAGAAGCCGCTTTATATGTGGCCTCCTTCGTAGCCTCGTAATCCACACGCGCCTGCTTCAATTGTTCCTCCACCTGTTCGACACGACTTCTGGCCTGCCCAACCATGGTCGATTGTGAAGCCAACTGATTGGCCACCTCACTTGAAGCTTGCTCAGCTTGTTCGGCCACCGACTTTGCATTATTCACGGCCGCTGTTAGCACAGAAACATGATGATTGGCAGCCTGTGCGGTCTGTTGAGCCAACTGCGAGGCAATCTTAGCTGACTTCAATTGCTCCAGCTCACGCGAAAGTGAACGTTGCGCTTCCGCTGCCTGTTGTTCCAACTCCTGTAAGAGGACCTGCTTGCCCGCCAATGCTGCCTGCGCTGTGGCGGCCGCTTGTGAGGCTGCCTGTGCCAAAGTGTTTTTCGCTATGAAGGCTGCCTGTTTGGCGGCGGCGTGTTGATTGGCAACCGCAGTGTAAGCCTGATTGGCAGAACCTTGCGCTATGGAACGCAAGCCGCTGCCGATGCTGTAACCTGACTTGGTGCCGCCACCACCACTGCTGCCGCTGCTACCGCCACCGCCACCGCCGCCGCCTCCTACATGCGAGTGTACACTGGGGGACGATGGCTTATATTCATAATAAGAGCTACTCGGCACCTCATGGGATGATGGACCAGAAGGCAACTCATGCGCGTGAACGGAATTGCTAACCTCGTAGTAGCTATGATGCGAAGGTCCATGTGGGGGTCCCACTGGCGTTTTGTAATGATAACCGCTGCGTTTATTCAGGCGACCAAATGTTGTGGAACAACAAAGTGCTGTAAGGAGAAGATAAGAGATTTTTAGCTATAAAAATTAAACAAATTTATTTCTGCAAATTTTATTTCTATACATACCCAATAGCAGTAGCGTTGCCGCTGGTATATTGGTCAAGTTACACTTGATCATGCTTGTTGCAAATTCGATAATGAACATTTGAATATCCTGCACATTGGTTTTATATGTACACAGAAAGTTGCAAGCAAATCGCTTAAGCCCAAAAATGCAAACACACCTATGTACGTATGTAGGCACGTGTATGCGTAGATATGCACACTTGAAACTTCCCATAACTAATTTCTTATGGCGGGCCACACATAAAACGGTGGTTGCGCGCTCAACCGCACGTTACGGCCACAAAATGCCGCGCGGCGGTATGATCGCAATTTTGTCTAACTACTTTGGCTACTTAATTTGTTACTAAGTTAATTTAGTATTGTAGTTGGCCACTTGGCAGTTGTAGTATGCGGCACTGGCCGTGCATGCTCATTACTTTTAAGTCTTCGTTCTTTTTATATATATTTCTTTTTCTTTTTTATTACAACACTGGGTTTGGCTATTTTAGACCACACATTATGGTATCATAAGTAGTTTATATGAGGAAGTGAAATTTCCAAGTGGTGGTTATCACGCTTGCTGCAGTTTAGGTATTATAATAAGTACGTACGTATGTATGTGTGTACATAGGCGGTTAAAGAGAGTAAAAGAAATTTAATGAGCTATGGGCAGTTTACTAAATCGTAATACAAACGCTTTGAGAAAGGCAATAAAACCGATTGGTAAGGCTATAACTTATTTTTATCAACAGCAATAAAAATCATGCCAAGTTGCAGTCATCTGTTTTGGGGTAGGGTGCATTTATCGAAGAGACTGTTACGTACAAATAAATATGTATTAGCTTAGTCTAAGATATTTTCAAAAATTAAAGCAACCATGCAGCAAACGTTCCTTCACTCCACACTGCTTGAAGAAAATATGTTTGTACCAGATTGCACTCACCCGCTTAGCTGAGTGTATGAAATTTCTGCGTGTTACATTGGGTGTTGTTTATTAAAAAAAAAATCTCAACATACCTTAATTCAGCCAAACACATAGGAGATTTTTCCGTTTTTAACCCTCTCTAAAATATTAACGATCTAAAACCTGCTTAAATCTCTTTCTAGTGATACATTTTCAATTCCTTTATTACCTTCAAGCCCAATTTGAGATTTTTAAACAGGTGGCAACCCTGCTACATGTAGTTTAGTAATGGAACCTTCTCAAAACTATTTCGTAATAACTCATTACAATTATTAAACGTAATTGAGCTTTTTAAACAGGTGGCAACCTTCTGAAACCTCTTTTATCGGACATCCATATTGTGATATATAGTATGTGAATACATACGTAACTCACTTACCTAGTTCCCTGAATTAAGGTTAACTTTTATTTTTCAAATAGGTGGTAACCATGCTTTACTATGTAGCTTATAAATAAATAATTTTCTAGAACATTTCGATTGATACCCACATTGTAATAATTCATTTAACTTATAAATTAACTTTAGTTTAAAAAAGATGGCAACCCTCTTAAAACACCTGCAAAGATTTTACATGTTCAAACTTAAGATTTCTAAATACTCATGCATTTTACACTTTAACTTGTATATAATTTAATTAAATTCGACTTTTTAAACAGGTGGCAACCCTCTTCAAAATATTTTCAAACTATAACCATATTGTTATACATACATATTCCAATTATTTAATACCCTTAGGTCAAGTAGAACTAGATATTTTTAAGAGGTGGCAACCCTCCCACAAGTAGTTTAGAAATACAGATTATAAAATCATTTTGATTGAAACCGATTATGTAATAATTAATTTAAATTAATTGAATTTAATTTTTGAACTGGTTGCAGTCCTTATAAATAAATCAATAATATTCTAAGAGTTTCTTAACAATCTTTCGTTTGACACCCATATTTTAATTCTTCATATACTACATATGTAGCTGGCGAGTAATTGGTTTAATTTCGACTTTTCAAACAGGTGGCAATCTTTTTCAAAACCTTTTCAAACTACAACCTTCCTAAGCTTCTCTCGCCTGTAACCCAAATTGTTACACAAATTTCAAATAAATAATTCCACAGGTGGTAGCCCTCCTCATTAAGCATGGAATCGATTTTAAATATCTCCCAACCTAGTTCTAGTACTCTACCACAAATACTTCCAGAGATATGCAGAGTGCAAAATTCAGTTTGTATAGGAGGTGCGACTTCGCCTTGTCTAATCGAGATAAAAGCTATTTTATCTTTTAAGTTGGGCTAAATTCCACCAGTATGCAAAATGATGATCGGTTGCGCAGTTAAAGCGTGAAAGCGCAACAAACAAATGGGAATGATTGGAAAGAAGATAAAATTCTCACGGATTGCTTGGTGTTATATGTAGATATCTCTGATAGAAGTGCATTTGAGCGCTGATGAGTGCTGTGTTTCAGAAAGAGCCGTCCAAGAAGAAGAGCCTCGCTCTAATAGACAAGCCATTGAGTAATCGTATGGTGGCCAGGTGACTTTAATGATGGGGTAGCACCAGCAGCTCCGCAGACCTAAAAATAGCTACCTATCGTAATCTCGGTCAATAAACCCACCGACTTTGTTCCGGCAGACAACCGTACTATATCAACTTTTAAAAAGCTCATTGGGACGACTTCACGAATATTACCGAGAGTAACTTCGCCGGCCTTTCCACAGCCAAAAATGTATCTCTTGGCGAACGTCAGCTCCGCAAGTTAGTCAGTACTGCAGAAGCTCGTGAAACATATGCCTTGCTTCCGAAAAATGCGGAGCACCACCACTGCACTTAACGCCATAAACACCCAGACAACTTGTGGCCACAAAACGAAACCTCCCCTGTGAGAGAACGGTCCTAGTAGTCTTTGATACCGTCTGTCATTCCACGCTGCAATAAGACATTGAGCCTTCCTCTCTCCCACAGGGATACAAACTGCGGTCAGAGAACTACATGAGTGGTTGAGATAAAATTTCTAAATCAAGAAGAATTAACTAGGGCTACCACAGGTCGGTTTCCTATCCGCGCTATTGCTTAACTTCTAATTCCCTGAGCTTCCCCAGCCACCGGAGGGAGTTTCCCCTGATCTCTTACGCTGACGATTGTTTGATATTGGCTTCCAAACGATGACCCCGAACGTAAACGGTTACCTCTCCGAACTTCTTTACTGTTCGGAACATAACCCTCTCCCGACGAAACAAACGACGACTCTTTGCACCACTTGGGCGAACGAAGTTTAGCTTCAATTAGGTATCCACATTGATGGTACACCAATTCCGACGGTAAACAACCTAAACATTTTAAGGGTTTTCTTTGACAACTTGCTCTCCTCCTCTGCGCACACAATTTTCAAGAAAGTAAATACATACATAGCTTACTTTTTAAAACTCCACCAATATTGTAATGTTTCACGTAAATTGTGCACAATTTACTTAAATTCAACTTTTCAAACAGGTGGCAATCCTCTTCAAAAATATGTCCAAACCACAACTCCTTTTTTTTTGGCAACCACATGTTTACAGCTGGTTTTGCGGTAATTGTCATTTTTGCACCATCTTTCGCACTCGCCCCAAATATTCTACAAATTTTAGTAGGAAAAACTCTTCTTACTGAACATTTTGTGATACATCTTTCAAATAACTTATGAAACAGGTGGCAGCTCTCTTCAAATACCTAAAACATTTTCTAAATATTTGTCAAAGTTTTCATTATATCAAATGTTAATTCACCCTGTACCGCGAAAAAAGTTGGATATGACTTTTCGAACAGATGGCAACCCTAATCAACAATATTTTCAAACTAAAAACTTTTTAAATAACTTTCGTCTGACACTATGATGTATATTTTAGCTAACTGATGAATTAAGTTGAATTTGACCTTCTAAACAGGTAGCAACCTTCCTCCATATAGTTTAGAAATTAAGTATTTTTATACCCATTTTGATTAATACAAATACATTATTAATAGATGGAATAATGTGTTAAACTTAATTTGAATTTAACTCTTTAAACGGTTGGCAACCCTCTTCAAACATCTCAAAAACATTCAAAGTTTTCAAACAAAAGATTTCTTAACACTATTTTGTTCTAAACCCATATTTTAATATTTCGTACACACATAGCATGTACACCTTAATTAAATTCGACTTTTAAACAGGTGGCAACATTCTTAAAAATATATCCATACAAAAATTTTCTAAAATTGTTCGTCGGACACCCATATTCTGATATACTTCAATTACCTAATTCGCTTAATTCAAGTTAAATTTAACTTTTTGAACAGGTGGCAACCCTCCTACTTGTAGTTTAGAGATAAGGCCTTTTATACCCATTTCGATTACCATCCATATTGTGACAGTTCATTTAGCGTATAAATAATTTGAATATAATTTTTTAGTAGGTGGCAACTTTTTCCGAAAAAACTAAAACCTGATTGCACGTCTACAGGACACGGCCTTTACTTCGACACCTCGTACGTATTATTTATTTTTTAAGATTCCATAACTCTTTACCTACCTAGATAACTTGATACTTTCTATCCCCTTAACTCAAAATATTGAACAAATCAAACAAATTTTAATTATAAATAGTTTTTATTTAAATTTAAAAAAGCAGGATATTAAGTTTCGTAAATATAAATTAGTTAATTCTCGTAGCAGCCTCCTTTCGCAAACGGCGCTAAGGCGATCAATGAAATAATTTATAAAAAAATGGAAGAAGGCAATAAATATTTACACACAAAACACAAAAACAAAAAAATAACGAAAACAAGCAGTTGCACTGAATAGTATGCACTTACACTTACAACACTAACAAAAATAAATAATATCATTAACATATCTACTCATACACGTACGAATGCATCATAACGACGCAACAAAAAATGGCTCATCGAAAGTGAAAGTGGAACACATCTCGGTCTTGCAACTGACAGCTGTTGTGATAGGCTAATGTGGTCGTCAACGCCGGTGCCACCGCCGTCGCCGCCGCTACTCATTTATAGTATTGCGTAATCTGACGAATCCAGTCCAAATAGTGTGAGACGCGTACATACACACCGGGCACATTGGCCTGACCGCAACCGATGCCCCAGGATACAACACCGACCACATTCCAAATACCGTTGCGTTCGCATACCAATGGGCCGCCACCGTCACCTTTGCATGCATCCTTGCCCTCCTCACCGCCGGCACAAACAAAGCCGGGATTCAATTTGTAACTGTAGCCAAGGCGAGTTTGACGCAATTGCGATTCGCATTGATGGTGGGACAGGATGGGGACGTCCACTTCCTTTAGGATATTCTGGTATTTGCCATGCTCGCCGAAAGCATCTTTGCCCCAGCCGGTAGTCCAGCAGCGCGCCCCGGTAAAGTCGGAGAATTTTTCTGGCAGGCAGGCGGGGCTGATGTGTGGATTCTTGGTGAAGTCGACGGGGTGGTCAAGTTTCAGTACAGCTAAATCATTGTCCAAAGTACCAGCATAGTATTCGGGATGAATGTGTACGGAGACAACATCGCGTTCAATGTACGGGAAGAATTCCACATCGTGATTGACATCCCACTCGCCGAGACGGGCGCGGAGGTCGAAGCCGTTTTGTCTATTTTTTTTTTTTTTTGGGAGGAAGCGTGAATAAATTAATTGGACGTAAATATTTATGCGAGTTAGATGTACTTACGACTTAATGCAATGAGCAGCAGTGATCACGTGTTGTGCATCGATCAGTGTGCCCCCACAAGCGTAGACCGATTCCTTGGGGTCCTTCTTCAAGATGGCCACATGCCATGGATACTCGCCGAACTCACTGTCGCCGTCAATGTAGGATGGGTTCTTGATACGACCCGTGATGCCAGCAGCGTTGCGCGTGCCACAACGACCAAGCTGTTGCTGGGCTGGCGGTTGCGGACGCAGTGGACGACGACAGCAGACCTCATTGACGCGGCAAGTCTTCTCAACGGGACGGTTACCGTAGTAAGCGCGCTGTGAAAAAGTGAAAGTAATTTTAGCATCGATTTTAGGTTTTGATGTTTTTCTCCCGCCCTTTGCTTAGCCCTCACTACTACCCGCTTTACCTGTTCAGCCTTTACGGTTCGTGCCAATACACTCTGCTTACGTTCCGCCGTCTCCTCATGCTCAACCACATCGCGTCGACGGCGATCACGTGGAAATGTCACGTAGTCGCTACCCTCCGCGGCACCAGGCGCTTGTGCTGGTATGGGACGCTGGTGAGACTCATAAACCAAACCTTTACCTCTGCGATTGGGCAGCGTATTCAATTCTTCATGTTTCGGACCGTGCGCAGTCGGTCCCTTGAATGCCACGCTCAAATTGGAGCTGCGTTCCTCATAAGCATTATAATTTCCGCCGGCGAAAAACTCACCACCATGACCGCTTGAACCGAAGCCGGTTGAGTAGCCGGCGTGCGATAAGCCGCCGCCATAACCGTCCGCACCATGACCGCTAGCGCCATACCCACTTGAAATGGGACCGCCGAAATGCCCAGGCCCCGTGCTGCCCAAGTTATAGCTCGGATATGATACATGTTCGCCCACACCAGAAGTGCCGGGATAATAACTACCAGCGGATGTTGTACCAAATGAAGCGTGTTGGAATTGTTGGCTCGCAAAATGTTGCTGGTGGTGAAGAAATCCGGTATCAATGATTGTGTTTGCTGGCGCCGTTACAGTGCTATGATGTTCATATATCGGTTTGCTCGGCACCACATCGATGATCGTAGCACTTGGTGCTGTGCCGCCGTAAATGGGCCCAGGTGCGGTAATGTCATGCGGATGCGAATGATGATCGTGCTCGAAACTACTGTAATGATCGTGATGATGGTAATGTGTATTGTGAATTTGTTCGGGCTTCGATTTGAATAGATCACCGACTTTTTGAAAGATTTTGGCATTCGGCGTGACATGCAAATTGACTAGTGGTTTCACCACTTTGTCGCCGAATTCGGTTTTGCTAACCTGCACGGAGACCAATGGATTTACATTCAAAAGGCCAAGATTCAAGCCATTCGGTCCAATCGAGCCGAAATGTGGATTTGGTGCGGGATGAAAGTCGCCTAGTGCATTTGCGGGATAACCACCACCGCCGGTGGGGTATGGTAAGCCAAATGATACGCCATAAGTGGGCAGAATCTTACGCCTTATCAGCTCGAGGGCTGCTAGGTCGGGTATGCCGGTGCGCTATATATATGGTAAATGGTTGGAGTGGGACAAGTGAGAGAGAGAGAGGAGATGAGATGAGTAAGTTCGTAAGAAGTTTAGAGGGGAAGGAGCGTGTATGAGGTTGGATTTGGCATGCTAGTAGGCGTGCGACTTGGACCCGAATGGTATGAATACTTTGGCTGTGCAGTTAGATATGAAAAGTTTTAGTCGGATTAGTTACGGGGTAAGAGCGTCACGAAATGCCGAGACACATTGACGAAGGGTTGCTAAATAATTTTAATAGAGTCCACATTCTCGGTTCTCTTTCTATGCTTGGCTGGTGTTGCTGGAGGGAGTACGACGTGTGACGCGAACAGTGGTTTCATGAGTGTGCTGTGGAACGTAGTAGAGTGAAATACCTATACCTGACTGTACAGATTAGTTTGTATTAATATTAATTTTTTTTGTTTGTTTCAGGTACTTAGGCACGAAATTAATAGGGTTACGGTTAACATAAATAGTTGACAATAAAAATATATAACTGAAAATATCACTTACCCCTTCGGCATCTAGCGGCAGATCAGCTGCACCTTCGTCGGACTGTTTGTCCTCGGCTTTCACCTGGCGCTTGCTGCGCTTAGTTTCCTCATCCTTTTCCTCATCCTTCTTTTCATCTTGCTTCTTATCTTCTGCCGCGCTGACGGTTGCATTAGTCGCCGTTTCATCGCCCAAGGCTTCGATATCTTTGCCCAAGTTACGTGGATCAATAGCCAAGATGAGGTCCTCTTTGCGTCCAATGCGATCAGCAGCAGGACATTGGTTGAATGGCACACATTGACAGTCGACGATTTGTTGACGTGCGGGATCATAACCGCCTTGATATTGGCCGCCCAAATTGTTTCCTAAGCCATTGTAGCCGCCGCCGCCGCCGCCGAAGTTTTGCAGCTCTTTCTTGTAGTAGTCAGGGTTTTGGCTGTGATAACTGCCGCTGACGCCGCCCAAGTTGTTGGACTGTCCAAAGCCACTTTGTCCGAAACCGCTAACGCCAGCTGGTTGTTCATAAATGCCCGCAGGCACTGCGCTATTAAAACCGGGTTGCTCATAAATGCCTGGAGCGCCAGCATTACCACCAAAGCTACCGAAACCGCCAGCAATGTTGGGTTTCTCATACGCGCTGAATCCGTTGGCTGCCGCCTGCGAGAGTAGTCCGCCCTGTGAGGCGCCATTGTAACCAGCGCTGAAGGCATTCGATTCGGTGAAGCCACCCTGTGTTTGCGGTGTGAAGGCAGTCGAGGATTGCGCAAGCGCCGAGAAGTCGGTGTTTATCGCTTGTCCAGCGCCAATTGGTATGGGCACAGTGGGCACTTTAGCGCCAGCAACACCGTCGGTGCCCTCGACATGGTGGAAGTGGTGATGCACGTGCTGTTGTAAGCCAACACCGGGCCCAGACGCTGGTACAGCATTCAAGTTGCCAACGACAACTTTCGAAGAAGAGGAAGCTGAGGCGGAAGATGATTGCTGTGCGTAGAAATTGGATGGCGCGGAACCAGATGCGTGAATTTTCTCAGCACCAGGGTTTTCAAAGGCGTATGGTGGTAGCACCTCCGCATTGCCGCCGCTATAGACGGGACCGGGTGGCTTGCTGCCGTAAATAATAGTGCCAGGTGGAGGTCTGTTGAATGTGGTGGGACCGTTGCCGCCAATCGCTGAGGGTGGTGGACTTTCCAAGTATGGGCCATTGTAAACCGGTCCGGGGCCAGATGGTCGATAGGGCGGCTTGTAAGCGCCTTCATAGCCAACTTTACGCGGTGGACCGAAAGAGTTCAACGATGATGGTGGTGGAGGACGACTATTGTAGTGTCCGGGTGGTGGCATTGGCTTCGGTGGTCCGTATGGACCACCACCGAAAGAGGGTGGTGGTGGAGCTTGCGCATAAATTGTCGAATAGTAAGGACGTTTCTCTTCAACATCACAGCTCATGAGGCCGAGACCACAAAGTTTGTCGCGTATCAGATTGCGTGCTTGCAGATCATCACCTTGCTGCAGCGCCTGATCGATGTTACCATCAGCATACACCTGATCGTATTCGCCCAGGTTGCGGCCTTCGCGACGCGAATTAATGATTTGATCGATAACGGCATTGATGTCGGAGCTAGTGTCGTTGCTGTAGATATTCTCATGCACGTCATAATTGCGACCCTGCACCTCAGCAGGTTGCACAGCGGTTGGACTTGCATTGTCCGATTCTGTGGAGCGTCGGCTGAGCATTGATTCCTTTGAGGGTTCCCAGCCGCCACCCCAAGACGACTCCTGTGCGTGTATGAGTGAACAGCCAGCCAAGAGTATGGCGGCCATGACAGCCAGACGGTGTGTTAATCTCATTATGCAGGCGTACGAGCTGTAAAAAGATGCAAATAATGGATGGGAGATTAGTGATTTGCGGTAAGTGATGCGCGATGATGAAGTAACAATTTAAGTGTTTCACAAGTTCAATGTTGTCTATTTTTTTCTACTTCAGCTTCAACTTTTAACTTCTGCTTCTCGCTCTCTCTCTCTCGCCTTTTCGCATTTTTGTAGTGTTAATTAACCTAAATATTAATGATGAGCGTAGACAGATTTGTGGTCATTGTGCTACTTCTGCGACTGCATACGCGCTTGCGCAAAGATCAACAGTAAATATTGTTCATGCAAGTATTTCGGCAATTGCTGGCTGGCAACCAGTTTGTGCGACGCATTTTATTCATGTACAACAAATAAATAGCCAGCGCGTTGGAGAGTGAGTTGCGCACTCAAAGCGAAGAGCTTGAAGAAATATGAGTCACGCTTGAATGCGCCGATTGTTGGCCGGCGCAGCGGCGAGCTGGAGCAATGCGCGAAAGACTTTTACTTTCGTTTTAAGGTCGTTAGCTCGAAATAAAGGGGGAACAGAAAACCAAAAAACCAGAAAACATAAATAAAAAAGTGTATAGTATAGTAAGCGGTGTTGCAAGCCGCTCGCTAAAGTCGAGTGCGGATGTACTGGAGGTGTGAAGGCGCTGTTGCGCGATTTATTTACCTTTTCTGCTGTTTTGTTTTTATAGCTTAACCTCGCTGCGGAGGAAGTGCTTTTTACGCTATATTTTTTTTTTCTACTGATGTAAGCGCTTAGGCTTGGCGCGGGAAGTTTTATGCTAATTTGGTATTTTATCTAAAATTTTTCCTCTACCAAAAGAAAATTTGCAATACGGTTACGTGTGATTTGTTGATAAACTCCTTAAATGCAACGCTGTGTGACCGTTACATATGTCAGCGCAGAGCTGAGCTGAGCTCATCGACTAAAGGCAATGGCATAGTTGGGGGAGAAGTCGTGACTTTTGCGGCGTTTGTTGCTTGGCTTTTGTGTAAGACCTTTCCTTACTTGTAATACATACATACATAAATGTTTTACTTGAATGCGTCGGGGCACTGGATGGCTGGTGTTGCCTGACAGTTTTTTGTTATTTATTTATTTATTTTTTTGTTTTTCTACTTTTGGCGGCATTATGCAACTGGCGAGCGAGTAGTGCTGCTGTGTGGGTTCAAGGTATTAAATACATCTACTACTTTTGTATAGGTAAGTGTTTTGAGCAGCTGGCTGGATTTGACTGTATTTTTGGCTATGCCTTCAGCTGTTATGTGTAGGTTTAAGATTTAGTAATTATGTTTCTTTTTAATTATGTTTTCTGGAGCGCAAAAAATATTTTTTTTTTGTTACTGTTAAAAAAAAGCTCACTTGGGCAAAAATAGCGCAGCCTGCATGTGAGTGTGCGTTATTGTATGCTGATTGTGAACGAATGCGTGAAAGATACTGAATTTTTAAGCAACTACACATTTTTAATAGTTCATTGTCTGTTTGATTTAAATTTTTTTATTTTTACTTTTATTATGCAACCGCATCCGATTCACGTATGTAGTGTAACCATATGTTGCATATGTAACGGTTTATTTATTTTTTTTTGGAATCAACGTAGGGGAAATGTATGGAAATGTGTAATGTCGGATCCGGTGAGTGGCCTGTTATGGCGCGCGTACACTATCGCTTGTTTGAGTGTTCGTGTGTGTGTGTGTGTGTGTGTGTGTGTGTGTGTGCGTTTTATGCAATGTTGCACGGGGTTTGCAAGATGAAAATGCCTATATATGTATGTATGCATGCATAATATTGTATAATTTTAATTATTTAAGAGTCTCGTATGCTGCTGATTTATATATAAATTTTATTTTTTATTGCTAATTGTAAGTGTTTAAATCTCACGGAAGGTAAAAACTTCACATACGTGCGGGAAAATTTCCCTTTGTCAGCAAGCATTTGAGAAAAAAATTTATTGCACTTTCTACTCCACTTTTCTGTGTCTCTTAAATAGTAAGTATTTGTAGAAAACTGGTTTGGCGAAATTGTCTGTAACAGCTGAACTAAACGGAAAAAGCTATATAAAAATTATGCAAAGTCGTTCCTAGTAAGTTTTTTTTTTAACTGAGTAGGCTATTTTGATTGTTTTTTATTATTAAAAATTTGATGAAAAAAGTCATCTAGCGGTGCAGAGTGCTTTTGGCGTAGCATACCAGTGCTGATTGCCAGATACGATGCGTTCGGGATAATTATAAAATATGTTTTTGGAAATTTTCTTTTTGATGCAGAAAAACGTCTAGATGCACTAGGAACACTTCTGCATCAAAACAAAAAAATAATAAAAAATTTTTAAGTTAATTAAATAGAATGGAAATTTATTTAACATGGTTGCTTTCAGTGGCAAAAAAATAAAATTTAAGTAAATTTATTAAATGAACATTTTTTAAATTTTTATTTAAAATTTTATTGAGCTTGCGGAAAACCCACATTCAAAATAAATCGTTACTAGGCTAGAAAATAACAAAAACAAAATATTGAAACTTTTTCTTTAAACTTTTTAAATTAATTTTTTTAGCTCTCTGCTTTAGCTGCGCTCCAGCTAAAATCCTTTGCTCTTTACTCCATTGCTCCACCAGCATATTGACCTTTTAGGTACTGCAAAATGCCTCGCGAAGACTTTTAGAGTATCGAGAAGACCAATCCTAAGCTTAAACTCACTCCTCATAACCACAGCCTTGTCATGAACCTACCAAAATTAATTTTTAAATTCTATCACCGAACGACAACACTGAAAAAAACCGAATCTTTCTTTTTAAAAAACATAAGTGATTTTGATACAGTTAAAATTATTTTAGTAATAGTCTGCACGGAAAGGGATAAGATGTATACTATACCTATGTATATCGCGATTATTTTCTAACACTGCTAGGAGTAGTTTGTAAATTAATAATTATAATTTTTTGGGTAACTGTATGTATTGAGTATATCATCTCACTGGCAAAATTTGAAATTGAATAGTTGGGCAAGGTTGGAATGCTCGGAGAGTAGATGCTACCCACACTTGGGCCATTTATAGAAAAAGTGGGACACTGTACATTATTGTTTTTTAGCAGATTCAAGATTTTTCAGATCATTTCCTGTAGGAAAGGGAAGCATTTCATTTCGTTGGACAGCTAACTTCATTTTTAATATGTATACGATATCATTAGTGGGAAAATTTCCTCCTCGCTGTTCATGGAATGCATGGGGAAACTTTTTTTTTCAAAAATCTCCTCAGTAAACTTCCTCAAGCTTTCCATAAGAAGCAAAAAATTTCGATTCAAAACTTCTGCTTTGTTTCCATAAGCAACGAAGGGGGGCATTTCTACATTACTTGCAATTGTAAACTTTCCATATTTTCCTTAACGGTTGCTAACAGACATTTTAAACCAGTGTTTGACGACTTTTGATCGACGTTTACAAATGATGGGCCCTCTTCGACGTAATAGGCTTAAGGGCTAACCAGAACCTGCGGCCAGTCTTCTATCACAAAATAGTTTTTGCAGGCTAATGGCCCCGTCAGAATGGGTACTTTGTGTACGTCAAGGATAAAACTAACAGTTGAGTAGACTATGCGTGTTTGCATAGAGAGTAGAGGTGTCAAACTATCGATAGTCACACCATCGATAGTTTTGATAGTTTTCAGAAAAACTATCAATATTCACGATAGTCTCAAAAAAAAAACAAATCTATCGATAGCACTATAGATAGCGCTAAATCAGTTCGGTTGCTTTGTTTTTACAGGATCATAGTGAAATAATATTACCTTATAAAAGTTATAATCATTCAAAATTAAGCAAATGCTTAGCCAAAATACTTCTTTTTTTATAAAGTTCAAAAACAAACACAAGTTATACAAACAAAACAGGATTTACGATTAACATATGTATGTATTTTGGCCTAAATGCGTACATATGTGAATATGACTTCGGCATCAAACTAAAAAAACAAAATTTTTAATCCAAATTAAAAAATTCAAATAATTTCAAAATAATTGGTAGAGATGATCGATACTTTTGATAGTATAAGAAAAAACTATCAATGAGTATTTATAGTCTACAAAAATTGAAACTATCGATACTATCGAAAGTGCCATCGATAGTTTGACAACTCTAATAGAGAGCATCAGATTGGCAACCCTTGCGTCGACGGACCGAACGAACATTGGCCAACACTCAACATTTGACGCACGTAAGTCCGTCGCTGCTGACAGTTGTATAAGCTTGTGTTTATAGAAGGTAAAACAATTGAGAGTATGTACTAATTGTCAAATTGTTTTTGTTGTAAACTGTCTTCGATAACCCAGCTACAGTGACGAAGACATTAAGAGAAGTGTGAATATATAGGTAAAATAAAGTGTGAATGTTTTGCTATTGTATCTGTAAAATTGACTTGTGTAAACTCCAAGTACGCGGCCATAAGGAACAGCTGATTTTTGTTTGCAAATGCAACAACTTCATATCTCGTACGCCACTTCCTTCGCATACTTTTCCGTCCATTCTGACGGGCCTAAAAAACCGAAATGTTCGTTTGATTTATCTACATAAGAATGTTATTGCGGAATTGAAAGATAACATCTCTATGGTGACCAGAAGTGTTTTATATCTGTTCCGATAATCTGATCACTTTTAATAAATATCTGAGAGCTAAAAATGGCATTTCATTTTGAGAAGAAGTTGCTACGTTCTGTTAGAAAAATATTACTGCTTAGTAGCAATGCGCCAAAAAGAAGCGGGAAAACAGCTGATTCAAATGACTGAATGGGGTTTAGCGGATTTTTAAACAAACTCCTAATGTTAAATAACTTTGACCTAATGTTGAAAGCTTTTGAACGCTAACAAATTGTTGATCAGATTTTCATAAATAATGGAAATTTTTGCGAATTTTGTGTTCGCGTATTTTTTTCGTGAATATTTTTTAATTATTCTATTAATTATAGTAATAGTCATAAACAAAAAGTGCGGTCAAAAGCAGTTAAGTGGTGTAACTTAATCAATGCAAGCCAATAACCAATCGATTATACGATTTATGGATAAAGTCTTTTGAGTCTATTTATGTCAAGTTGCCCATAAATTTTATAAATTCATTTTCAAATATGATTTTCGTAACTCATTCACCATCGCATTGTAGTTCATTAAACCTAAATATGTGCATACACTACTTGTGTTTATACTTTCGATATAAGCAATGTGATTTCCTTATTTTGCCTTTCAGTTATATTTCTCCTCTATACTGATTATAATGCATTATGCCGGATTTGGCATACCATGCGCGCTTTGATATCAAACCAAATTTGAAGTCATTAATTTTGCAATGAGTACATATTTATGAATTCAATGGCAACAACAACAACAACAACAAATTGCATGCAACTTCACGTGCGCTCACTCAACAGTCCGGACTAACAATTTGCAACTCCAAGAAATTTTTCCTCAATCAACACTATATTTTTTTTTTTAATTATGGCATCTGCTGAGTCTTATTTTTTTGTTAATTTCCTTTTTAATTTTGAAATTTCGTCTAAATTCACGATGCCAGCGATAATTGGCACGCCATTTATGCGCTGTGGGTTTTTACACTATTGCTACACCTTTTTACCTTCACTGTCGACACAATTTATTTTTCATAATATTTTTAAACACTTTTGTGTTTTTCATTGTTTTTTACTTTATTTTTGTTTTCATGTAGGTATTTGCACATTTTGCAAAAAACTCACCTCCTTGCTTGTTTCGCCTCTATTTGGTTTGGACAAAAAGAAATAAAAATTCACTTAGCACTTGCACACGCTGTATTCGCACTCAATACCGTTGTTTTTATCCTTATGTAATAATCCACAAAAAATAATTAATCCTTTGCTCCTTTTTTTTGTTGATTGTTGATCGCGCTATGCGCTTTGCGATGTTGGCTGCTTGACTGATTTGGTTTTGAACCGCACACAACATTTTATACCACTACCGCCTGTTGTTGGCCGCCGTTTGTAGCAGCGGCTTAGCCGGTAAACTCAGTGAGTAAAACTACCATGTACGAAGAGGCTAAATGTAAAGTAACAAAAAAAAAAAAAAAAAATACAAAATACAAAATACTACAAAAGAGTTGTACGAAATAGCGGCAATAGTAAGCAAAACAAATAACAATGAAACGGGCTGTGGCGCAAAATCTACAGCCAATCCGAAATTTATAAAGTTGTATTTGCGCAGCCGCAAAAGTTGCTCCAAAATTTAGTCAAAAGCCCTCAGCAGTTAATGCGCGCTTGAGGCTCTCAAACACACAGCTCAAGTGAGTTAGGTACTCTTCTCTGGAGAGTGATGTCATGTGGAGCCTTAAAGTGGATTAGACGATTTTGCGCCGGTGCCTTTGTGGTGATTTGTATGTATGTATGTATATATGATTTCTGTGAATTGTTAAAGGTCATTCATGGCTTCGTTGCGATCGTACATAAGAATTAGTTTTGGGGTTTTCAACTTCAACTGCTTAAACAAATTTAAATAATTTGTTAAAGTTAACTTATGTATGGGGAAATTTTTGAATACATTTCTTAGAACTATGAGCTTTGCCTTAATAGAGCGAACAAACTGATCGGCGGGGCTATGAAGTGGTGTACAGAATTTGCTATGTCTGTCTGAAACTAACACTTATACTTATACAAGACGAGCGTCCTTTTCAGCCAAACGTTTAGTACCTTCTGGTTTAGTGGCTTCTGGTTATCGAAATATCCTTACAAATAAGGCCACTGCGTAGTAAGCCAGAATGGGCTTCCTGATATGCTCAAGCGAGAAGTGAATCGCAGGCTTAATAAGATCAATTTACAAGAGCATCTTCTCCGTGATCTTCACCTTTGGAAAATTGCAATAAGAAGATTCATTTTAAAATGCAAGTGTTGAAAATTCCAAAAATTATTGAGAGTTTTCAAGCCAGGGTTCTTAAGAATATTTTCCCTATTGCGGAAACACCGGTTACCGAAAAACCGGTTACCGAAACACCGGCTTAAAAAATTGAACTAATTGAGCAACAGATCGTAATTTCCGTAGCTGCCGCCTAGCCGTTGGATCTCTAAATAATAGGCATCTTCATCTCGATGTAAGCAACAGTTAGCGATACGGTGAGCTGCCTAAAGTCCCCTAGCGTTCGCTTTTTGTCTTCTTCTAATCGGTGCAAGAACAGCGTTTACGATCTAATGCTGAGGCAGTTTCTCAGATTTTTCCAAACAACAATTACCAGATCGTCTACGGAAAGGCATCATGGTCACACCAAAGCGATGAAGAAATAACACCTCCTTTCATGGCTCCCAAATACGCTGCAATATGGTGCTTACGAAGCATAATATCAATCCACCCAATAGTACAATGCCCTTGAGAAAGATCAGTATGCAGTATTATCGAAAACCATCGATGCTCGCGAAGGCTTACAGATAAACCTACCAAGTGGCTCGACGCCCCTTCGAAATTACTAACTAAAGACGTTATGTCGATTTCGCTTTGACAAAGTTTGCTGAAAGCAGAATCTGCTACCCCTTTTCAGACACGGGAGAACTTGGATATCTTCAGCGCATTGCCAGCGGTCACATCTCTGCTAGTGTTGATGTACAACCAGTGTTGCCACGGACACATTTTTTTTCCTACCAAAACCAACCGAAATTTTTTTAAGTTTTAAAATTTTTTCCCATGTCAAGTTAGTCCTTTCGCTGCCTTTAAACCCTTCATGTCCCGAAACCCACCTCAGCATTACGCTATTGTGGGGTCCCAGGTAGTTTAAAAGAGTTTTACAGTTGTCCACAAGCCTTGATGCCGTTTTAAAAGAGTCTAAGGCCTTTAACCCTGCCTGGCTATCCGACATAATATTTATTCTGCTCTTCTACGAAGACTTTCTTGGAATCCTGGTCCAAGTACGCCTGCCACAGTACTTCGTCGTCCTTCTTAGATCTGTCGGTATACCATACGTGGAACCCTTCCTCAATCATAGTTGTTATCGCTTCACAGCATTCCCTTTCAAGAGTTCTGACCTTATATGGTTTATAGGAGGATAACTAGGGATCACACAGGAATAACTTGAGAACTTCCAAATGACGCCAAGATCGCCACTTTTAAGCTGATCGTATTAGGCAGCCGCACGGGCGCTCCAGCTGGCCTCTTTTTCAATCAGAATGAAAAAAGAAGGCCTGCCTGTAGTGCCACCAAGGTGCGCATAGCTCCTGTTATGGTAACGCGGACAAGTCGTTGCTTAGCTTTTGGCCACCAGTCCAGTGCCGCATATGTAACTACGGGTTTTACTACCGTATTGAAAGACCAATACGTTAGTTTGGGTGATATTCTCCAAGTCTTATCGTGAAGTCTCTGACAGGCATAAAACGCACTTGTAGCCTTATTTGTAACATTCGAGAGATGTGAGTTCCAACTGAGACTTTTGTTCAGAATTATCCCTAGATACTTCGCGTCTTCTGAGAACTCATTTTCTGTCCCTGCCAAGGTGGATCTAGTCAAGTTGACTTTCCTTATTTTGGTAAATGGAACATTAGTGGACTTCAGTGGGTTCATTGACAAGCTCTTTTTAAGGTTGCTAAAATGTTTGGAGATATATAATTTCTCTTTTTCGCAAATAACAATTTTTTTCGTGAAACCTACCAAAATCCAATCTAGCCCCCAACCTACCAAATGGAAATGAACCTATCAGTTTTGGTAGGAAAAGCCCATGTGTGGCAACACTGTGTACAACCACTATTTTATTGGGATCATATGCAAACACTGCGAGGAAATGTGTTTGGATCATACATAGTACAATGTGTATGTACATATTTTTACTTATTAAAGGCAATGAGCGAAAGCATTATATAATTCATTTATGTATTTGTAAAATAATATTAAGTATCTCATAAATTATATTCAATGTCTTAATTTGTAAGTTTTTTCCAAAATAATTATGCCTGCATATTTTTGTAAGAAACTTTTCCCGTTTTAAATTTGTTGCAACTTGAACTTAACGCGCTTGCTCTGGCATAAAAAAAAAGCATTAATTCATAATTTCCACAACAAACAAGCAGCGTAATATCAAATTAGCAACTAAAATAGAGCTCGTTGAAAAAAATAAATAAAACAAGGCACATACATATGTACGAATGTTTGTTCACATGTTTTTATTTTTATTTTTTTTTTTTGGTGTTCATCACCTGTTTAAAGTTTATTACAAGTCATCACAGTTTGCAACTGGGTTAATTTGTGTCGCAAGAAAGGGAGAGTGTGGGGGCAGATAAAAATCAAAACAAGACTTGTATGTTTAAACGAAATGTTTTATTACGATTTGTACTGTGAATATGCGCGAACAAAAAAAAGGAAATGCGGGCATGAAAACATGTTTTACAAATGTCCACAGCTACGAATTGATGCAATAAACCAGTCTTGCGGATTTTAACCACTCGGTTTTATTTTATAGTTTAATAAATTGACATCAAACATAATTATTGTCTTCAGAGACCTATAGAAAAATTTTGCGGGAAACCTTTCAAGCCCTTTAACTACTCCTTCCGAGCTCCTTTTGTGACCCTTTTGGAATAAGTTAATTACAAATTGCAGTTAGAGGGTTAAAGTGGTTTTCAAAAATATAAATCGGAGAAGAATAAAAATCAAATGACTGAATATGAGTGATTTGCATGGATAATATAATTTTTAGGATACCTAATGTAAAAAATTACATTGTGTCTTTTTTGCGATTCTACTTGGTGTTCTGTGTAAAAGGTTTATGCAACAAATTTTTGTCTACAAAAATTGGGCGCCTAGTAGCAGAATATTAATTTTTTTTTAAGAATTATGAGTAAATTTTAATTTCTAAAGACAACAGAAAAACGTTTCGTCCAGGCGTCAGAGACTGAGGAATCGGTCAATAGATTGAGGAAACAGATCGGACCACTCAATTATTTTTATCGGATTTTATGTCAACGTGAAATAGTATAACTGAGCCGTTTATTTTGAAAGTGGCATA
>NW_023458566.1:8157389-8176197 GCF_013731165.1 Rhagoletis pomonella
GCTGACGAATCAATGTTGATTTTGGTGCCAGTGGAGGTGCTGGCAGGTTCTGTGTTCTGTCAAAAGCATATACAACAGAGCTGCTAAGAAGGTTGTGGCATCTCAAGTTACCACGCAGTGACGAGTAACAAGTGGGGGAAGGCAATCTACTTGGCGAAAAGAGTTTAGTTACGTCAATTAAATATATACATACATATGTTATCCTCAACACATGACTTGGTTATAGTTGCATTATTTGGTTATAGTTACCAAATCATGAGACAGATATATTTGGCTGACTTTTTTCTGAGTGTAAGAGATTCATAACTTCCCTAAACTGAGTCTCTGAACGACTTCGGAACCTTAGCCGGTGAGACCTGAAGACTCTCACTGGCTAACTGACAGTTAAGTACATTGGTAAGATATGACTTTCTGCACAGACAGACTGTAGGTTCTGCGGGCTGGCGGTTATGCGTTTACCCACGTACAACACACGTATGTACATATCGCAGACCGTCTTCAAAAGAGTCACAACTCAAAATAATACGTTCGTCAGAAAATGCAAAAAACTATTTCGTAGCACATGCTAATCATATGGGCAAGGGCGACTTCGCCTTAGGTTTCTGTAACAAATTATATCAAAAATTTGCTCCAGCTTTTGCTGAAAGATAAATAAAAGCTCTGTGTCCTTAGCAGTCAGTTTGAGGCTTTAATCCACTAAACCTCCAACTAACATCCCCTCTTAGTACTACCGCGAAGTATTTCGATGGCTCGGTGGTGCTCAGTCCGTAAAGTTGCATCGACTGGGAACCATCCTTTGCTTGTATGCTGTACAACAATTCATCCCAGTGTGGAGTTTCCGTCCCCAGCCAATATACAGTCAAGTCCGCCTATTTCGTAACGCATCATAAGTGCGTTTATATTTAGAAGGAGATGCTGTTTGTAACGGCGCTAAGACCCTAGGATCCAAGCTTGGTCCAATATTGCTGCGGTACCTGATGTCATTTGTCAACGACTTTGTGTTGTCACCCATGGACCGGAAGAAGGATGTTACCGACTATGTTTCGTGGAGTTATAATTGTGACATTGAGATCAGATCACTAAGCTCCATTCTTATGGCGTTGAATAGTAAGGAGTCGTTGCCAAGCCATTGCAAGTAGCTGCGGTAAACACCGCGGACTTTAAGTACATATGTGCGTATTAGGGATGTTAATTTTTCAGCTTTTTCCGATCTCGGGATTTTCGGGATGTCGTTATCACAATCCCCGGATCCCGGAATAGTCCCGGGATTTAGATATTCATTAATTTTCAACAACTTAAACCGAAAAAAATTGCTTTCATATTGTTTGAGAAGCTCTCCTACCATAAAATAAATATTTAATAAATAAATGGGTTTGAAACCTACTTTTTTTATTTAAAGTGGCGTTTTTATTTGTTCTCTCTGGCGTCAGGATTTGTTTTAAATGACTTTGTAATTTATAGGATTTGATTAATTCCAAATTCAATGCAATGTAGAATAAAAATATGGGTACCAAATGCAAGAGGAAATTTCTTTAGAATTAAAAAATAAATAAAATTTGTTGTATTCACAAGGACGAAAAGATAATTTTTTAAGCTGATAAAATTAGAAGGTCGAAATTCGAGGTATATTATAAGTCCTTAACAAATAATTTTTTCAAAAATAAACATTGCAAAATTTCAAGGATAAAATTTTAAAAGGGCATACTGGTCAAGAAAAAAAATTCTATTATTGCCAACAGTGCAAATTACAAATGCCGGAAATCCCGAGACTATTTGCCAAGAATCCCGGGATTTTTGGGTCCTTAAAAAGACCGTTATGCCGGGACTAACATTCCTAGTACGTATGTATGTATACTTAATCATGGCCATCTACTAGATCAAATGCATAAAGATATCCTTTCTTTGTATGCAAAAAATTGTGGGAAATTGTAAATAAATAGCACTTTAAACGCCAACAACGCAAAAGACAAGAAACTTCAATTTAAAAGAAAGGTCAAAACATTTCACAGCCTCGCAAGACACTTCATTGGAACTATATACACAAAGCACAAAGCCTACCATAATAAAAGAACACCAATTGCAGAGCGCACATAGAACAAAGAAAGTAACGCGCCAAACGGTGATGGGGCGGGCAGTCAAATGACTTCGATGTTGATGGTAAAATTTATTGCCTTGTGGCGGCTGATGGCGGATGGCTCATGGCCGTTTATGGTGCTGGTTAAATGGCTAGTGGACGTAGAACGCAGAAGTTGTTGGCTGCCAACTGGCGTCTGACTTAAAGGCATGCGTGACACATGTGTGTGAAAGTATTTAGGCGGCATATTTGCGATATCAACATGCCAACAAGCCAACACCAACAACCACTTCCGTTTCCGCGCTAAATCCACCTTCAATTCACTGCAATTCCAAATGAAATGCGCCGTGCCAAAGTGTGGAACATTTTTTTTAATTGCAAATAATTAATATTATAGCGAAAAAGAGTGGCGACCAAGGCAGAAAAACAAAAATAAAAATAAAAATTAAAATAGTGTCGAGCGTGATGTCAGGGGCGGTCATTGAGCACGCATACTAGCTGGCGGCGTAGCGGGTTTTGGCGGCAGGGCGCTGTAATGCTGCAGCACTGGAGTGTGAATGGTGTGCTGGCGTGTAAAGCGCAGCAACAATCACCTTATATGTGTGTGTTTGTGTGTGAGTTCGTCTGCATTTGATTTAAAAATAGCCATTGGCATCTGTTGAGCTGCTGCTCTGGCCAAAGTGCAGACAGTCACTGCAAAACAGCCGCTAGGCATAGGGGATAACGGTGCAATGCAGATACACATACATATACACATTTACTGCGCTGGAATGCAGCTCCAGCGAAAGCGAACTGTACACGTTGCACGCCACAAATTGAGTGCTCTTCCCGATTGGGGTTGATGCTGCTTGTTTCGCTGACGCGCCTGCAGTACAACATTCATTGCCACATAAAAGTGCCGGTAATAAATCTATTTTCGTCCTGGATTCCTGCCTTATAACAAGCAAATATGCAACACAGGCAGAGGGCAATACTAAGACTAAACCTAAGACACAACGCGACGCACCGCGCCGCCACGGCTTTGAGGCTTTGTTTTTGTTTTTGTTTTTGTTTTTGTTGCATACACATTAATCGCCGTTGGCAGCAGCCACATTGGCTTCTGCTGGCGCTGTTGCGCTAATGCGCAATGCAGTTCTTGTTGTTGCTATTGCTTCTTATTGGCTGCCATTGCAATGCCACTGCACCCCAACCAGCGTGCAGTGACACGTCGCATTCGAGGTGGCAGCAACTAGTGGTGCCGTCGATGGCGGTGGTGGTGGCAGTGTGGTGGCAATGGCGTTCTTGTTTTCATGCGCCGGTCGTGCGGGGGGGGTGCAAAGCGAGTTTATTTTGAGTTTCATAATTTCATGAACAACTTTGCGTAGGTATATATTTCTTGCTGTTACATACAGATGTAGATATGTATATGCATTCAGAGATTTATTTTCTTTTTGTTTACACATTCAGACATTGTACCTATGCACAATTGGTCATACATACGTACTTACATATAAGTTCAGTTTATACATATTATTTTTCGATTTATTTACAATATTTGGTTCAATGATCAAAAATGTGCTCGCCCTGCTGTGATCCATGCATATGTACGTATGTAGGTGTGTAAAATGCATACAAGACTCTGTACCGCTGTGTGCGTGACTTCGCTTTTTCGGCTATGTGGGCTGTGTGCAAGAGTGCAATGCCACAAATTTTTAGCAGCCAATTCCGCAAAATGTATGTACTCATATACAGGTCAGCAAGCAAATTGCATAAAAATAAATGAGGAACTGTTAAAATCATCGCACTTGCCAAAAGATAATCGCATCGTAAACATACATATTTAATTTTTGATTCATTAAGAAGCTTACTTCATATTTATAAACACGCATTCATAAATAAGTACATATATGTGTATGTATGTATGTATGTATGCACATATGGCACTACGATTATGGAGGTGCCATCGAATTTGGGAGCCAATTCCGAAATAGCACATTCGAAAAAAAGAAAACATAACAGTCACCCAGTACTCCACATACTTACATATATTGAATGTAGAACTCTTTCTAACATTAAAAAAAAGTAGCAAAATCGAAACTAGAACGAGAACCTCAAAAAAATCTCTTTTATGTTAGTTTAGGTTCGATGAAGTTAGGACCCGCTTACGAAAGATCGCGATTCAGCTATGGATGTATACACCTCGGCTCTGCTCTATTCTCTGATGGAAATTGCAGACAACAAGACCAACAATTTATTTAAAACTCGCTTAAAAGTACGTTATTAGTTTAACTTAAACCTAGTCCTCCGTTTTCTAATAATCTATGAGAGATCTGAGGGATAAGACACCGGGCAAACGAAAAGCGTTATCTAATAATCAATATTAATGCATTTAAGAAGCCAGCCAAGTCGTTGAGATGAGTCCAACTATTGCCGCGTGAGTACCAATTGGACAGCGTACTGTCGATTCACTAACCAGAATGGATATATGTGACTTTGTGTACCCCAGTTGATGCCTTAATTGCCTCCGATCCATCTTCCACCAGAAAGACTTTGCGATTGCACATATCCAATTTGTATTACAGCGTTCCCTGAGCTGAAGCGATGCCCGGCTGTTTAACTGTAGTACAAATGTAGTCACAGATACTAGCACTCTGTATGTTCATAATGAGATCGGCTCGGGGGAACCTATCCTGCCCAACTCATCCTCAACTTAGTTTTCTGTATGGCCAAGAACCGATATACATACATATGTTTAATTAAGAAAAAAACCGTCTGTCCAAAGTCCTAGTTATCGCTTGGCTAGCGCAGAGTAGGTGTATAACTCCCTTGTAGATGTCACATAAGAGGCATAACGGTTCCTTTTCGTAACTAAGACTTCTTTTATAGACTCATTACCCATTTTATCAGACCCATAATCAGCTATGCATCAGTGGTATCGTGGAGCAGACCCTAAATGCGTAGCGTGGCAAATCTGCTTGCTAAATTTCAAAGAACAATCGACATGTGCTGTACTTGAGCTTGCTCTGCAACACCTGGCGCTGCTCTTTATACACTGTTGCATTTACCGTCGCTTTATGTCTTCATATTTACGTGGGGAAGCCTTAAAGTCGACCTGCAGACTAAAAATAAACGGATGTTGGTATAACACTAAGTGCAGCGAGTCGGAAATTGCTGGTGGCAGAGATCTGAGCACTTGTGTCTTTTCAATGCCTTCTTGTGCCACCATTATCTTTGTTGAAGAGATTCTATAATGTTGAGTTCCCTGAAGACTGAATGCTGGTTTAAAACCAACCCTGAGCCTGGACTCACACATTTTCGTATCGATCTGGGTGAATACTTCGCTCAGCAATGACTGGGCGCATTGAGGGGTTGCAGGTGGCCAAAACTAATGTTTCCTTCAATCAAATCAGAAGGTCTGAAGAAGGACAAATTTCGACACCATACAGCATTATGATTTGATCCACCCCTTCTGCACATTTCGGATCATGGGTAGGTCAAACTCCCGTTTAATTGATTAGGGGGGAAATCGACAAATCCTCTGTCCGGCAGAGCGACTTCATTGACAAGCCTGTAGGCCTCCTCGTTGCCGCTTTGATCTGAAACCCAGTCAAGATGTACGTCAGTACCAGTATGTAGGAAATCCAGAACTGCCCTACACTCAGTCATACTTCTCGAAAAAGTGCTGTGTGACAGTAGCGCCAGCCTTCGACCTCTATACTGGCGTGGCTTCAAAGTTCGTTCCAAAAGTGCACACCCGGAATCTTGTAGACAATACATTCGTTGTATCCGATATACTATTACCCCTTGTGTGTGTGTGTTAGAGATAGCGCGCTTATTGAAAGACGCATTTTCAGAGCACTTCTCGAAAACATTTATTATTAATTAAAAAAGCTTTTATGGAAACCACTGAAATTTTTTCTTCGGCCTTACAATTGCGTATAACCTTAGGAAATGTTCACATATATGCGGATATATGTAATCAAATGAGATGCTAATAGCCACAACTAACTAATTTGTTTCCATAAAATAATGTGGGGACTTATAGTTCGATGAAATGCGCCATAATCCGTCAATAAGAAAATTTCCGATTTTTTGTTAGTTACGGCCTTTTGCACTCCATGTGACGATATGTACATAGGTATGTATGTATGTGAGTAGCTATGGCTGTATTTATGCCTGTTTACATTAATAAAAAATAAACCTATTTTACCAGATTTGTTTAAAATAAATTTTGTTTGGAAATTTTTCACGCCTCGCACTTGAAAATAATCATCGGTTGTTTGTCTCAACTGCAGTGTCGTTGCACCTGAGTCTGCGTTAACAAATGAGTTCAATACTTTGTTGTTAATAGGCAGATAAAAAAGAGATCCAGCGTTACAATGGTTAACGAATGATTCAAATGTATTTCAAGAATTCAACGTTCGCCTTTTTACCAACTTCCTTTGACTTGCGGCAAACATAAACACATCCACACATATATTTCTATGTATGAGTGCAACAAGTGCACATTTTTACTTAAAACACTTTTTAGCTTGAACGGATATGGTGGTGATTTCTCTCAGATCATTTCAAAGAAAATAGCACCATAAAAGTCTATTTAAAATAAAAAATTTTTCGAATATACCTATTTAAAATGCAAGTGAGTTGCATGGTGCAAAAGAAGCGCCTACATCGGATGTGCATGTGCGTCTTCTTCTGCATATACCGCCGCTTCTGTGCCAATAGTCGAGAGTGACTAATACATAGAGCCGCACACCAACACCAAACATACACGAACTTCACAAGCGAACTTAAAATGACGAGTTGCCATAAGACTTGGGGGGGGGGGCGAGGTATTTGAACTGAGAAACACTAAACATTTCTGCTTTATTTTTATTTTATTTTTTTTAACTCATTCCCATTTCTTTAAATGTTCCTAGTTTTTTTTCAATTTGGCTAACAAGATGGACAAGTACCGCTTAGGAAAGATCTAGCATCGTCGTGATTATTGTTCAGCAAACATCGACCACTAGCTGCCAGTTAGCTAGCTGTCCATCATTTTGGGTGGCAATATATTTTCCACATATCCAACTAAACTACATTGTACATACAACACGCATACATATGTATATACTTATTTACATGCATATGTATGTTTTTAGATATAGAACAGAAGACATCCTCAGTGACTTGTCAATTGGAAGAAAATCGAAAATAGCTCATAAATTAAAAAGAACATGGTTCGTACAATGTGAATATTGCCGAATACAGGGTGATTCGTTTGGAAAGGTCATAGTGAAAAATATAAAAAGGGATCTATGTAGTTATATTGATTATTTACGGTGACCAGATTTCTGTGGACCAAAATCGGAACATTTCTAAAGCATCGAATCCGAACATATAATTTTGTTTTTATAATAAAAAGGCATAGCATCTTTTAATATACATAGTTTTATTTTTGAGGCAAAACAAAGAGAAAAAAACTTGAAGAATTATCGCAAAAAGTTATGCACACAATATATACAGTGGCGAGAATGTAAATGGGGAAAAAATATTTTAGCAAATTTTGGCTACTTTTCCTTGTTTAAAAAAAGTTTATTAATTTTTTACGAAAATATAGCTTAGTATCTAAAAATAACCATGTAAAACGAAATTTCAAAATTTGTAGTACATTTACAAAAAACAAAAACAATTTTAAGAAATGTTGATCAAAATTCTAAACTTTTTAATCAGATTTTTAGAATGTTTTTGAGCGTGCAGTATTGTAGCCTATTAAATTTTAGTACAACCAAGTGGAAGTTCGAAGTAGCTTGGACTTACCGTTGATTTTTGGCAATTTCTTTCATACAAAGTTTATGTTCGACAATTTTTTTAAAGAGAAAATGAGCAACACCTTCCACAAAACAATTTACCAAAAATCACTTAAATTTGCACTTCATTTCATTAAAACTGAACTGGGCTACAAAACTGCACACTGAGAATGTTTCTAAAAAATCGAATTAAAAAACTCAATATTTTGTTGAAACTTTGTCGAATTTTGCAAATTTTTGTACAAAGTTTGGTTTTTTTTATATATAACGAGCTACACATTTATAAAAAAAATAATAAACATTAAATAAATGATAAATAAAATAAACAAAAGAAAGGGGAATAGCCAAGGAATGCTAAATATTTCTCTTCCCTATTTCTATATTCGCCATATTATTTTTTTTTAATTTCACTGAATTCAAGTTAGAAAACTAAACAAATAATTATAAAAAACTTACCAGTTTGACAAAATAAAACATAACCAAAGATAATAGAAAATAAGTTCTTTGTGATAACGAAAGTGCACAATCGTCACAGTCCCGCCAAAACGGTCACCGTAATTATAGTGCATATTTTAGAAGAAAACGATATTTTCTTTTTATTGAAGTGAAGTTTCTTTGTATTCGGTTGGGTGTAAATGCAAACATCGATGAAACGATCTAGCGACATGATACTTGAGCGCCAATTTCAAACTCCAATGAAACGAAAAAGCGTCAGAAGAAGGAAGCGGATGGCCCGAAGATTGTGACTAAGGCTTAGATTTAAATTAAGATTAAAACTAAAATTAAGATTAAGATTTATTTATTTGGGTTTAAAATTAGGGTTACATAGGTGACTTCTTTATCGGCGTTGATACATTTTAGTCGTTCTTCAGTATGTAATTTAACCGTCTGCTAAATACTGGCGTGACCGAATATTATACTGTCGTGTAGTCTCTCGGGCACCAGTTTTCTAGAACAAAAAAAAATATTAGATTTTTATTAATAAATCAATATCAATATTTATCAATATTTTAAATACTCATATAAATAAGAATATGCCCAGCCAGCAAGAAAACGTACATTTTACGAACATTATGTTTTACGAGGGATTCTCGTATCGCCAAAAAGTTAGAGAAAAGCTCGTAAACGATAAAACAAAAAAAATATAATAGAAAGAGGCTTGTAGTAATTTGTCAGCACAAGAAAAAATTTTAGTTTTGTTGACAATTTTTCTTCAATCACAATATTTTATAAGTAAGTAGTTTGTTAAACATTAAATTTAAGAAAATTATTAAGTATGTGATTTATTGACAGACTGGTGCAAACGCAAAGGACGATCTACCACTTTCTTTTATATTTCAACTTCTTGTAAGTAGCTACTACATATGTAATTCAAAAATACAAATTAATTTAACGTGTTTTGCAATTCTTTCACAGGCTGCGCGGAGCAACACTAAAAGATTTAAACGTTTAATTACCCTATAGCGCTATTGGTTTGGCAACGACAGCGGCAATAAGAAGTACGGATAATAATATTATTTATTACCACTTTTTAATTAATTAAATTTTCCGACTTCCAATGGAGTTTAATATTTCACTTTATTTTCTTAGGTGCTTTTCGTCAAAAATTTAACTCCGACGAAGAAGTTTCTATTTCCGTTTCAAAACCGGCGAAAAAAATTGGCAGCCTATCGGCAAAAAAGATAAAAAATAAATTCAGCTACTTTATAATATATACTAAACCCTTCTTATTTAATTGTTAATTTGTTAATAGATAGTTTGTTAATATTTATTTATCTGAAAATATCTTCACATATTCAGTGCCGGGAAAAAATATTGGTACAGAGAATTTTTCGCCATGAATGCAAAGTTTTTTATTCTGATTTCTTCTCTAATTGTTTTTTATAAAAATATAGTTAGTATGAAGTTCTACTTTCAAATCGGATTTTCTAGAAAAATTCCAAGTACGCAGTTTTATAGCCCATTTAATTTTAGTATAATAAAGTGCACGCTTGAATAGGTAGAAAACCTCTTTGTTTTTTGGCAATTTTTTATACGCAGTTTCTTCCATACAAAAAAAAAATGTCGCACATA
This sequence comes from Rhagoletis pomonella, assembly GCF_013731165.1. Classification (NCBI taxonomy): domain Eukaryota; kingdom Metazoa; phylum Arthropoda; class Insecta; order Diptera; family Tephritidae; genus Rhagoletis; species Rhagoletis pomonella. Next base: position 8,167,305 of record NW_023458566.1, read on the forward strand.
ATTTGCATGGAAGAATCTGCGTGAAAAAATTGCCAAAAATCAACGCGGTTTTCTAGCAACTTCAAGCTTGCACTATGTTATACTAAAATAAAATGGGATATAAAACTGCATACTTAGAATTTTTCTCAAAAATCTGATTTGAAAGTAGGTCATCATACTAACTATATCAAAAAAAAAATGTGCGAAAAGAAATTCAAGTAAAAAACTTTGCATACATTGCCAAAAATTCTATGTGCCAATACTTTGATCCGGCACTATAAATATTTATTAATTATAATTCCGTTCAATAAAAGAATTACAATAATTTGAATGAATTAATTGCCTTTATTTTTAGCATTCAAAAACAGTATATAAAGCAGTGTAAAAAAACGATTTTTTAACGTAAATTAATCGTTTACGAGACTCGTTTACAATTAAAAAACGGACGTAAAAATATTCGCATACGAATGCTTTTTCGATCCGTTTACGACTGTTCGTAGGCGATGCACAATTTAAAGCGAAAAAGTGCTCGAAAAAGAGTCGTAAACGGCTATCATAAACGATTTTTAATCCGGTTTTTCTTCGAGAAAATATCCAATTACGAGCTTGTTTACGATGATTTTGCTGGCTGGGTGTCGAATAATAGGCGTTTTAGTAATCAATGCTATTGAAACTCAGGAAAAATGTCGAACCTTCGGTATGTGTCAGACTACTACATCAGTCGCAGAGGGTTAATAAGCTGTTCATACATTTTCTTACCGAATCTTTCTAATAGCTGTTCTGCCTGGCACTGCTCTTAGACTTGACGTCAGTGCTGTACTCTTCTCCTGGTGGTGTGTAATCGTAATTTTTGGCGTTTTGGAATGCACCCATACAATATGTATCTAGTTCCACGCTTCATGGAAGTAGTCAGTAATATAAAATACTTTATTAAACAAAAAAAAACTTTTTGCATCACCCTTTATAAGCAGATGAAAAATCATTTCCATACATACTTATCCCACAATGGCTGACAAATCGAAAAAAGCAACAACGCAATAAGCACAAGCAATCGAATCAAAGACCGCAAACTTCTTGAAAAAGCGGAAACGCTGAGAGCTGTGGCACGAACGGCGGGGGCGGTAAGTATGTAGGTAGGTAGGAAAATATTTCTGCGTTTCACTCGAACGTGGCCATTGAACTTTTCACGACGCACACACTTTGCATTCAAAACATTTTTTATTTTACGTTTTTGATTTGTTGCTTTCGGCGCCCGCCTCCCCTTTCGTGCCGCCTCCACATCATTGCGCCTGCCTAATCTGCTTCGTTTAACTCGTGCAGTCTGTGGTAATTTTGGCGGCGTTGGCGCAAAGTATCGCGCACAACAACAACCATAATAACAAACAAATATGGAAAATCAGGAAAAGTCGACAGAGTCGCGTGGTTGAGAGGAGGTTGTTGGAAGCAGGTGCTGAAATGTGTACACTGAGGAGAGGCGAATGAAAAATATGCATTTACTTTGCTGAAAAAGCTCCATGTTTGATGTTTATTTATTGAAATTCTTTGTTTTGAGTTGGTAGGTTGTTTTTTTAATTTTGAAGCTGTTTGGCTTATTTTGGACTTAAGTTTTGCAATGTCCCGATATCTTTTTTTTTTTGTTAACGTCTTTCTTTTTATCGGGCGAATGTTAACCGATTGTCCATCGATTTTATATGAACTTCCCTACTTAAATACTAATCGTTTCTTAAAGACTATAGCACTGTAGTATGTTCGTCAGTTGTGCATACCAGATAGGTCTGTGTATAGTCGGCTATTTCATTGCGGAATCCATAGATTCACCGGGCTACCAATGACTCAGCATTCACTCCAAGGGAACATTTTCTAGAGCATCATCTTCTATACGTACATTGGGCGTGTTATTTTTATGCCTTTCCTTTTTCCGCGTTGTTGGAAAGTACGTTCACTTCGACATTCTACCATCTTGGGCCACTGTCGCCCACGAAAACCGGACTATAGATCCTACGTAAGCGTTTCCCTCTTTCTAAACCTTGGCGAATGGCGACCACTCAGATAATTCGCCAACCACCGTTTGAGTAGCTGTGGGAGAGAGGAAGCCTCAATGCCTCGTCTAGTAGGGTGGAGTCGCTGACGGTGTCAAACGCCTTTGACAGATCCAACTCTACTAGGATTGTTCTCTCACAGGGGCGCTTTTGGTTAAGACCACGAGTTACCTGGGTGTTTATGGCGTTAAGATCTGCTGTTGGTGGGCTGTGCACTTTACTGAACCCATGCTGATGCCTCGCTGGTGAGGTAGTTTATGTAGTGCGGGAGTAGAAGAGCTCAAGCGTCTTCGCTGCTGGGGAAATGAGGGTTATCGAGTGATATGACTCTCCTTTTGGGGCTGGATTTCCCGGTTTAAGCAGTGGGACCACTCTCCCTTCCTTCCAGTTGTCAGGAATGATGAGGGTGGCCATGGACAAATTGAGGACCTTGGTTAAATAATCTATTCCCGCAGGACCCAATTTTCGCCTTCCCGTTGGCTACCTGAACCTCACCGCTGATGAAAACAAGTGGCGCACTGGGTGTTGACAGTTTGTGCAGCCTTCTGGCCACTCGATGTTTGGCCTTGTCCGCCGGAGGATACAGTGTGAATTATCAGCTAAAATAGCTCGCGCATCGCGAGGCGTGGTCGCCAAAAGAGATTTCGACTCTGTCGTCACGCTTCGTCGGGATGGACAACGACCTCACGGTTGACCAAAGCTGCTCCCACCAGAGGCCAAATTGCAAGTCTTCAAATTCTCTCCCACTTCTTCCGCTTATGTTCGTTCACAAGTTGCCGAATCTCCGTATTGAGATCCCTGATGCGGGGATTTCCGGGATCGACCTGACGAAGGTGGTCACGTTCAACGGTTAGAACAGCCGCCTGAGCTGGAACGGCATCCGTCTGGAACGAAGCGGGCTGCAGCGGCAGTGGAACCATGCGGAACTTACGCTCACCTACGTGAACGTCGGTTGGTGTAGGAAGGGCAGAGAAGGTGTTTTCAATAACTTCCGCGAAGCCGTTCCAACCAGCTTTAGAAAAGTTAATATAGGTTCAGTGTTACGCGGTGATGAAGCAAATGTTGCACATAGTAAATTTTTACACCCAAATTCATAAAAACTAAAGAAAACTTTAACTGCTTTATAAATTGAAAATTTTTAAGAAAATGTCCCTTTATAAAGCTCTTTAAATCTATTTTACTCTTCATAAATAAGGCCATTAGTTTATATTATTTTCATATTTTCTGTTTCACGCTTTTGTATGTAAACCAAATTTCGATCAGCTGAACTTAAATCCTGGAAGTTTTTGTTAATTTGGCGCTCGCGCTTTTTTAACATTTTCCAATTTGAGAGAGCATCGTTCGTTTCTCTGCAGCAAGTCGCTGCTGGATATTTTGCACGGGAAATGTATTCGAACAGACTAAATACTTTACGCTACGTTGCGTCAACCGCTGTCAACATCGACACAGCTGATTTCTAGTGTTGCCGTATTGACCTAAATTACGTTCTCTGAATTCATATGACGCCGCCGTTAAGGGTGGGTAACTCTGTAAATTTTGGTGTGCTGACTCAGTAACTCCAACTCACTTTAATGAGTCAGCACAGTGAGCTGGCACAAGTGTGCTATCGCACAATTGGTATGTGCATCGAAATTATTGTTGATGTTAGTAATCGAAATCGATTTAGAAAAGGTTATCCTTAGCTTCTATTCGTAGCTGGCCGGCAAAATTTTAGAAAACTGATTTCAACTGGTGAGTTCATTTGCGTATATTCAATTGATGGTTAGTCTCCTGATGCCATCTATTATGGTACTTTTTGGAAGATCGTATTATGTGAATGTGTCAGCTCATCAATTGAGTTACCATATTGACACAGTTCTAAACAATGCAGCCGAACCGAGCTATGCAAGTGTCAGCACATCAACTGAGTTACCATATCGACTCTGAAGCACACTGAGCTATACATTGTCAGCACATAAACTGAGTTACTGAGTTACAAATTTTTTCAGAGGTGAGTCTGAGCGTGCGGCACAGTTCTAAGAGTCAGCACAGTAACTCAGCACAGTGCTGAGTTACCCACCTCTAGCCGCCGTCATTGACGCGTAAACATGGAAGAGAAAGCAGTGAAAGATTTGCGAAAACATAATTAAATAAACAAATACTTGTAAAATATGCATTTAACGATAGCTTAAGTAGAAATGGAGCAGTCGGACGTGAAAATGGAAATTCTAATTGGCATCGAGCCGCCTAAAAACACGGTAAGTGATAAAGGCACTGCCAGTGAAAAATCTGTTGCACGGGATGAAGTGGGAGAAAATCTCCAAAACGAAGAGACCCCAATAGACGTGGCTAAATCAAAGGTCGAATTGCCAGTGCGGGAATTAGCAGAAGCTTTTTCACAGCAGAAATCGATGCCATCGCTGCAACCTGCGGCAACAGCTGTTTCAAATGAGCAAACGCTAACCGAGCAGACGATACCCGTGGAGGAAGAGGTAGCTGTAGAGGCAACTGACGACTCCTTTGAAGGCAACAATGTTCCTACTACAACATCTACTGGCGGAACACCCAGCTCGCCGAGCACGCCAAGGTCGCAAATCACTGATACTATAGCGCATATTGAATGCTTAGCCCAAATTGAACGACAGCGGCAGAGTTATGAGCAACAATTGGAACAATTACAGACTGTCCTGACGCAAAAAGAAAACATGATAACATTATATCAGCGCGAAAATGCCATACTTGATAAGGAAAAGAATGCTGTAAGTGGTAAGTTTAAAACAAATTTCACACATAACTAATTTTTCACCTTTCATAGTTTCGCAAAGAAAAAGAAATGGCTAATAAAGAAAAGGAGTCAACTGTTATTAAGTTTGCAATGAAAGAAAAATTACTACTGGATGCTAAGAAAGAAAAAGAAGCCGTGGAGAAGCAGCTAGCAGATGCAAAAAAAGAAGTGAAAAATGTGAGCATACGCTTTCAGGCGCTGAATGAAGAGAAATCACGCATGGCATATGTTATAGACGAAAAGGTTTGGAATGTTATTCGAAATTTAACACAAATGATATTTTAAAGAATTACCTACTTTTTAGTGCAACGAAGTTCGCAGGTATCAACGTGAATGTGAAAAACTAAAAACTGATTACACACACTTAGAGTCCAAGCTAAAGTATCATGCGAACAAATTGAATATGGAAATAGAAACGCGAATGGTGAGAGTTCAGGCTCTAATGTTTTCTTCATTTATACTTGTTATTATTTTTTTACTTTCAGGCTTTGGAAAAGAAGCTGGAGGAGGAACGAAATGCGCCAAATAAACTTGAAGAAAAGGCCAATGGTGAGTAAAAAGAAAATTTACGCAGTATGATACATTTTTTATTTATTTTTTATTTCCAGAAAACTTAAAAATGGAGTATGAAGCTAATACGATTTTATTAAAGCATGAAATTAAAAGCAAAACAGATCAGTTGGAGCTCTTAAGCAAAGAGTACAATAAATCAAAAGAGGAAGTCAAGCAGCTGCAAGAACAACTGGGCAAAGAAATTTTGGAAGTAATCTTATTGGCATGTATTTACTACAAAAGTATTTATTAACAATTTCTCCAATTCCTAGAAAACTGAGTTCTCCACTGCTTTAGCGCACTTACAGGACGAACACAATTCGCTCCAAAATGCCTATAGCGAAGAGATGTTGAACTCTGCAAAATTACGTGGTCAATTGGATGAGCTGCAGGTGCTGAAAACCCAAAACACACTGTAAGTTTATTAAAATTAACTAATGCATGTGTCACTACAAATCTGATATACATATGTATTTTTTTAGAAATGAAGAGAAAATCACAACGCTTTCTGAAGCCGCGCAAGAAATGAGGGAAAAACTACATGATAATGAACAAGATTTATACCAGTTGCGTGAAAGAGAAAATGAACTGTTGAGTATCAACAAAGAGATGAGTGAATCGATTGTTGGCCTGCAAAATGAGATTTGTTTGTTAAAGTCGAAGGTAATAATAAATTATATACTTTATATGTACTGCATTAATTAACAATCACCACAGTTGCATAAATATGAATTTTTGTACGCGTTAAACGCTTATACTTTCTTATAATACGTTTTAAATAGTTTCGAGTTAAAATTTGCTATTTACACGCTAAAAAAAAAATAGTTGTAAAAAATTATGCCCCGGGTGAGGCTCGAACTCACGACCTTAAGATTATGAGACTTACGCGCTGCCTACTGCGCCACCGAGGCTATGTCCGGTTGCTGTCAAATGCTTATGTTCAAATGCACGTGATTTTATAATAAAGCAGGAACTCATTTGAGGTTAAACTTGCAATTAACAAAAATGATTTTTTGCTTTTCGTTTTTCAGGTGCAAGGCATTGGCGCGGAAAATGATATTTTAAGAAAAGAAAAGTTAGATTACGACAACAAGTATGAAAAGTTGTTAGCGGATTTGAAAAATGAGGCAGAAAAAAAGCGGGAGGAAAGACAATTATTTGCCAAGCATCTTTCAGAGAAAACCAAATTGTACGAGGTAACAAAAACTAAATTAGAAAATGTTGAAGGTGATTTCGAGGCGACTAAGCATAAGCATGCCACAGTAATAAAGGTAAAGCAATACATATTTCCACATATTACAAATATTTACATATTATATAGTATATTTATATTTATAATATTTTGTTGCTACAAAAAAATAAAACATTTTGCTGGTCAGGAACTACAACGTGAATTGCAAAAATACAAAAAGTCCATAGAGCGCGGAGCAATTTCCGAATCTTCATCTACACGTCTATATTGTTCACAGTGCAGAAATGGAATTAAAAATACCGTGGAAAATAGCGAAGCTATCGCACCTGCTATCAATGGATTTGGGGAGAGTGGAACTGCTTTAACCACAAAACATCGCACGCATAGTCGTACGAGTAGTCAAAGTAGCCAGCCCAGCACAAGTCGGCGGCCAAGCGAGACTTCGGAGTCAGAAACAATGGCCAGCAGCGTCACGACGGTACAGCAAGATTTACAGGTACCTAGTAGTTTTATTTTAGAATACACATACATACATCTATTAATAATTACGTAAATATTTCCATTGAAATAAGGGACCATCGAAAAAACATTTGGTTGAACGCATATTGCGTTTGCAGCAGGCCTCGGCGCGGCAAACGGAAAAGATAGATTTTCTTGAAAATCATACACTCTCATTGGTGGCAGAGTTGCAGAAAAAATCCAAAGTTGTCCAGTATTATATGCTGCGCGATCAAGCAGGTGCACTTACCTCCACCAGAAGTGATCAAAATAAATCCGAGTTAGCCAAATATGGCAATGGTGTAATGTCGGCTATATACAATGGCATAAAAGGTGATACGAAAAGTATGACATTGGAGTTATCTCTGGAAATAAATAAGAAACTGCAGGCAGTGTTAGAGGATACGTTGCTCAAAAATATAACATTAAAGGTAAGTTGAAACAGCATCTAATAAATTTTTATTTGTGTAAATAAAATATTCTGTTTTCAAAGGAAAATCTGGATGTTTTGGGGCTGGAAGTAGATAACCTGACTAGAAAATTAAGGCTCATGGAGTCCAGGGAATGACACAGACCCATGTTTTAAAAAAGCAAGTCTGTGACATATACGAGCCACAAATGCATTAACAGCAAAAATCTAGTATTAGTGTAAGTAAATTAGAAAAATTCCAGCTAGGGGTATAAAATATTTAATGAAAATGAAAATATTCCATTTTGTACCCTAGTTTTATATACTTACTCAAAATTAATATTTTAGCGAAATATGTGAACAAAACTATGTGAAACAAATTTCTTAAAAGAATTTAATAAGATAGAGTAAAAACATATATTTATGAAAAAAATTATGTAAAAAAATAACATTGAAACGATACTGTGCGACTTTTCTTAAAACCAAATTATTTTTAATGACCCAGTTTCAATGCCTCTGACGCATTTCCTATGTAAACTCTACAGTCTCGATCCGATCTTCACTTTGATTAATTCCCACAAGAGCGATTTAGACTGTTTTTATTGGAGTTGGAAGCACGGACTATTTAATGGCACGAAGAAACTAAAGGAAGATTATTCCAGTAAAGAAAGTTAAGTTTACCTAAATATACCTCCATTAGGTGAATATTTGGCATTGAAACGGAATCAAAAGTTCAGATTCCGATCATTGGCGACCGGAAACCTGCTTATGACTACGCACAAATGGAATCAACCCTGTTGAAAGTTTTGTCAGGTGGCAGCATTTTCTCTACTATGCAAGGCGAATTTAGATTTTCGCCGCGGTACTTCTTAATGTCAAAATGACAAGAATGATAGAATACAAGATTGCGCCGTCCTGGGCGTTGACATTTGTGTACCACAAGTAAACAAAGAATAGAGCGAGAAGAAGAACGAGTTGAAACAGCGAAAGCAGTTCACTTTACTGCGAAAAACGTGTTTTAATTTTGCTAAATGCGAAATTATTGCATTTTTCACCTAATCTATTAAAGAACAGTGAACATTGTAGTGCACTCCATTGTTTTGCAATTGAGGCTGCTTCAGCAAACGTTTTAGTGCACTCCATTGCTTTGCAATTAAGGCTGCTGCAGAAAACTACAGCAGCATCTCTGCGGGACTGATTAGTTAACTTGCTAATGGAGGCTGCGTGGAGCAGAAACAAAATCATTGTGAGGAAATGCTGTTAATATAATAATAGAGAAACATTTCGGGAACGGCTTTGCCGTGCCCTATGTACACAAAATGCAGCGATTCGTCCCAGCGCTACACTTGCATCTACGCTTCTTGCATCTGGACGTTTGTCGCAATTTAACACACAGCACTTCATTGTATTAGTTTTTTACGCAGTCTTCAACTCAAAAATCACTCACAAATTGCAAATTA
>NW_023458566.1:8176297-8205631 GCF_013731165.1 Rhagoletis pomonella
GATTGACGTCATGAAGGTACAAACACAATTTAAAAATTGGGCATAAAATCATGACTCACGATCAGTGCAATGCAAGCAGCGGTATGTTGCAATCCCTATTTCGACTTAAGGCAAAGGTATTAAAAAGTACGAAAGGTAATTGAAAAAGCATGTGAAAAAGCTAAATTCACGAATGAGACAAGAAAAATTTAAATTAAAAGTTGCGATCGATTTGCTAATAGTGTACACACTCACGGCAAAAAGTATTGCCACAGAGAATTGTTCACAATATATGCAAAAATTTTTATTTAAATTTTTTTTTTTTTTTTTTTTATAAAAATACGGTTCCTACTACAACATAAAAATATAATTTCTAAACTTTGTGCAAAACTCAGGAAAATTCAATAAATTTTCCTTCAAATTTTCAACTTTGTAGTCCCATGTTTAGAATTTTTTTGAGTATGCAGTTTTGTAGTTCTCCAAATTTTATATAAAAATGTTAAAAAGCCTGTTGATTTTTAAGATATTTTTTTTTTAAAGGAATAAAATGAGTCAATGGGAAAATCAACAGTAAGTCCTACCTACTTCAAACTTACACGTTATTATGATAAAATTTAAGGGGCTACGAAACTGAATATCCAAAAAAAATCTAGCAAAAATTCAAGATTTGCATGAAAATTTATTGATTATTTTTCGTTGTAATACGAGCCATATTTTTATAAAAAATAAAAATTGTTGCATACATATATTGTGAAAATTTCTCTGTGGCAATACTTTTTGCCGTGAGTGTATATGCAATGAGCGATTGATAGTAGTTCGAACTTATATTTTTCAGTACATACCATGTATAGTATACATACCTACATTAACAAAAACAAACATGCTCACTCGCACAAATATTAGCTTAGCAGCTGAGCTGAGTTGGTGGGAAAACTCAAAATTTACCCCAATGACAGTCGTTGGAGCATGTGAATGGCTGTGATTTGAATACGCCGGGCATAAAATTAAGTGGAAAAACCGAAATTCAGAAATTTTGCTGCTAAATATTTAGTAGAATTAATCAAACAAACACCCGTAGCAAAAAGTTCGTAATTTTTGTTAAGCAAAAACCCTTTAGTCGTCAGATCTGAAACTCGGATAGCTACTAACATTTTCGCTGCTTTGTATGTACATATGTATGCGTACGCGTGCCAAATTATTAATTTTTAAATCAAAAACAACAAAAATATCGACACTCGTTTTTTTTACTGAGTATTCCGCATTAAGCGCGCTCGTGTGTTCGTTTATTTGTTTGAGCTTTTTTGCATTTTGTTGAGTATGGTCAGTGCGAGCGACCTTCACGATTTCAACGACGACTGTTTCGGTTTTTTCACTACAAATTTTGTCAATTTAACTTTAATCATCTCATGTGTGCAGCAGCAAACAATAAAGTGCACACATTTATTTTTAATTTTTTTATTTGGTTTACTTAGTTATAGCGCTGTATATATTTTTGTGGTTTTATGTTTGATTCCTCAATAGTCAGTTTAAAATATTATCGAGTAATGAAACGAAAACGTTTATCTCTGATTGTACACACATATTAATGGAGTTTTAATTCCACGTATTTTTTTTTGTTTTTTTTTTTTTTGAGCACATCTGACCATCGGGTTTTCTAGACAAGCCTCACCTTACCGGCTTATTGACTTCTGTTTCATTGAACTCTTCGTGAAATTTGAAGAATGATAGATGATGTGTGATTCATAGAAGTGTGATAAAGACCTTTAAGTAATTTAGGGTACACACGAATAAAAAAAGAAATAAATATTTGGCGGTTATGCTCATAGCCATTGTGAAGTCTTTGGCAGAGCCTCGCAGGTGGCGAAACACCTCAACCTTAGGAAAGTTAAATGGGCTGTCTTGTATGCCGATTACATTCAGGTGCAATAAATACCACGAGCTGTGTGTTTTCTCTCAATGAAAGCAAATATCTTGAGGACAACCCAAATTTTGCTCGCCCCTTGGTTCCTTCCAGTCATTGCTGATTTTTCGATACATTACATTGTTGAACAAATCTGAAATATATTACATAGAGGAAAGGCCGATGCCTTGAGTGTGGCAGACACGTGCATTTCGTCCTCTCCAACTATCTTCCGGCACGTAGTCCATGGCCTTGAGGATTGCAACTACCTAGGCTTGGAATACTGAGACAGATTGTCCTCGGTATTCCGTACTATATAGACTCCAGATCCTGAAATTCTGTCGGTTCTGGAGAAATTGGAAGAGATTCTTCAATATGTAGGTCCGTGAAAGGCAATGCACACACAGCACCAGGGAAATTACACAAATAGGCCTGAAGATTTTGGGGCATATACAATTATCCTTTCCTATCTTCGGCTTCGTCAACTAGTATACACGAAAATCTGTTTCAACGTCCCACCTTCTTTGAGTACAAAACCAAAACGGGCTGTTTAAAGCTGTCAAAATATGAAACAGCATATCTTACTCCATTCGTCATAGTGGCAACAAATCTAGGCTAGCGAGTTTCGGAGCTCTTCCCTGAGATGTAGGAATACTGTAGTTGCCAAGTTAGCATATTTTTTTTTTAATATTTCACGCATTTCATCTAATAGTTAATTAACGTCATCAAAGATATTAGCATTCACATTACATCGACACACAACTAGTATGCGAACGACCTTCAATGCAATCAAATAAAAATTTGTACAGACAATAACTAGATAAGCAAATGGATAACAAATCATTCTCCGCCAAGTGGGTTACAAGGGACAAACTCGTCACGCATTAAAATGCAAAACACACCTAATCGCTGCTGGGCGCTCAAGCCAAAATTAATCAAATTTCAATAAAGCAAATCAAAGTGAGTCACTCGAATGCAAGAAAATGGGCAAACATATGTACATACATATATTCAAACAATTTTTATTTTTACAGTGTTCATTCGAAAATACGGACTTAAAGCTAACTTATAAAAATCTTACTAAACAATTCATAAATAAAATCTAAGTAATCTTAGTACCAAAGAATTCAAGCAATTATTTTAAACATATGCCAAGCTATAAAATTATAATTTCGTATCAAATGTGTTTGAAAAGGTTTTTGAAGAAATTGTAAAATTTTCTACCCAAAGAACTAAGAATCGGATGTGAACCTAGAATCCGTAGTGTACCAAGATTCTCTAAGTCAACATTATACAGTGTTATCACACCAAGGGGGGGGGGGGGGTGAAAAATTAAATTTATTTTCTGTAAAAAAATTAATCAATTGTATGTGAATACATGCCCTTTTGTTCGATCACTTTCTCCCATCTCTGTGGTAGCTTAAATTTTTCCTTTTTAAGGTCCTCATTATCAAAGATTATTCCAATTTATGAATTTTACAGGGAACGAAACACATTACAGTCCAATGGCCTAGGGTATGGACTATAGGGTTGATTATGCAAAATATTCCGTCCAAGCTGGAGCAAATTTTGCGATTTGCCAATCTCGTAAGTAGCAATTTCTCTTATTGTCAAATGCTTCTTTAGCTCCAATTTGGCCATCGTCAACTTCCGAGAGGCCGCCAAAACGAGGAGCACCCATGATTGAAAAATTTCCATCATGAAAATGGGTAAACCCCTTCTGACTTTGCCTTTCTTTAAACACATTTTCGTCATAGGCTGCCACTAATTTATGTCTGGTTTCGGTTGACTTTTCACGTTTTTAATGTAACAGAGTGAAATGCTCATCAAAATTGTACATATTTAAAACAACCCTAGGCGGGAAGAACATACTACACTAACCCAACGGATTTTAGACCCTTACATCCTTCACAAGATAATGCAGCGACTGACTGAGTCCCATTTCAGGGACGAAAAAAAATCTCCCGAAACAGCCATCGTGTCGCGCATTGAGAAGTTCTTGGCTGTAAAGGAATCTACTTTGACAGCACTTCCAGACATTGGGACGGCAGCTGTTAGGAGGCAGAGTCGTGCGCGGACCTGCAGGAGTATCGCTGGGCAGACAGTTTTGTCTGTTGTCTCCTCATGCTTGTGGTTAGGGGTTCCCCCAACGACTTCTGTAGAAGCTTCAGAGAAGAAGAAGAGCCGTTAACCTGTTATACGAATGTCCTGATCTTTGCAAAGGAAGACGAAAGTTCTTGGGCTAAGAATTTTTCGAAGGTTTAACCAACATAGCCGAAGTAGGAATACGGCAACATTTGGATTTCGCAGACTCTGCACGATGGTTTGAGTAGGGGGTGCTACTTTTAAGGGCCCACACTTTTAAGGGCCTAGGTGCACTGGTGGGGTCACTGGCAGCTATTTCTTTCTAATCTAACCTAACCTAAAATACCCTTAAAATGTAGGAAAACTTGAATTAATTTATTTTTCTTAATGTAAATAAAAAGTTGATTATAAAAAATTACATACGCCATGTCAACCTATGACAGATCATTAACGATGACAGTAACGCCTAACAGCAACACCGCAATGACTTTTTAAACAACCATCATTAGGAGAATCAGCTCTCGGCGGCGATAAGACTACCGAAGAGCAACTTTGTGATGGCTCCTAGCAACACAGAAAATCCGCTCGATTTCCATGGAGCAAAAAAACAAAATTAGCAGCATTCGTAATTTTAATACTAAAACTTTTATGAAATGCTGCGCTAAATCGAGATTTTACTGTAAAAAACTAGCTGTACAGCTGACACAATGCACATACATATAGATGTATGTACATTAGGGTGGTCCAAAAATGCATGTGAAAAAGTAAAGTCGGAATTTTTATGCTCTCACCCCCTAGGAGTTTTCCGATCGAATAATATTGACTTTCAAGAATTCTATACCATTTCTACGAAAAAAATTTGGTTTCCCCATATAGAAATACATGGTAAACTTTGAGCGCTTTGAGCGACCTCTAGATATTTTTTGATTTTAAAATGAAAAAAAATAAGAGTATATTTGTTCGGTATAGAACAATCCTAGGGGATGAGAGCATAAAAATTCCGACTTTACTTTTTCACATGCATTTTTGGACCACCCTAATGTACATACTACAAACTACAAACACAAAAGCAAGTGGCAAAAGTCGCTTAAAAATTGTTGCATTGACGCTGAGTCAATAGTTTGCTTGCGACTTTTATACAAAAATTGTTGTACTGTTGTGTTTGTTTGTTGGGGAAATCCCCATGGCTGAAAATTGAATACGGCAGACTGTTAGCTATGTAGCTGTACGATTGCTGGTTTTATGTTTCAGTTGGCCAAGAATGAGTTGAAGCATAAAAAAGGCTGTGTGTCTGCAGCCAAACAAAAATGCAACCAAAGTAAGCGAGCGGCTAAAAATAAACATAATTTTTTTATATTTTTTATTGTTTTTATAACCAAGCCTTTAATGCATCAGTTTTTTTTCTCAATAGTATCTCTTGCTGCATTCACATCTAACACTTTCGGAGACTGAGTGCTGATTTCGGGATTTTCCCCAATTTTCTCGTTGCATTGGCGTTTATGTATGTACATTCGTTCGCTTCCTGCTGTTGGTCTGCATTTTTTTGTTTTTGTATATTTTAATGATCGTTTTGTCTTTATGCAATGCTTTGGGTTTTTTCGCGTTGCAATTGATTGATGTTGCAATCTACCGCAACTACTTTGGCCAATTCTGATTGTTTACAAGTAGTAGCTCGTTTTATAATAAAGCGCCGTTTTCACTCTTCCATTTTGTTCGGCGCATCACATCGCAGATTACAAAATTAGTTAATTATGTTTGTGTATGAATTTAGGTGGTAAATATGAGACTTCCTTATATAGATGTGGTCCAATGCGGGTCAATAGTTGTATTAGGGCATATTGACTGAGCTCTGTTGATTTCTTGGCCAAAAGTTATGGTCAATGTTACGACATATGTATGCCCCAGTCGCTGCTTTTCAATTGAATGATGTGTGGGCGTTTTGCTTAAGCAAATGTCAATCTAAATAGCTAAGTGTTTAAGCACACATGTGTACAGCCGCGTAGCGGGGCTATAGCCGCATACAACCTTGATTTGTGTGAAATTGTTGAAATTTATTTTATCGTATTTACATGTCGATGACACAAAATTGATTGCGAAAAACTATGCAAAAATTAAAAAAAAATATTAACAAAAAAGTAATACATTTGTGTTGAAGATGAAGAGCACTTACTCTACAGACACTTCAAATTATGCTCCCAAGACTTTCAATTAGTACTGTAGTTGTGTTGTTTTTTGTAGGAGACAAACCCAGGTAGCCCTCAGCGTTAATTTATTAAAATCGCTCTCTCTCTCTCTTTAGCGATCAAGCGAAGAGAAATTAACTCTTGCCAACAGTTGCTGCTTTGGGTTTGGCAGGCAAATGAATTCAGAGCCCTCTCTCGACTGCGAGATAGTCCAAGGTTATGCAGAGCGGGCAATTTGTCTGCACAAATGAAAACGCAATGTTAAATTCACCTGTTTTTTGCAGGTGACGTGCAATAATGACAATGGAATTAATATCATTGACACTAATACACAATTGAAAAGTGAATTAATGTCAGAAATATTAAAAATCATGCAAGCTGTGTAATAAGGCGTAGCGGAAATAATGTCCATGTATACTATTTCTTATCGTCCATTGACAATAGTATTACCTTTTTGAAAGCGCAGTAAAATCCATGGACATTATTTCCCTATCAAAAAATATTGACAAAATACACTTCAACTTCCAAAGATTTTAGGTTTGTCTTAATTTGTGCCAAAATTCTACTTGCAATTCCAACTTTCAACAGTGTGTATCCAGTATTTAAGGAAATATTGCAGTTTTTGCATTTTGCGAAAATACCGTTAGATGGAAGGTGGGCGTCGTTATAGTCCGACTTCGCCCATAGTGCGAATGATGACCTACCTTGAATTAGTTGAGATATCTAAATTTTTGCCCGAGTGGCCGTGTACACATACAGACGGACGCACGACCAGACAAGTTTCGAAACTTTTCCGAATTTTTGTGATTTCTTCGTGACTTTTTCGGCACTTAAAAATATGTTTTTATAACTTTTCATGCTTTATTAGAGGATGTTTGGGAATTTTCAGGTTTAATGTTTTATTTAAATCTCAGCTGCGTTTTTTATGGAAGCCTAAAAAATAACAGCTACTAGCATATTTGTAGCAATTGATCTGACAGACAAATTTCGTAGAATTATTCTCTTAAATTTTCCCATCATCTGTTTTAATGCTAAATTTAATTTCTATATGTGCACATACTCGTACATATGTATGTAAGTACATTAGGGTGGTAAAGTCGAAATTGTGATGCTCTCACCCCCTAGGATTGTTCTATATCGAAAAAAATACCCAAATTTTTTCTTTTGAAATCAAAAAATATTTGGAGGTCGCTCAAAGCGTTCAAAGTTTTCCATGTATTTTTATATGGAAAAAAAACTTTTCGTAGAAATGGTATAAAATTCTTGAAAATCAATATTTTTTGATTAGAAAACTCTGGTTCTCTCCAGGAGACTTTCAGTAATAACACCCAATTGTTAACGTAAGCATGTTTTTATTCCAACAATTTTTTATTGGTCGCCCCATTGCATTTTTCGGGGGTTTTGGCGGACCTATAAGTTAAAGTTGCGATGAAAAAAGCTTAAGTAAACGATTGGGTATTACTATTGGGAGTCTTCTGCGGAGAAACAGAGTTTTCCGACCGAAAAATTTGGATTTTTAAGAATTATTTACCATTTCTAGGAAAAGTTGTTTTTTCTCCATACAAAATACACGGAAAACTTTGGGCGCTTTGAGCGACCTCTAAATATTTTTTTATTTTAAAATAAAAAATAGGGGTATATTTTTTTCGGAATAGAACAATCCAAGGGGGTGAGAGCATAAAAATTCCGACTTTACTTTTTCACGTGTATTTTTGGAACACCTTAATGCACATACTTGCATATTTTTGTATGTAACTGAAACAAATCTGCATTCCCTCCTCTTGATTAGCACTACTACATAAGTGATTTGGCCAGAAATCTCCGCTGGATGCTTTTACACTACATTCGTTTTCTTTTCTTTTTGCTAAAAATAAATTTTCCTGATACAAGTGAATCGTTAGTAAAACAAGTTAAATGATACTAGTATACCCGCTGTGTCATTAAAGCTCATTTTCAAAAGAAGATTTTAGACCAAAGTTTTTACAATAAAATAACGTTAGCATATATATAGTATATACATAGCTACATATATACTTATACCATATATTTACATACATTTGTAAAACGTAAATATCCTGCAGAGGATGGCCAAACCAGCTAGTAAATATTCTAGTAGATCAACTGGTACAAAAAGATTTCTTCGATGGGTATAACAATAAAAAAAATAATAATTTAAAAAGCTACAATCAAGACGTAAAAAAATCTCCACTGGATACTTGATACCTTGACGGTCATTATGACTCTTGGAGCAGTACGAACAAGGTATCTACTTACTTAATTGTTGAGGAGGCCTTCTTTGTTTATTTGTCTTTGGTGGGTTCATGTCTCATCCGCGGCTTCGTACAGATTGCCATTGAATTTTTCCATAGATTCTTCTGGAGTTGCCACACATTTTCATTTATGATCGAGTGTTAGCAACCATCGCGCGGAAAGCTTTTTCATATCGAAATATTCATGCAAATAGTATCATGTACCCGCTAATTTGAGAGCCCTACAGTCTCACTGAACTGTATGAAATTAATTGTAATTGTCATAAGCATTTATAAAAAAAAAAATCGAAGAATATGCTAAAATATTTGCAAAATCAGTTTAAAATAATTGCAAACGTTTGTATATACTCCTATATGTACATGTGTGTGTAGCTGTAAGATTTTCTTTAGCTGGACCGATTTTAAAGTACCTCTGATTAATTTAACTCCTTTGATAAAATTTTTAAACATTTTTACGCGGACCTTTTAAGCTTAAACTCTTCTATCATCTGAGGTAAATTTTTGTAAAAAACATTTTTTAAATCCAATTTTATTTATAAAACAACTCTTTTTTTGTGGTATTTTCAATGTGGTAATCTCAATATTTTTCGGAAATATTTTTGCGGAAGTCTCAAAATATATTAGGTTTTATAATTCTGATGAAAAAAGCAGGTAACGATAATTTCTTTTTTTAATACAGGGGCTGATGCACCCTAATGTATATGTACATACATATGTATATACATATTTTCAAATGTTCAGTTTGAATAAACACTTAATTTTTTTTTTTCAAATAAAATTGTTATTTTCGAACGTTTTTTGGATACGAATGAACGAAAACTTAATTCATTTTCTGTACGCTTCCTGAAACGAAAAAGGCATTGTCGGGAAAGCGTACGTTGATCTGCTATTGGGATATTTTAAACTTAAAAACACTAATCATTTTAAATACAGGGGTATTTTATTATGTAAGTCAATGGCTATTTTAATAAAAGATATTGGTTTCGAAAAAAAACTTTTAATTCTTTCACACAGTCTCGTTTTTGCTCGATACATTAATCCAGCGATTTTTATTTTGTTTTTATCCCTTAAAAATATCATGCTTCTGAAAGTCCTCAAAACAGATTGCTTCGGCGACGACCACTTCATTCAATTTAAATATCTTTCCACCGAGCCACTTCTTCAGGTTTCAAAAGAAGAAATAATCGCAGGAGGCCTTCTTTGTTTATTTGTCTTTGGTGGGTTCATGTCTCATCCGCGGCTTCGTACAGATTGCCATTGAATTTTTCCATAGATTCTTCTGGAGTTGCCACACATTTTCATTTATGATCGAGTGTTAGCAACCATCGCGCGGAAAGCTTTTTCATATCGAAATATTCATGCAAATAGTATCATGTACCCGCTAATTTGAGAGCCCTACAGTCTCACTGAACTAACGCTAATCACTAATTGTCCAATATCATTCCATGGATATTATCGACGATTTCTCATAACTTCTGTTCAGATCACTTGAGCTGGTGCGACCAGAGCAGAATTCAATAAACTACTCTTTAACCATAGAAGTTAGCGGTACAGGCAGGGCCGGATTTAAGCATAGGCTACATAGGCGCCAGCCTATGGGCTTGCGCCACAAGGGGCCCGCTCCACACGAAAAATTAAAAAAAATAACGTCAACGATCTCTTTATTGCCCTCCTTAAGAGGTCTTCTGTTTCTGCTTTCTCGTCATGCGGCCCGATATTTCTTGCAGTTATGCAGGTTTATAGGTTCTTCCATAGCAAATCAGTCGTTCGTGCGATTTCCAAGTGTATTCTTGATAGCTCTTGATTAGGTACTCCGAGTGGGCAGCAGTTTATTGTCTTGGCTTCGGATTCACCAAGAGATGCTCCTGCTGTAGTCAATGAGCCAACCCTCTCGTTACCGTGTACTTATCATACATTATGTTCCGATGGCCGGGAATCCAGACGACTGAGATACCTACATATCTATTGACTCAGCCGTCGAGCTTAACAAACTATATTGGAGCGCTGCTTGGCCAAAAAACTTTATAACTCAAATTAAGTGAGTATTGTGAATGAGGTAATTTTGTTGTCAGCATTTATTCCGCGAATATTTCCATTAAAAGATCTTTGAACTTGAGATAATTGGTGCTCCACAGTGTAGAGTATTTACTACAGCTGTTTTCCTTATTTCTAAGTAACGCTGAAATTTCAAAGCTATACCGTTACTTATTTTCTCAGAAGTATCAATTTCTCGGAAACCTCATCATCCGTCTGCAAAATATAATCAGCAAATGATACTTTCGCTAGAAACACAGGACATGCAAAATTCATATAAATATAAAATATTCTTACGCATATACAGTTGTCCACAAAATAATAGGAGTGGGATATTTTAACCTGTTTTGGCTATTTGTCTTTAGTTTATTTAATGTTTTGTATTTTTTTGTAAAAGCCTAGCTGGTAATACAACAAACACCATATAAATTTACATTTTCAAGTTTGTACAAAAATTATAAAAATTCTGCAAATTTTCACCAAAATTTCAAACTATTTAACCAGAATCTTTAGAAAAAATGTTGGTATGCAGTTTTGTAGCCCATTCAATTCTAGTCTGAAGAAGTGCAAGTTTCAAGCTGCTAAAAAATTCCGTTGATTTTTGGGAATTTTTTCGGTTGAAGGTGTTTCACGTTTTTTCCATACAAAGTATGTTCGACAATTTTCCTTTATATGGAAACAGTGCCAGCAAAAAAAATTGCCAAAAATCAACGGAATTTTTTAGCAGCTTGAAACTTGCACTTATTTAGACTAGAATTGAATGGGCTATAAAACGGCATACCAGAATTTTCTCTGAAGATTCTGATTAAAAAGTTTGATATTTTGGTGAAAATTTACAGAATTTTAATAATTTTTGTACAGAGAATGAAATATGAATTTATTCGTTGTTTGTTGTATACCCAGCTTGACTTTTACATAAAAATAATAAACATTAAGTAAACAAAAGGCAAATAGCAAAAACTGACCAAAATAACGCACTCCTATTATTTTGTGGACCACTGTACACACATACATACATACATAGGTAGATGTTTGTGTACATACATATTTATGAGAGACTCTATTGTCGTAATTGCCAAAAGTATAGAGTTGTATTGCCAATTCCAAATAAATATAAGGAATTCTTGCAAATTAAATTGACGTCTTTAAATATGTTTTCCTCTGATTTAATGTAAATACATATTTACACATAATAAAGTGACCTACCAGAAAACACCTAACCAGCAATGTTCCTTATTTTATTCCAAGAATTTAGACAAATTACTACAATCTAATGCAATCATAGTAATTTTTCAGGCTTTTGTACAAACTAGTAAATATGTAGCATCAAATTGGATAATTTTTTTAACAAGCGCAAAGTGGATAAGTTTCCAACTGTTTGGCGCTTTGATTGGTAACAGACAAGAGTGCGATGCTGGAGACGTTTCGGCAGTAAGGATACAAGACATAGATATATGAATCTGTATAAACTGCTAACCAGGCAGATCCTGGCTACATAAACATATACTATACATATACATACTTATATACATCTGTGGTGATGTTAAGGTGACCCACAATTTTGGAAATCATCATTGGGCAATACATGCATTGAAATAATTTTATTAGAAAAGTGACGTCTACGGCGGATATGGCTGATCACCAGCTGAAGGCAGCCAGCCATACTTGCGCTGGCGAGAGCCCTCAAGACATATACATTGTGGAAGCACCCCCGAATCTAAGTGTGCCAATGGAGACTGAAATGCCATTTCGGTACGATAAGGGAAAATGAGCTCGGAGTGCCGCCGAAAAAAACAAACACCTTTGCTGCGATGATACCAAAGCCCGGCAAGAAAAAAAACGCAGCCACTCTCCTATAGTTCTATCAGCCTGCTACCCTGTAAGTCGAATTTATTCGAAACACTACTTATGCTGCAAATTTACCCACACCTGCAAGCCCACAGAATAATATCAACTCATTAATTTGGCTTCCGGGAAAAACATTGAACGATCGAGTAAGTAAAACGCAAAAAATAGTGTTTGACATCGCACAGTATTTTGATCAAGTATGCCTAGATGATCTTATATATAAAAGACCATGCAATGGAGGCTGGAATACCACAAGGTATGTGTATGTCATCCCACAAACGTCCGTCTGAATGGAAAATAAAGATTAGCAATAAAAAATAACGAAGTTACAATTTACCCCAAACAAGGGCAACAGTATGCCTTTAACTTTGAACAACGTACAAATACCATAAAGCAATCACGTCACTTAGCTAGGGGTCCAACTGAACAGGCGACTAACTTGGCGCAACCACATAAGGACTTACCTTTAGTTGAAGGCCAGTTCTCTATACTGGGTCTGGAGTGTAAAGTGATTACGTATATGCAAAACAGTTCTAAGCTTACCCTATGGGTGTGAGCAGTAGCAATATCGAAATCGTTCGTTGTGCGCAATCCAGCAATCACCGGAACACCGTGGTATATCCATCAAAACATTAGAATTCCAGAAGAACGAACAGAAATAGAGCAATGGTAGGGGAAATATGCATCGAAGCTTTTAGCAAATAAACAGGAACTCGATATCTTTAGGGACACTTAAGAAAATACTTATCCCAACTATGGGATCCAGTTAAGTGAATAGATTAAGATTCACAAACTTATTGTTCGGCTCTTAATTAGGCAAGATTCAATAAATAAAAGTAGAGTTTAAATTAAAAAAATAATTGAGCAAAATATAAAGTAGGTAAAAAAATTTTAGTTAACGGTTGCATTGTAAAGAAACGTACTTATGTTGCAGATAATATACAAAAAGCCAACAAATTATTAGGTAACAGCAATCAGATACCAGTCATCACACCACTCTCCTTTCCTTACAATAAAACCGTTACACTTAACTTTTTTTATTTACCTACTAGTTAGTTTTTTAACTAGTTACTTAGTATTTATCATTCCATTTAGTGCTTCATCATTACATCCCTATCAGTTGGTTGCAATCTAACTCCTCAATACACAATCCCTCCAAAGGCTTTCCTCGACATTTGTCAACAGTTGAAGTCTATGACAAAATTAAGGGTAAGAACTTTCTTTCAGCAGTCCCATAATTATACTTTTCTGAAAACTTTATGGCTTTAGGGCGATGGCTCTTTCAAAGTCGATCCAAGCAACAACTGGATTTTAATTATATAGATTCTGAATATGAATCATATTAGATCATTATTATGAAATTTTCAAATATCTCGACTCCTGCGCCACCTAGCGGATTAATTATTCTTTAATATTGCACTGTCGGCGTCTGAGGTAAGTTAGAAGTTTTTAGTAGTATTGGGAAGTATCGAGTACTTCTGAGGATCGAGTTCTTTGGTAGCGATACTTTTAAGGATCTGGTATTTTTGAGAGTATTTTTGAAAATTATTGAAATTTGAAATTAAGTATAATCATTTGTGAATACCGGTAAATGCAAATGAAATCAGAAAACATTTAGAGGTCGCTCAAGGTTTTCCATGTTTTTGGAAAAACAAACTTTTCGTCGAAATGGTATATAATTCTTGAAAATCAATATTTTTCGATCGGAAAACTCGGTTTCTCTTCATGAGATTCCCAATAATAATATCCAATTATGTATTTATTGAACAATTTTTTCATAGTTACTATATTTTATAGGTCCTCCAAAGCCCCCAGAAATGGCCAGAAAATGCAATGGGGTGAGGGGGATAAATAAAAAATCTTTTGAATTAAAAAATGGTTAAATAAATAATTGGGTATTGTTATTGGACGTCTCCTGAAGAGAACTAGAGTTTTTTCTGTATAAAATACATGTAAAACCTTGAGCGCTTTGGGCGACCTCTAAATATTTTTTGATTTGAAAATAAAAAAATAGGGTTACATTTTTTTCGAATCCTAGGAGGTGAGAGCATTTAAATTCCGACTTTACTTATTTTGGACCACCCTAATGATCATGCATACATACATTGAAAAGAAGCTGGAAGTCCTTCACAAATAATTTGTCTATATTCATTTAACTATCTTAGAGCACATAATTATGATATAGACGCTTTAATGGTGAAATGATTGCAGTAATTTGGCAGCACAGCATGAAATCATTCAACAAATTGGTGCAGCGACAAAAATGTATGTAAACAACGAGCGCCTTTGCGTAATATAATTCAAGAATTTGCATCTAAAATTCTTTGGCATTTAAAATTGAAATTTCATTATAGAAAAGACAAGATTTACCACAGCAGTATGGTCACCGATTATGAAATTTTGCGTGAAGAACGTTTATTATTCACTTAGTCAATTATTATTGCGTTCGATATTCAAACTAAAATAAATAAATTTTCCTTGTAAAAGCGAGTAGCGAACAGGGTTTCAACAAATGCTACTTTGGGTTCAGTAGATAAGCTGAAAGGTAGAGCGCTCTCTCAACGAACAAAACTCACGCTCTACAAATCTTTTATCATGCCAGTCATTTTATATGGCAGCATCGAAGAAAAGTCCACGAATACAATGGCAGGACCAAGGCCAGAAGGACCTGTCCGCGTTCGATGTGAGTATTTGTCGTAACTTTGCAAAGAGGGAAGGAAGTTTGACGAAGTTTTTCTTTATTTCTGACCTCTTGTATATGGAAAGCGAAGAGCTCTGTGGTAAGTATGTAAAAGTAGTAATTTATTCGCCGAACGATATGCAAAAGCAATCCAGTATATTAAAAACTTAACGTAAAAGTCGCCTAAGAAGCTTCCATTACAAAAGAGCTTATTTTAAATTCGGATTGTTCGGAGTCATTCCTCCATCTAACAAAAAATTTCAATGCTTCTTTAAAGCATCGCACCTCGCTGATTACATTCATAGATGACAACTTTAATGCGAAGCAAAAATCTATACTACCAGCAGTTCAGTGCAAACAAAAAATCAGTTATTGATATTACCTAACTTTCAGTCGTCATTGCCTATTTGTCCTTGCGGAAAAATTTTATCACGAACCATTGCTTTTGCGACGAAATGCTGCTAGTGCATGCTAGTTTATGTGGGTGTAAATGTGTAAATATTATTTGTTTACTACATATTTTGCTTTATTTATAGCTATATAGTTAACCTTACCAATATAAATATGCTACTCTCCTGACTCGACTGTCTATAACCACAACGCAGTCAACTTTTAGGCGTAAATTTTACGCATCAAATGCTCTTCCATAATAAAAGCTCACAAAATAAGCTTGACTCTACCGCAACGCCATACATTCATATGTGTTTGTGTATGAATGTATATTTGTACATATACCCTACAAGACATTGCTGAGCACTTTAGGCAAAAATTCTCACACATTTACACTTTTGTTTTTGTAGTACGGCATAAATGAGTAGTTTGACTATTAGTACTGAGGACTTTCTGATGACAACATTGAGGGGAAAGTACTCAATTTTTACCCATGGCCTGAACGAAAATGAGGACTTTGATAAGCACTTTTGTGATTAGGGATAATGATAATATGAGTACTCATATGATACTCAGCTGTCTTGTAGGGTATGAATGTACTGACCATGCAAAAATCAACAAGTGTCTGCAAGTGTTGTTTGGCATAAAAATGCTGTAAACAATAATAAGTAACCTACTTTTGTGGAATATATTGCGGCGCAATATTGGCTAAATCGCCTACATCAAGTTATACATGCATGTATGTATGTCATAAGAACGTAAAAGCAAACAAAAAAAGTTCGCCGTAAATTTCCTTCCACTCGTTCGTGCCTGAAGTAAATTAAACAAGCGGCCTTTGAATTGAAACACTTCCTTAGCAAAAGATAAACTTTTATCGAACTTTAATTTACTGATATTAGGGTGGAACATGGTAAAAACTGAGGTCTGGTGGGTAAATACTAGAACGAGGTACTTGCAGTCAATGAAATTGGGAACAAACAAAAATTTTTTCTGGGACAAGAACATCGATATATATAATGCCGAGGTTATAGGGCGATACAACGGTAATGCAGATCTTTAATAGTAAAATGTTAATGATTTATTTTATTTTTATTTTTTTCAGACAACTGGTACTACAGGATTCTGCAAAATTAGTCGTGGAGCGATACTCAGTTGAACAATGCGTAAAAATGCAGCAAATTTTAATGCCGATTTAAAAAAAAAAAAATCATCTCACCTAAACGGATACATTTACAAGTAAAACTGACTATGAAAAAACTAAACTATGAACACACAACGAGTAGCTATTTGGTGTGATTTTTGACTTGGCAGAGTCATCAGACCGTAAGTACTTCTCCGAAAATGATGTCGGCGAACGGTAAACGTTTCGGCATGGACTTGGACAATATGTGCTTTCAACAGGACGGTGCGACGCTCGGGCGAAAAGAGTTTTTTTTTTCTAAATTGCCTTGAAAAATACTTAAGGCTCAGTGGTGCAGTCTAATGTACACATGGTATATGTATAGCAATGTATGTGCATATGTTTTTTTGTGTATGCACGTATGTAGGCGTTAATATCCCATTCCAAAAATGTATTGTTTTGCTATCCCAGCAAAAATCGTTGGACCATGTGGTCCATTTGTGTCATATTGAAGTACTTACAAAATGTTCCTCTGTAATGCAGTAGCGCAGCAACTCATTTCCCTACCAGGGATGATACATGAGTTTTATAAGTTTGTACCAAATGGCCAATTAAAATGTACTAAATTAGCAGAAAAAGTACCAGCATTTGAAAGACCATACATACATAGTTACATAGTATCAATGTACTTTTGGAGTCCAAAATGTACCAAAAAAGTACAATTGTGCCATTAATTTCATCCCTGGTCCCTACTCCAGCCCCCAACATTGCTCGTGCTTTAACGATAGTAATAACTACACGATGTTATTGGGTTGTATTGCCAAGAGATAGAGGGACTTCTCCATGAAGTAGTTTTGTGCTATTCTAATGTAATGCAGAGCTGGAGTATATGGTCCTGCCTTAGGACATCGCAATGTTAATTGGACCAAAGTTTTTGTATGCATTTCGGTTAATTTTGAAGTACTCCTTGACTCTTAGGAAGTACTATTTAAGTGCGTGCATGGAGTAGTCGCGATTTTTGCATGGGTATATACATATGTATGTACGTTTGTAAACATTTGCAAATCAAATTGTGCGCCAAAAAGTTTCCGATCGATTTTCTACGTTTCACTATAGCCAACACTACATATAACCCATTTATGGAATTGAGTATATCTAGTCATGCCTATTAACATAAATACATATGTACATGCGTACACAAGTAACTAGGTGTAAATTTCCATATAACACAGCTGTGCGAAAGTTCGCCGCTAGCTCTTTTAAGTAAATATTCCGCCTATCCTGCGAATTTCGAAGGGAGACACACATCCAAACACAATTGCCTATATCCAGTCTGCGTGCGTTAGAAAGTTACTCAATTTTGCGTCTCCACTTAAACTTTGCTTACAAAACCCCTTTAAGGACGATTGCGTTTTTATTTCGTCTGTTTCGAAATATGTAGACAAAAGCACTTTTCATGCAAGCATGAATGTATGTATGTAGGTAAAGGAATGAATCCAATAAGGATGATCGCTACTTACCCCACGTCTCCACCTTCTACAGATTCTGTTAAAAAAGCTGTGGTAAGACAGAAATGTCAGGTGGAGAACGCAAATTTCCACTGAGTATTTCCAATCATAAAGCCCTAAAACTGCATATTTTTGCTTTTATTTTTGCCTTTCATAGCCCGTAAGTATATAAATTTTTGAGTCTAGATAATCAGCTTTAGAGTCACTTTTAAGAGAATTGAATGCCCTATAAGAAACAAATTTAATAGGAACGGTTCAATAGTTATACAATTTTTAATGAAAACAAATTTTTTTACATGTTATATGTTTATATGGAATTTTTTATATATTTTATTGGAATTTTTCCAAATGCCCAAATGAGAGAATTTTCTCCTCAGTAAATAGTTTCTTTTAAGGCCATAAATTCGTTAGGTTAGTTATTTTGGATCACCCTAAGGTACATATGTATGTACAATGTACATACATTGTACATACGTAGTTTGCCAGTCGATTAGAGTTTTCTTACTACATCACTGCAATGCTTACTGCATCCATCATAACAATTTGCAGCAACGATTTTAATGTCTATTGCAATATTTGTATTTATTTAATTCATTAGAGCGAATAGATTTGAATGGCTTTGTCGATATTGAATCGAGTATTTAACCAAATCCCACATGAAACCAATACTGCCGTACAGAAGCTATGTACTCGTGTATGTACACAAGTATATGCACACTTACATAGTTACTAAGGGAGCAATCTTAATTGTCGGTTACTTAATTTTATTGTACACTGTGCAGTTCCTTTCTGCTGTCATTTGCAGCTAATATGATTGTGTGCTTTTTCTATGATGAGCCCCAAAGTCTTCATCTACGATTGCCAGTTATGGACATTAAGCAAAATTCTCAGATGATTAACTTAATGGCAGTTACGAAGCGCAAAAGAGTGCAACGGAGAGTAACGAAAGGAGTAAAGGCGAATTATTCGTAGAAAGAAGGAAGTGAAGTCGAAATAACTTACTTGAGTGCAAAGAGCTTGAAATACTGACTGACAGAATTAGCGCAAGAAAATGCCATCAGAAACTACGGCGATATAAACACTGCAGATTTTAGGACCTGTAATAAGAAGAGCAATGAACTGGCAACTAATATTCAAAGCTCTTCACTTGATGTTCTTCCGGATTTCACCCATCGATGGTGGCGGCATCGATTGCCCGTTGCGCGATCATGACAAAGCACGTTGTTAACGAACTAATTGGGCCTTATAAGTGTGGCTTGGATCTGGTAAATTCACCATGGACCAGGTATTTGCTACTAGAATCGTTAAACGTTTGACGGGTTTTTCTGAAGTCAGATAGCCAGTTTAGCTTACCTTTGCTCTGCGCATTCAATCCAGTGGTTGTCGAGTTTTTTGTCTACCCAGTTGCTTATGAGCAACCTCAGCTGTTTTTTCGTTGGCCAGCAAAGAACCTACGAATGAGCAGAACTGTGGTAGGTTCGTATATCCTTAGAAGCCTGCCTGTTCATTGCTATAATGACCCTCCGAAGCTTCATTTATGCTATTGCGTTGTGGTATAAAGCAAAGATATTTCGAAAAGAGGTGCGTGCCCATTGATGTCCTCTCTGTAATCTTCATTAAATAATCTTTCTATAAAAACAGAACAAACGTTGCTAGTGAATAGATTTTCCATAGCAAAATTTAAATGGAGTGCTCCTTTACAGGATATAAGCGCGTTTAACCCTGGATAGTTCCTGAAGATGAAGGTTATGATGAAGATGTAGTAAAGATAAATATATGGATGAAGAGAATTATGTAGGTGAAGGGGAATATTAAGATGAAGATAATCATAAAGACAAAGATAGTCATATACAGACATAGCCATAGAAGTAAGTAGAAATAGACTTAGACATAGACGTAGAGATAGACTTAGACATAGACACAGACATAGACATAGACAAAGACAACTAAATATATTAGAGAATATATATCAAACTTCTTCCTTTCTGTTCTATGAGGTATTACTTCTTCCGCGGACCTACACATAGGGATGCCGGGAAAAACATCGATGCATCGAAGGCATCATTTGCCACTGATATCCGTACCTACACGCACTCTTTCTTTATATTTTCGCGTATTTTTTCGAACAGAAAGTTATCGTGATTTTTGGATTTTATTATTAACCCTTTTTATATCCTTTTCGCTTACCGGACCATTGCAGCGTCTTTCAAGCAGAGCTAAACGCCATAATGGAGGCGGCTCGGAGGCTCATAACCTCCGCCCCTCCAGGACGGTCTATCGCTATCTATTCTGACAGCCAGGTTGCTATCAAATCTCTCGAATCTAACGGAACAACGCTCAAAGTAGCCATAGAATGCAGGAAGACTCTTAACCTGCTAGCATCAAAATGCTACTTGACTGTTGTATGGGTCCCTGGACATAGGGAAATTTCTGGCAACTGTCTAGCCGATGGGCTGGCAAGGAGAGCGACGGAAATAACTAAAGTCAATTCAGCTCAGAATGCGGGCATACCTCTCACCTCCTGCAAACACAGACTAAAGGCCGAACTCATCGAGGAGGTAAACACCAGGTGGGCTGTGGAAACCACTTGCCATACTACCAGGCAAATTTGGTAAAAAATTTACGTAAAGCGATCCACAGCTCTTACTCGGCTGGACCGCTCCTGTCTCAGATTAGTACTCGGTGTAATCATCGGACACTGCCTGATGGGCACACACGGTAAAAGGTAGGGATACCCCACCAACGATTTTTGTCGCAGCTGCAGGGACGAGGAGGAGGTTAAATTATGATTCCTATTATAAAGATCATACCGTTACGGATCATTGAAAAGAGATAAGTTTTTACAATTCAAATAGTTTTACTAAGAAAGCCGATAAAAACTGACTTCGTCGATTGGACAAGGGGAACCTTAACGTTTAAAAATTGTTGAGCACCATCCACGGTTAAAATATTTATGTATGATAAAATATGGGAGGCATCTATGTGGGTATTAGTAAAGAAAGCTTAAAGAACTTTCAAAGAAAATGGTTATTTTATGATACTAATAGATATGTATAATCACATCTTTGGTGTTACAAAAATATGTATTTGCTAATATGTATTCAATAAGTAAACACTTGCTCTGCTATGTTAGCTGCTATTAAGCATCTTATACATTACTTCCCTCAAGACGCCCATAGCTTCTTCATTTATTGCATAACTAAACGCTTCCTTTGAATTTGTATTCGCATAAAACAATTGCATTTCACCGTTCCTTCCCTACAGTCTGTTATTGCACTGATATGACAACAAGCAGAATAATAAACACAACACATTTACAAATACTCGTATCTGTATCTACATTCAAAAGACGTTTCTTATTGCAATAGAATTCTCGCTGAATTACACAATTTCATAATCCATTTGTTACTAATGCCATGCCAATTCCACAATATAGTATATTCTATACAAAATGCATGACAATGATGGCAATGCAATTGACCAGTGTAAATTCATATGGATCAGTGCATCGTGTGCGCTCGATTTATGTTCAACATAATGGGGCGTTCCATATTAAACTGGACGGGGTTCAAACTTCATGTGTTTGATTTGTTTCAAATTTTTGGGCTAAATATGAAATTTGAGCATGCTTAATACATTTTTATAAAATTTACAGCACAAAAACAAAAACAAATCGATTTAATAGTTTTCAGAATATCTCGAGAACGGGGCGAGCAAAAAATTTGAAGAAATCACACATACACACTATATTTAAAAATTTTTTTTTCTTGAACAATTTTTCTTATACAAATTTTATGATAAATAAATAGTTTTTGAAAATATGCCATCTCAAAAAAAAAAAATGAAAAAATTGAAAAAATCAAAAATTAAAAAAAAAAAATTTTAAATTTGTAATGTACTCATTTTACTCAACTTCGGTGTAAAAAAAATTCATAACTCAAATTATTGTAGAGTGCACCCCGTAATACTATACTTAAATATTGCGCAATACTCAGAGCTACCATTGTGATTTTTTTAAATTTTTTTTGAGATGATATATTTTCAAAAACAATTTTTTTCATCAAAAAATTTGTATGTGAAAAATTTTTCAAGGAAAAAAATTTTAAAAATATTTCTTTTCATAGAGAATTTTGATGTGTATATGTGTGATTTTTTTTTAATTTTTTCCTCACCCCCTTTTTCAAAATATTTGGAAAACTATTAAATCGATTTGTTTTTGGTTTTGTGCTGTAAAATTTTGAAAAATGTATTATTCAACCTCAAATTTCATATTTATTTATTATTTATGTTTATCCATGAACCCTAAAAATTTGAAACAAATCAAACATGTGAAGTGTGAACCGCGTCCATTTTGGTATGGAATGCCCCATATACTAAGTATGTATATGTTAGCTTGTTGGATGTGTCACTTTAGATAGTAAGAAAATATGAATTCTTTTTATTTGTACGAGTATTAGTTTGACAAATACATGAGTACGTATGTATAAGTGTGAATTAAAGCTGCTTTGAAAATTTTCCTTTTGTTCAGTGGTTTAAGCAAGGAACATAAAACAAGGCAAGTATAAGCTATGTATTATAAGATTTGCCGATGACATTGCATTATTTAGTAGCGAAAGCTGAACTAATGCCAGAGATCGAGCAAAGTGAGCAACAGAGTTCGACATGGTAAAGTGCAGAAAGACACGCCCGTCTGCATATCTGCACGCAGTAATCCAGAAGTGACAACTTTTACCGCGGCTCTAGGGAGTGATATTTAGCAAGCAGGTAGTGGCCGAATCGAAAGTCTCGTGAGAAAAGTTTTCGCTTAACCCAATACTCTGAGAACTTTGTTAAATTTATGACTACCTCATCGAAGAAAGCAGTACCTATGCCAATTACACTGAAGATGGCGCAACGCCGAAACCGGCTTGTCTGCAAACCAAATTAAAAAAATGGCGAAGTAAAGCTTTTCCTTTGCCGATTCCATAAAATAAGAATAGAGAAAGGAATGTTAAAGATAATTTTCTTCTTTTTCGCCAATTGTCTCTCTTATTTGTAAAGCTGGGTCCGTTGTTCATTCCAAGTGCGGAAAGGCCCTTCTGCCCTGGGCCCTTTTATTGCGCTCGTGACCCTTTTATTGCTTACGTGGTCCTTACACAAGCTCTGGCTCGAAAGAGCAGTTTAGCGGAGCGTTATCATCTATACGTACGGCATACGTATCTAAGCCAGCGCAATCGCTGTGTTTTTATACGCTTATTTACGTTGAAGCCATTATAAAGTTCGTCATTCTATTTACCCTCTTAAAGAGCTCATACAGTCCTTCAGTTATCTCATGAAGAGCTTCAGCCTTTCACTTACTTAGTGTCGTCGATAGGAACTTATAAGCAATATTAAATATACTGATCCGGAGGGCACTAAGATCTCAATCTTCAGGAGTATACCCATTTTCTTAAGCGTAATTATGGATTTTATTATATCGATTTGGTTGGAGATCTACTTCATCGAACGTGCGCATCGCATTTACTTTGCATTCTGCCCCACGTTTCTTCCTTTTGAATATATGGATGTACATCTCTCCTACCGGTAACGCTCAATTGTTGCTCGCGTAGTTCTTATGTCAAATTTATGCTGTATGGAATTCCACTGCTCATATATATACTTATATCCGGGCAATCAGCAGGTGCTTATTTAGGCAGACTAGAGAGTCGATGGCGAAAATTCTCGCCTCTCTGTTGTTATTGTAGCTTCTCGACATCGATCTCTCGCTTTGAGCATATCTGTGAATGTTTCTACTCGTTTCTAAAGTCGATTAGACTGCCTATTGCCGAACGGGCTCGTATAACCAAAAATGCATTCTTTACCCAAACATAATTGTAATATCGTGACGAGGGTAGCGCTTATATGCTTCCACAAGGGCAAGTAGAGCTGCTCTTTGGTCTCCACTGTCCGTCTTATCTTTCGAAGCGTGCGCACAAAATAGGCCTCATGCGTATTGTGGAACCCCGATCACTGAAGAGGAAAATTTTATAAAACTGACGTATCGTTAAAATAAATAAAAAATTAAAAATAATCGAATACAAATAATTATAAAGCCTGCACATATGTCTTTCAACTTCGCATTGTAGAATTAGTTTTGCTTTACATATAATTGCACTTCTTCCTTAGTTCAAATTTCATCAAAAGTCATTGAGAAGTTCATTAGCATCCTCCTGGCAGCTGGAAATTTGTATTCCTTATTTTGCTCGTATGTATTTTGAGCCAATTGTTTAGCCACCGCTGGCTAATGACATTTGCATATTCGCATAGCAACGGGGCTCCAGCTGACATACTAGTACGTCACACAATATTTACCTAGCCCACACTCTCACACTGTGTGACCTCTAGCTGACCAGCCAAGTTCAGGCTATTTGTTTTTTTTTTTTTTTTACGATTTTTTGGCAATGAATATCCTGCCAAAGGTCATCCCATTCAATTATTTATTAAATTTCCATTTGAAATTGAAGCAATATTGCAGGTGAAAGAACAAAAACAATATGGCGGCCATAACATACAAGCAAACCATTCTATATGAATGTTGAATGGTAATCAAAATTCTAGGAATTTGTCATTCACCTTTATGGAAATTGATATGCAAACACAATCGCATACATACACACATGCATATGTGTGTACATACATACATACATATCTCGAATGCACGCGCCTATGGATGCCAATAAAAACAATGATTTTATATTTATATTAAAATCTGTGGAATGGACACAGGTAACATCAATTGTTGTGTATTGTTTGGCGAAATCCTTGGATGCTTTTCAGTGCAACGACTCTGGTGATGCATGAAAGATTGATGTGGTGGACACACTTTGCTCTGCTCTGAATTCAATGGTGTAGGCCTAGTAATAAGAGCTATTGTTTAGTTTACATTTCAAGGTAGACAATTTCTTGAACCGGCTGGTGCCGCAGGTCATTTGGATGAGTTCTTTTCATAATTGAGATTTGCTTAAGTGCGTTGGTGACATCTTTCTTGTCATACATACTATTTCTACTGAATAATTTATTTGTCGAAAAACCAAAATTTTTCTAATAGACAGAAAATTTGGTTTCTAAAGAACCTACATACAAGGCGACGAATTAGAGTAGTGCGAATCAACCAAGAGTTTGGAGATAACATTGCTTCGGGTCCGCCCCAAATTTATGAAAAGCAATTGTTAATTACCGCGCGTGTGCCACAAGGCTCTGTTCTAGGCCTGACGCCGTGAAACGTTATCTACAACGGAGTTTTCGGGCATCTCTCTCCATGTAGAAGCAAAGCTTGTAGGCTTTGCGGATGTCCTGGCCCTTACTGTGATTTGAAAATATCTACAGCACGTAGAAAGGAAAGAAAATGCTTCTATCGAAAAACCGAAGCGATTTTAGTGAGTAAACGAAAGAAACCAGAGCCTGCGGAATTCATCGTTGCCAACGCGGCAATAAAATCAAGTCGGCGGTCCAAGAAGTACATTTTCGCGGCTGAAGCGAAGGGGATATGGGCAACAACCAAATAATGGAGGTCAAAAAACAGCATCCATACTGATTTGGCAGGAACGCTGGGATGCATCAACGAAGGGAAGATGGACGTACACCTTGAATACAAAGTCACCACGAAAGCATGGCGCAGTAGATTCCATTTAACGCAATTCCAGAGCTGATATTGCGGCTATAGAAATTACCTGCACCGACTTGGTCTTGACGACATCAATACATGTCCAGTATATGACGTCCAAGAGGACCCAAAGCATGCGTTGTTCCAACGTCCACGATTTGAAAATTGAGAAGAGTAGGCTATAAATAATGGCAGGAGAAAATCTGAAGCTGAATAGCAGATGCGATGATAAACTTCGAAACCATGTGATGCCGTTGTAAAAATACAACGAAAGCTATGTAATTTCGAGGCTGTGGGACGGGCTGAAGATCCACATCGAGAGAAGAACAGTAGCGGCGACTAAATCGCTTTCCCACTCCGCGATGTTATGCTCGACGGCAGCTCCACGAGGCGAGGAAGCATGAACAGGCTCGCTCTGCTTTCGTGGAACCAATTGAGCATAGCTCGCTATCACAATGTCCTCCGCAATGAGAACCAAATTCAAAATTCAAAAAATAAAAACTTTTACTACTGTTTAGTGGCTAATGTCCTTGTCTAATCTATACTACAGTAAGGTTTACCAAAGTAAGTAAAGTAGCAATCCTACACTAAGTAGTAAGGACTAGACCTGGATTAGACGAGGATTATAGATGTTAGCCACTTAAAAGTAGTAAGGGATTCTATATTTTAAGTTTGGAATTGTGTCGTTATTGCAGAGAACCATTGACATATAAACACTGTTTACAAAAAATTCAAAATGTCATTGCCACGTAAGTAATTGGATACTAAATATTTTCAGCGTTTACGAAAATATGTACATTCAATCGGTTTGGGTCTAAAATTTCTGCTTCTGCTTTGCTGGATACAAGTGTTTACATACATACGCACATATGTACATTAGAGTGGTCCAAAAATAGTAAAGTCGGAATTTTATTTGAAATCAAAAAATGTTTAACAATTGCTCAAAGCGTCCAAAGTTTTCCACGTATTTTATATGGGGGAAAAAACAATTTTTCGTAGAAATGGTATAAAATTCTTGAAAATAAATATTTTTGGTTCTCTTCAGAAGAATTCCAGTATTATTACCCAATTGTTTATTTAACAATTTTTTAATACTAAAGATTTTTTAATGGTTCTCCCATTGCATTTTCTGGTGGTTTTGGCGGACCTATAAAATAAAGTTACCATGAAAAAATGGTCAAAGGAACAATTGGGTATTATTACTGGGAATTTCCGGAATAGAAGCAGAGTTTTCCGATCGAAAAATATTGATTTTCAAGAATTCTACACTATTTCTACGAAAAGTTGTTTTTTCCCCATATAAAATACATTGAAAACTTTGAGCGCTTTGGGCATTAAAACTCCGACTTAACTTTTTCACAAGCATTTTTGCACCACTCTAATGTACATGCACATGCATGTTTTCGCATATTTTTTGACGGACTCCTGCCTGCACATCTAGTGCATTGACATTGTGTTGTGGCTGACGATGCATTGTTTACAAAAGATTTTTTTGGACTAAGCGCATTGTTGTCAAAACGACCAGTTGCGGCGTACCAAATGCCAATGTGCTTTGCTATTTTAATGTTATTGCTCCAAACTAATAGGTGGCTTATAAATGTACATACTGATTGTTTTCGAATGATTGCTAGCGCCATGTTTGCATGGAAATGTGTGTAGGACCACGGGGTAGCTAGGAGGGTTGAGAACATTTAAACCTACTTAAAATTTGATTAGATACAGAATGTATAATGATAAGTAAAAAAAAATATGCATATTTATCACAATGACATGAAGGAAAAAAGAGGTTTAAGCTTTTAGTAGTCCGGGTTCGATGTACGTAAAACATAAGGGGTATTCTCGAAGTATTGCACGATGCACGTATTGCACGAAATGCAAAAATACTATCCCAAATTTCGAATAGTACGAGAGCACCCCATTGCAAAGTGGTAGAATGCATGGGTAGCAAGCAGCGAAATTATGTATCAAATACAATAACAAGAGACAGCAGAAAAAAATGAAGTGAGCGAGATGAGAGGAATGAGAGAAATATGTAGCAATTCCAACAACAAAACAATTAGCACAGGGTCGCATATATCTTGCTATGCTATTTTGCAAAATATATACATGGGTTTCGACGTTGCATATTTTGCAGCGATAGGAAATGTCGTTTCCCATGTATTTTGTTGTTGTGTGTTTGCAAGTTATGCAATCCATGCAATCCGTGCTACGTGCAATGGCTTTGCAAGATTTGGAGAATACCCCTATAACATTAAAATTGGAGGTTGAGTTTGTTTTGTGAGTAAAAACACGAAGAGGAACTAAACTGAGTACTCCTTGAGTTAAGGTTTGGTTAGGCAGGCGTGTATAGATAGTTCGATACCTTCACTCGGCGGCGTACTGCTTAGTTATTGATTGCGAGTGTCCTGTGTGAGTGGATACCAGCAGGAGACATATTCCCCTAACCGGAGATTTTGTTTTACAAAGAAAAAAATATAGAATTTTCAACCACCTGCTATACCAAATCACATTGAGGAGGTGCAAGATTTTCACCTCCGTTATTTCTGCTAGACCAGGGGGTCTACTCTTTATTGCGATTCGAAAGCCGACACGAATTAATACAAATTCGTAGCGCCAAGTATTCGAATCCGAATGATTTGCTTTTCGAATCGCAATACAGAGTAGACCCCCAGAGAAAAATCGTGACCTCAGATGTTTGAGTCGCCTAAACTGCAGGCCCGGACATCGAGAAATAAAGTAGGCATCGCCATTCCCACCGCGATAGCTTCTGTAGAGAGAAGAGTCTTTGGTACTCACTAACTGCGGAGCATCGAAGAAAAAGCACAGCGCCTTGGGACGATACCGGTAAAAAATTTTAAGGCAGATCTGTTCAGCTTCAAAAGGTCTTGCGTTTTTTTTCCTGTCCAAACAGGGCCATAATGACCTATAGACCCCACAATCACCTTGTTACAGTGTATTCTATTTCCCATGTTTAATCGCTAAATGCTCGTTTATTGGTATCTCAGAGGCATACTACCTGGCCATATCGTGGTCAGTCCACCGAATTATAGACTCAGCGGGATATCTTTTGATGCCTCGTGTGTTCTTCTAAAGATATAGCCTATAAACTCTGTAAAGAGAGACCTCGAATTGACCCAGTGGTGGCAATGCGGCACAAAATTTCTCTAAAATACCCAGTTTCACTTTTGGGAACCCAGTGATTTAAAACCGCTTTACTATCGACGGAGATAGTGACTTTTTTCCCTGGAACCATGCTATTTAGTGGACAACTATCTGTCTTCTCTATAGCACAAATCTCGGTATGGAAGACGCAAAGGTTCCAGATTCATCGTATAAAAATTCCCGTCAAGAAGCATTGAGGCTTGAATGCACATTTTTTCTTGTTCAGTATTTTTGTAGAAAATTTCTCTAAGTGTTCTACAAGCTGTCAATGACCGTCTATAATGTGCTTAACAGATCTCACAAGATTAAAGCGAATATCGTTGAGTTGATCTTAAAAAAAAAAAATGTGTTAACTTTACACGCAGCGTCTCGTCCATTTTAGCGACTTTGATTGTTTGAGATGTGGGCGTTTTATTGAATGTTCTTAACGCCAGATTACATGCGTTGAAGACATCGCAAAAGAAAAGGCCAAAAGGGTTCCCTTAGGAATTGTGCGCAAATATGCCCGTTGCTGCTGCTCCGCCGCCACTGCTGACACAATAACAAACGACTTT
>NW_023458566.1:8205731-8248608 GCF_013731165.1 Rhagoletis pomonella
AGCTGCCGCTTTTGTGCATGCCAACGCTCCAATACAATTACGCTCATTTGCTCCTGCTGCTCCTACGTATCCGGCACCACTCTACCGCGCATTCGGTTTCACTTACGGACAGCCATTGGTTTACGCTACAGCTGAATTTAAGAAGTAAACAAACGTTTGTGTTTTTGTTTATTGGCGAATTATTTTTGTGAACATTTCAGCTAAATCCTTAATTGATTTCCTGGAGAATTATTGCTTAATTATTGGCAGCAATGCTGGCTGACACTTTGTAATGAAATAAATCGGAAATTCTGTAAATAAAATTCCTACTTACTTGTAATGATTTTGTCTTACTTATATTTGCCTTTGCTCACCTTGGCGACTATTTTTGGGCTACGGCATAATTGAGTATTCGCATTCGTCGATCGCATCAATGTAAAACAGCAACAAGCTGCAGTTGTTTGTTTTCAGGAAGATTTTTTGAGAAAAAGGAAATTCCTAGTAAATAGGGCTACATATAGAAATCATTGATTGCAATCTCTCTTATCGTGGAATATTTCGGCCGACAACTGTGATACGCTATATCAATAGTTACTCATTTATGAGGATCAAAATAATTTACCTTGTAAGTAAGTAAATACATATATTTTACGTCAGTATATGTAAATAAAGCGCCTCCTATGTATGCACTAGAAATGTGTGTATACATACATACATACAGTGGCGGTCAAAAATGGATGAATGATTTTTAGTTTTTAATATTTACAATGTTTTCCAAGCTATACCTGCGTACCTGCCCATGAGCCCCCATTAAGTTTGTCGTTGATAGAATTTATAATATTGGTACCCAAAAAGTTTCGGCCTAGACATTAGGCTAGTGAGGCGTATTCTTGTTTTCGTACGAATTGCAAATTATGAATTTTCCTTTCATTTTCTATGAAAAAAAAAACAAGGTACGGCCTAGTACAAGGCGAGTTTATATAAGATGGTAGTGGTAAGTGAAATAAGAAATTTTGATAGTAGAAGATCCGAATAAGGCACGACGACCTTGACCCATCGTTTAAATGGATGAAATCTATTTTGTATGGAATTTAACGTGTTAGGAAATATTTCGTGAGTGCGTTGACTGAAAAAATCCTAGCCAAGATATATTTAATTAAATATTTAAAAATTATTATTTTTTTTTTTGTTTTTAATTTTGCACTCATTTGTTGGTTTGAACAATTACATGTATGCAAAGTGAAGACATAAAGCCTACTAAAAGTGTTAAACAGATGAGTGAAAATTACTAGTATTACTTACCTGTTCGTACGTGCCAACCCGATAGGTAGGCCCTAAAAAAAATAGATGTTTTCACATTCGCATTATACAGTGCAAAATGAAAAAAATAATAATTTTTGAATATTTAATTAAGGTCAGGATTTTTTCAGCCCAACCCACTCGCGAAATACACATTAAATTTCATACAAAATTGCTTTCATCCATTAAAACGATGGCTAAAGGTCGTTCCTTAATCGGATTTTAGACTATGATATTTATGTATCGAGACTAATCAATTCAGCTGTTCCAGTAACATCATCGTATATGAATTAACCTTGGTCCAGTATTGAAATAAAGATAAAATATGTTTATAATGAAATTGATAAATGACAATACATACATACATATGTAAATATGTAATGGCTTATTTCATAATTCGTAATACCAACTAATAAGTTACATATCTATTACCTTACGCCCGTTGTATCATCTTCAACGAAATGATAACAAAATATGTATGCTGAATCATTCATGTGACAAGTGAAAATATCCTATAGAAATGAAATATAAAGACATCGATATTGCCGTCGTAGCTCATACGCCTAAGTGGCCCAACCATTCTTGAGTTTACCGCTGTCAATTCCTGCGGTTGTCGCTAATGGCGCTAAGAAGTGGAAGAAAATAATGTATGTAGACAGCTGTTGCTATAGCTTAGACTGGCAACAATGCCGGCGTCGAGACATCAATAATAAATGCAATAAATGAGGTATTAAATATACAGCATCAATAGTTGAGAAATATTTTTATG
The DNA here is from genome assembly GCF_013731165.1 of Rhagoletis pomonella. Taxonomy (NCBI): domain Eukaryota; kingdom Metazoa; phylum Arthropoda; class Insecta; order Diptera; family Tephritidae; genus Rhagoletis; species Rhagoletis pomonella. Next base: position 8,207,779 of record NW_023458566.1, read on the forward strand.
TGCAAGTGTGTACATTAGGGCGGGTTGATTTGTATGGATGAAAAAAAAAATTGAAAATCGTATAGGGAAAACGTAATCTACATTAAATTCTAAGAAAATTCTCTGAAGAAACCATGGGTCTAAAATCAAACCCTAATCCGCGCCTCTCGACTTGAAAATTTTTTACCTGGGTGAATATTTTTTTTAGTGAAAAAAAATTTTGAGTGTAGAAAAAATATTAAGTGCAAAAGAACTACCTTACTAAACAATTTTATTCAGAAAATTCGATTTCTTTTTGGAAAAACCAATTTTTTCTAACATTTATTTTTTTTGGCAAAGGCGGCCATATAAATTTTCAAGTCGAGAGGCGCGGATTAGGATTTTATTTTAGATACATGGTTTCTTCGGAGAATTTTCTTAGAATTTTATGTAGTTTACGTTTTTGCTATACGATTACAAAAAAAAAAAATTAACCCGCCCTAGTGTACATACTTATGTATGTACGTTATGCAATAGAAAAATGTACATACCTACATACATACATATCTACATACTTATATCCCCTTTGCAAAAATTGGAACACGTATCAAATATTTTTTTTCCCGAATATCATTTTCTTGCATTCGTAATAAGAAAAATGCATTTCATTTGAGTATTCCTTTTCATTGTTGCAGATTTCTTTTTGGAAAAAGCATAAATTTACCACGCGCTCAGACAAATCAGACCAAAATTTTGCTTTCAAATGCATACATATTTATGTGCATATGTAAGTATGTACCAAAATAGCTCTACTAGACATTTTGAAATATAACCGTTGGTGTGTTCATTAGGAGGCTTTTCGTTGTAAATGATGTAAATATTTCGGTGACTTAATATGCTATTCTCAGCAATATTTGATCTAATAGCCCATTTTGATTTTCTTATTAACTTGTGATTCTTATTTCTATTGGAGTTTGCTGGCAAAATGATTCACGACAGAATTTCGAAAGTTACTGAAAATAATTAAATCGATTTAAAGGAAATTGGCCAAAAAAGATTATTTTGCATCCAATTCAAGCAGCTCACGGCTTCCAGTGTTTTTAACAAGTATTTTCTGGGTAACAGCCGTCTGGAAGTGAGCTAAGGTGAGAAGGCAGACCCCCAGCAGTCGGGTGTCTGCTGGGCTAGGGGCCCGCCACATACATATGTAAAAAACAGTCCACAATTAAATCGGATGAGACATCCTTATTTTAAGGACGACCGCGGCGAACGAACCAAGGATTACCATTTGAGGGCACCTAGAATGTCGAGAGGCTTTATGGGAAGGGGAGAGACCCTGTCGTCAAGCAAAGGATCTTTGTTCATATCGTCGGAAAATTCAGCCTCGACCACGAGACGTCCGATAACGGACTGAGGCTGATCGTCATCGCTTCAGGCATAAGAGAATCCATCAGACTATATGGCTCTCTCAAGATCGAAAAACGAGAAACCGAATCGATCATGTTGTGATAGACGCCATTCGGACTACTATCTTTTTGCAGCCAAGAGAACCATACGCCCCTTTCCAGCAAAAAATGTGCGTCCAGCAGTGCAAGGAAAGCTCAACGTCGAAAAGCTGAAATCACAACAGACGGCAAATTTATTCGTCACTTGACTCTCACAGCTGTTCTTAGAAACAACTTGCAAAATAGTCAACTACAAGACAAATATGAATATAAGGGTGGGCCTAAAATCGGAAAATAAAAATACCAAATGACTTAAAACAGAAATATTTACAAAACGTAAAGAAAAACGACAACAAGCGACCAATAATGCCAAAAACAAAACTTCATTTGTACATAGGCGCACCCCCGCTTGGGGTCCTACTTAATGGTTATGAACCTACTCGCACTACGGCCCGAGCTGATGGGGTTATCTTTAACCCGTCAGATGGCAGGGCTCTGGATGCGGAATGCTAAAAGGATAAGTGAGGGTACTACTGCGGGGCTATGCCAGCCAAGACCGATACCGACACTACCGATCCGATTCTCGCTTTGACTTCCGCCACTCCTAAATTCGCCTGCTCGACTGCAGGTTGATTGTCTCAACTAGCAGTCTAATAAATTGGAGTGTAAAGACCTGTAGTACCTCGCTTGGTACAAAATCGCACAAATCGCTCGGAAATTATAATTTTAAAATCTTGTTAACGTGCATAATAGGAATGTTTCCCAATGCACTGCTCCTTTTGCTTCTTCTTCTTTGGAGCCTCTCTGCGGTGGACACGATAGGCGGGGAAAGACTTAGCTTTTGAGCTCTTCGATTCATATACTCTGGAGATGGACGGTTAACTATTTAAGAAAATTTTAAGTACTCACAAACTGATTCCAGTTGCATAGAAATTGTTGCCTTTGCTCTAATTGCCGGATAGCCGATGATTTTGCTGAGTTTTAATCTGGAAAGCTGAGAGATATGACGAATATTTAATATGGAATATGTATACTTGTACAAATGATCATTGCATGTGTTGATGAGTATCAAATTTCAATATAAAAATTATATCATTGTTGTTACAGCATATTAGTAACTCACAAACAAACAATGCGTAATCACCCATCCTATCAATCATAAATCAAGTGGCCAATGGTGCGATGAAAAACTAGAAATTTATTCTATTAAATTGCATACTCGTACGAACCTAAGCGAAATATAAGATGACAATTGTCGCAGAATCACTCACCTGCAACGGCATTTGATAAGTATAAAAGCTTCCTGAAACTAAGGCCCGAGCATCAGTAAGAAACTGGTATTTTCTTAAGCAAACATTTTGAAAGATTGTGCGAAATAACAATGTTCAAATTGGTGAGCCTTAACTAACACCACACTAAGTGCTCTTGCTTATTCACATTTCAACTCATAAATCTTCATCCGCAGTTGCCACTTCTACTCGCTTGCATTGTGTGCAGTGTAGCCTCACCAGCGCCGGACGGTCTTTACAACATAATCAGCAGCAGCAGCAGCAGCAGCAGCAACTCGCTTATTAAGCCTTATCGGAAAATATCCTTGACGGCTAAGGCTCAAACACCACAGCAGCTACTATCGAACGCCGTCACATCGGGGGAGGAGGAAGATAGCAACGACGTTGCGAGTAACGCCGACGACCAGGAGTCAGGTGCGCCAGCATCAGTAACAGCCGTAGCCACCGCTGCACCGGCGACGGGTTCTGCATCCTCACCCCTAACTCGCATTACGGCTATCGCCTCTGTGGGACCAGCTGTGGCATCCGCCTCAGCATCGCGCTCGGCATTACGTGTCTCTTCTTCGTTTAAATTGCCATCCAGCAGCAGCTCCAGCGCAACCATACAACATCACATCTTACCCGCCGAGACTATACCGCTACCCATTACCATCTCAACACGGCCAGGCTTGCGTACTGTCATCGCTCCGGAGACCATTACTATTCGCGAGTCGACCCTTGCTAAGGTGGGTGAAGTGGTGCAGAAAATACCGACAGCCGTGTCGCATCAGAGTCAGACGGTGGTGCATAAGCATGCGCGTGTGGTCACGCCCATTGTGGCACCCGCAGTGCGTACAATCACGTCGCAAGTGTTGCGCGCCTATCACACCCCGCTCATCCTTGCACCACAAACATCCGTTGTGCGTGCGGACAACGTCAACGTCAACAGCAACAGCAACGCCAAATCCAGTGCAAGTGCAAGTGCAAGCGCAAGTGCAAGCATCGTCTCGAGTGCAAACAATGCCTAGAGCTGTGCCAACAAAAAATACAAACTCTGAGGCAAGAGATGCTCTAATTGCTGATCTAGCTATTATTTACTTTAGAATCTTTTGAAACTGCTAACTGTGTTCCAGGCTGATACTTTACAAATAAGAAATTTATTTAAATATTTAAAATCGAAATTAAGGTAATTGTATTGTGGTTTGTAATTTTTTGTTATTTCGCTTGTGATTTTTAGACTTTGGATGCAACTTTTTTGGAATAAAAAATTAAACTCTACAAAGATTGTTGTTTGAAGTGACACATTACTGGCTGAAATTTGGAGCGTACTTGTAAATATGGATATCGATGTCTTTGACATAGTGACTAAGTTGCGTCTTAAAGTACATAGATCCAACCCTTTTTATTACAGAATCTGGCCAAAGAGGTCGGGTCACACATCCTTCGAGGAAAATTCTAAACATTCTGTATAATCTTACGCAGGGGTACCGAATCTTAGTCACAAAGTGGTCTGCAAGTTGCGGACTTGCTGCATACTTGATGTCTGAAACCATAATCAAGCCGATTATTTTGAGTGTGGTGCGATTCACTAAAGAAGTCTGTATTATTTAGTTATGTGGGGAAAGCGCCCACAAGGGGCCCTCCTTGTTGGAATCAGCGAGGTGCTTTGGTCTACTCCTATTATTGTTGTACTCGTACACATTTCGGGTAGGGCTTTCGCAGTTGCTCCGCCATTTAGCTACGAAGCACTGGTTTCTCCTTCAACGCCTCGCCTGAGAAATCTTTGTGCCTGAAAAAAAGAACACGGGTCCTTCTCTACGGACATTGCGCTAAGGGGTGAATGGCACAGTGGCAGACTCTTGAACAGAGGTTCAGTAAACATATTAACGTTCTGTCAGAAACTCTCCGTTCATCTCAAGCTTAGGCTTACGAATTTATTCTGCGTCTTTGAAACAAAACTGTAATAATGATTGGAAGGGAAAATATTTATTCCGACAGCCAATTGCCATTCAGTCACGATCGTTTAAAGCTCAATCCGTCGAATAAGGCCTGACTTCTCCCTGGGTCGTCTGGGAATACTTCAAAATCAGGCTACTGTGGGATTTATTGCATAGTGGCATTGCAAGATACTGCAAAATTTCTAATGAATTGGACTACGAAAGTATGTATATGAGTTTCCGTGGAAACCTGTGAACTGATTCTGAAGCTTAACATTTGAAAGCATGTATACGTAGTCGGCAGTGGTATGCTAGTATTTGTTAGCTTTTAGAAGGTGCCGGATTCGAATGCCCTCAGGTGCTGCCTTATTTTATGTTTTTTATTCGAACCATGAAAAAGCATCTGTGAAGTGCAGAAGGAAATCGTATTGAACAAAAAATTCAATAAGACAAATTTCAGAAAAACAGCCAAAAACGTATCAATTTCAAAACAATTTTCCGTTACATACGTTTCTGCCGCACACTTTAGTGGGAAAACGAATCGTCAAAGTACTCGAAAATGGAATCGGTCGATAAATGGACAATAATTCGCATTTCATCCACTTGTTTCCATTTTCGGATCGATTTTCGGGTTTTTTGCTGGCTGGGTTAATATTTGCCATTTTATTTACAAAACAAAATATAATATGGATATAGAAGTGCTTCCAGAGCATTTAGGGCCAGTGATGACCTACAAGAAGGGGTTCGAAAGTGGAAGTAGAATCTGCTGACTTGCGCTTATTCAAACGACGTCTCCATCACAGTAACCTGCGAGTATCTGTCCATACCCAGTTCACTCATGACTAAAGTTTTGTGAAACATACAACTTTAGGCAGCTAAAATAAAAAAAATAAGATTCCGAACTAGTCTAGACCCAAGCTGGATGGAGTGACTTTCCAGCTGAAGCAAATTATTTCGAAATAATACTTGCAAAGGAGTCAAGCATTGTGTGTAAAATTATGAAAGAAAATTCACAAAGTTTCTTTCATCTCTTAGAGGTAGGACGCTAGGCTGTTGGTTAGTTTTAATAACAGTACGCTGCTTGTAGTCCTCACACGCATTTGAATTGGCTATGACCAATTATGAGATTTGCAGCTGATGTGGAACGAATTCGTAGAATGTGGAACACATTCGCTGTAAATGCCCAGTGCTTAGTAGGCTGTGGATTAGTTTCAAGGTAGCACGTTTTCTGTCAACTCTGGAAGCAGCTAGCAAACGAGGGTTCCGGTTTGCCAAAAGGGACTGTTCCACTATTTCAGAAAGAATCGTACAACCCACGGTTTGAAAACACACATTGTAAAAGACTTCAGGTTTATCACTGTTTTAATTTTCTCTTACACATTACACTTTATCGCACAACAGATAGATTTATATTATTGGAGGTACTTGTATTCCACTTTCCTTGGACTTGGCACGAATTCATCAAAACTAATTTTACGCACTGGCTTAATTTCAGGTAACGTCTGGTAGACCACTGGCCGGGCGGCGAAAGTCAAATGTGCTGGCGTATGCGTCAGTGACTGGATGATTGGCGTATCGCCTTTGAGTGTGACTGTCGCTGCGGTGGCAATATTTTCCACTACTTGCACCGCAGCCGGCGATGCAGGCTTCACAACAGCCGCTGGTATGGTATGCAATGGCTGTGTCGAACTATAGACTGGCGATTGCACCGCGTTGCTAGCCGCCGCTTGTGTTGTAGTGCTGGTGGTGGTGGTGCCAATAGGCTGGGCGGCGGAGGCAGATTGTGTATGCTGGCGGGGGTTACTGATGTGATGTGTGTTGTGCACTCGTGTAAAAGATGTATGCGAAACGGCAGATGGTGCATTATGCACTATAGAGGAGATGTTAATGTCGCCGGCTTTCTGAAAATCACTTGGCGATAGGGCTAAAAGGCCGGCGTGACATGCAGCAATGCAGGCGAAGAAGATCAATAAAAGCTGTAGCGAAAGCGGAAAGAAAGGAGGGGGGGAAGTTTTTATGAATTATTATTTTTCGCAAGATGTTAATTTACCATTTTATTTACCATTTTGTGTATGTTTTGTATATTTTTTTTTGTTTATTCCTCTCCAGTTCAGCGAGACTTATTTGTTCTGCGTATTAAATATTCGAACGTGTTTGACGCGCTGCACAAATCGAGATTAACTTCAATGATGTGCGTAAATTGAATTTATATGTTGCATCGTTTGCTGCAGCCGTGCGTATTTGTGGCTTAGTGCTTTGCTGAATGTGTGTGTGTGTGCTAATGACGTGCCTCGAACTGGAGTGGAGCGCGCGCGTGCAGCAGCCACAAATTTTATGCGGTTGGGAATTTCGCAAATAATGCATATCTACGCGTAGGTATACATACATACTTATACATATGTACATTTTAAATTATCGGTTTTGGGTTTTTCAATTTCAGAGTAGCAACATCATTCGGCGCTTTATGTTTTGCCAATGGTTAAGGTCATCTGCACTCACGAGTTCCCCTCCTCCAAGGGAGATAAAATACTTATAAATCAAATTTTTAACAAATTTATTAGTTGTTAAATTTGGCGGCTCAGTAAATTTGGCAGTAATTGTAAATACCTGTGCAAGCATAAAAATTTAATTGAGTGCCCTGTAGGAAAACCTGCGCTTGCTGAAGAATTTCCTACTAGTCTACTAGTATACAAAAGATTTGACTAGTTGTATGGTATTTTTTTTATATAATGTTTATGTTTTCTTTCGATTTTTTTGATTTTTTTGAAGTGATACATGTTACTGAAGAAGATGCAGAAGCAGATGAAAATGTAGTGGTATCACATACCGTGCTTGCGGGTTAAGTATCGCTTAAGTTCTTAAGTACCATCTGTAAACCATCTATTCGTAATATATGACAATATAAAACAACAAAAAGGAAATATCTAAATCGGCCCTTAAAGCCTGCGATTATAAAAAAGTTTCTAATAAAAATAACTAAGATTTTCCTACTGGGCGCATTTAAGTGCGTATTTCCTTGCCTTTGCGCTGTGGTTGCAATTACCAACACCGTGCCTGCGCTAATTTGATTGCAAGCGATTTTTAGTGGCTTGGCTGACATGTATGTACATTAGGGCGGTCAAAAAAAAACAATTAAAGTTGGAATAATAATGCTCTCACCCAGTAGTTTTGTTCTATATGGGAAAAATATACCCTTGCTTTTTTTATTTTGAATATTTAGAGGTAGCTCAAAACGTTCAAAGTTTTTCATGTATTTTATATGAAGAAAAAAATTTTTTCGTAGAAATGGTAAGGAATTCTTGAAAACCAATATTTTTCGATCGAAAACTGTGGTTCTCTTCAGGAGACTTCCAATAATAATATTCAATTGTTTATTTGACCATTTTTTAATACTAAATATTTTTTATTGGTCTCCTATTGCATTTTTGTGGGTTTAGTTACTATCTCCTTCAGAGAAACAGAGCTTTCCGACAGAAAAATATTGATTTTTTAAAAATTACGTGGAAAGTTTGAGCCCTTCGAGTGATATCTAAATTTTTTTTGATTTCAAAAAAAAAGGGGATATATTTTTTTCGGTATAGAACAATCCCTGGGGGTAAGAACTTAAAATTTCCAGCTTTACTTTTTCTTATGCATTTTTGGACCACCCTAATGCACATACATTCGAACAAAAAAATATATGTACAGGTGTATATGAAAGGGTGGTCCTTAAATTTAGGAACAAATTTGTACATCAGATTTTCTAAGCCTCAACCCCTACGTCCATGCTACTATAGTCGAAGATATCACATATAAATTTTGGTCCCAATTGGAGTCGTTTAAGGCGTGGCGCACAGGGGTGAAAATTCAGATTACCCAATGAAGACGTCTTAGCCGGCTCCAATTGGGACTAAAATTTGTGACCGTCGTATTACCGATTGAAGGGGTGAGACTGAAAAAAATCACTCGCTTAATTTTAAGGACCACCCTAATAAATATACATGAAAATCGCTATATGCGGCTGTACTTAAAACGCTTAGCTACTTTGCTGCTTTGCTGTTGTTGTTGTTGTTATTTAATGTATTTTTAGTGTACGTACTACGTTGTTACGCCCATGTTTGTACATAAATATATTTATACTCGTAGTATATGCGGCTCACTTAGGGCCGCGCTCAACAAGCAGCGTGTTCAGTCAACCTTCACTTATTTATTTTATTTATTTATTTGTTGTTTACTTATTGTACATTTATTTCTACTCTTATAACTTATTTTTATAAGCTTTTTCTTTTTATGTTATTTTACTTCTCGAAAGCCTCTTACGCAATATAAGCTTAGCTTGAGGAAATACATATATAGTTAACAATGCAATCGTTCGGCTGCCACCTACAACAGCAATAATAAAAGTACCTACATTACAAAAAGTTGTTATATTTATTTATTTTTCTTAAATATATTTTTTGCCGTTTTGTTATTCACACTTGCAAAAAAAGAAAATTTACTTTGATTTCTTCACTTCGATATTATACCCCTTAAGTGTCATGGGTGGCGGAAGAATATTTTCAAAGCTGAATGAAGTCCCACTAAGTAAATATCGGGAAATTTACGAAAATATATTTTACGGATTTTCAAAAACCGTTATTTAATTTTAAATTAGCGGTTTTAAACCGGATTAACTGCTTTTTATCCTAATAACCTAATTAAACGAACCATTAAATAAATCGAAATTTTCCACAAATGTTTGAACCGAATCGAAAACCGAACGACTTTTTATAAAGACTTACTTTTAATTTCGACCAAATTTTTAATAGAACAATTTTTGTGAATTTTTTTTCTTAGGTTAAATATGGTAATACTATGTTTGTTTACTTGCTAGAAAATCTCCTCTCATCAATCTCAACTGATTATTGTAAATCCATTATTTTTTATCAAATAAGTTTTTTTCCTGCGTGTAAAAAAGACTCTAAATAAGTTAAGAAATGTATAATTTTTTGCTTTTACGATTTTTTTTTTAAATTTAAAAATTCTGTAATGTTTTTTATTTTTAGATTTTTTTTTTATATTTTTCTTTATATGACCCAAAATAGCACCTTTAAAATGAGACCAGAACCCTATTATTAACTATAATAATTTTGAGACATTCAAAAAATAAATTTGCGAAATCTCGGAAAATTTGCAACATAGAATTTTGCACAACTTTCGAAAAATTTTAATTTTTTCCTTTGGTAGAAAATTGTCGAAAAATTGTCGATTCCAACCATTGGTGCATTTGACATGGAGTGATACAATATATGTACATACAAATTTACAAATTTTTTTTTTAATTCTCGACCCATTGCACCGAGCCGACACCTCACAAAGACACAAAACCCTTTCCGCGAACCAATCCGAAGTTGTAAAAACGCTTCAACCACTGAACCGAACCGACCAAATTTTTCATCCGGTTCACGCCCCTGTAAGGCAAACGGTGTAATAAGAAGCTTTTCCATACAACTCGTAGGTTTTCCACTGCCTGCCGAGAGGAGAGCGCTGTTAGAAATTTTTTGTTTTCGATTTTTAGCTCGAACCTAGGTCCTTTCTGTTGGGAGCAGTTTATCTCATCGGCTGGTCGGTTGGTCGCATATGAAGCTTCTATTGAGTAAGCCTGAACCACCTTCACTTTTTATCAAAAATCTAAAATACCTCACTCGAAGGGTATTGCAATGCTGAGGTGTAGCTCAAAATAGTTTTGTATTCCACCTTCTTCGTCGTCTGACACTCCTCAAATGGCGCGCACAAATTACGCACAGTGTTCGCCATTGACGTTTACACCTTTTTCGCTTCTCGCTTCAATACAACAAAATGTTTTTGCTCTTACTAAACATATTTTTTTTTTTTTTTTTTTGTTATTGACTATTCCAATAAAAGGCATAGGTAAGTACAAATACCCTAAAGCGCTTACCTATTTGTTAGTTTATACATATGTATGTATGTATCTATATACTTGCGGTTATATGAAATCAAGTTTTTACCGCAACTCTGATACATTACTCGCCGCGCATTCACTCGAATAATGTGCTTGCCAATAATGCATAGCGCAACAGCAACAATCGCACCGGCTTGCTAAGTACCCACTCACACACATTCACTTGGCTCAAAGTTAGTCAGTTAGTAAATAAGGCAAGCAGCCAGCCTAGCCATCAAGCAACCGATCAGTCAGTCATTCAGTCTGTCCGCGGCATTGCGCTTTTCTAGTCTACGCTTTTTACTCCAACAGTGTGCGCGTAAAGCATTGAGTATATTTGAGCGTTTTGAAGTTGTTCAAGCACATAAATATGAAATTTGTAAGTAGATATATAGTCAGTATGTAGTTCATGCATTGAGTCAACTTTGTCACTGTTGCAACTCCAACATATTTATGTATGTATATATTTTTCTTTTTTTCTTGCAGTTTTCCACATTTGTTGCGCTTTTCCTCAGCTGCCTTATTTTCCACTACCATTGCAATGCACAGCCAGTTGATCAAGCGGCAGCAGCGGGTATTGTAATCGATGCGGCACCTTCGGTGGTCTCCTATCAGGGTTCGTCGCAGGCGCATGCGCACCTTGTACTAGCGCCTATGGGTCGTTCGTTGGGCTATGTGGAACCATTGGATGTGAATCGTACATTGGCGCGAAATGAACGCTTAGATGAGCGACACGAAGTGCTGGATATTAGTCCGGTGTATGTGCCCGAGTGAAGGGCGCGTGCGCATTGTGTGGCATGTAAATGTGTATGGAGATATTTATGTATGAATAATGTGCACCGGTGTATATATCTACGTAAATTTGTTTGCAAGCAGAATTATGCAAAAATAGTGTATAAAAAATGCTTGCGTTTTCCTATCTATTTGTGTTAGTATTTTAAGTTTAGTTAATCATTAGCGAATATTGCATTTTCTGATGAATTTAAGAAGCTTTAGAAAACATTTTTATAGCAAAAATGCATTAATTGAAGATACAAATTTGTGTTATGTAAATTAAAATAAAAATTTTTCCCCTGGAAATGTGGAGAAAAGTAATTAAAACGGTTGAGAGCATGTCTTTTTTTTAATTGTATCCTAATATAGTGCCAATAAAGGAGAGAGTTGGTTATATGTACGAATTATGAGCTGAATAGAGTGTGGTGGTAATTTTCCCAGCATAAAGTTACCCAGCATAAATGACGACTTGGCTTACCTTGGTAAAACACAATTCTCGTTCACTGCAGTAGCTTTTTTTCAAGCGTCTTTCAATTTTATGTTAGGTTACTTAGATAATTATTAAATTGTCCTTTCTGATACCACAATCTGAACGGCACCCAATATTTAATCGATAAAACGCCCTCAGCCGATTATGTGTTTACGAATTCGGCTAATCTCAATGCCCCAGAGCTCCTCGGGGCCATTACGGATGTGAGTACATCAACCTTGGCCTCGCAAACGCTGGGCACGTAAGAAGGTTGTGTTGAGGTGATTCCACCTCGTCATCTTCCAGGCAACTGCGACATGCGGTGTCCGGCAGTATTCTCAGCCTTACTGCGTGGATACCGATTGGACAGTGACCCGTTAAAACCCCCACCAAAAGTGAGAGCTCCGGCTTTGTGATTGAGAGGAGTGCCCTCGACTGCCCCCTGACTACCCTAGGGCAGAAGGACTCTGCAATCGCGCATGCCCTAGTTATCGCCCAGCGCTCGCTGAGCTGATATGAGGCCCATCTATCCAAGAGTTTTCCACGAGTGTCTTTCCTGGCCAATTTTTCAGCCACACAGTACCTCGCAATGTCAGAGTGGCCCAGAAGCCAAATTACTCAAATACAGAAGTCTTCGGACGCACCCGAATGAGAGAGAGAAGACATTTCTTAACCAAATTAGAGCGCACGCCACACACACTCAAGGCCCTGATAGCCGCTTTGCTATCAGAATAAACAGGGTCAATATTCAGAAGTTCCACCCGGCTCAATCCTCCTTTGAAGGAAAGTGGGCAGAGAAGAAGCTCCTAGGAGTCATTTCGGTGGCGTAGTAATCTGCGCGTTCAGGGATGAAATCGAAGACCCCCTGAACAGCAGAGTATCCAGTCCTTAAGTGGGTCAACCAATCGGTTTACCTGAGTCTAACAGCTGTTCGCGCCGCGGCAGTTTTGCCTGCAACGTCGACAGGCACTATGTTCAGCATTACGTTCACGTTCGCTAATATGGCGGTGGTCCGCAGTGCTCCACTAATACCAATAAAGTACGCGCTCTAGCTGCTTTGCTAGTGTAGCCTTTTCCAGTGAGTTCCACCTGACTAGGGCGCCATAAAACATAATTGGTTTGACTACGGTCTCGTAGAGCCAATAGACTACTTTGGGCGAAATACCCCATCTCTTACCAATAGCTCTTCTACACCAATATATGGCCAATGATGCATTTCTTGCCCTTTCCCTGATGATTGGTCTCCACGACAACTTCCTGTCAAGGATCAAGCCCAAGTACTTGACCTTGTCAGACAGCTGCAAGCGCTGACCTACAATTGGGGGAAGAATAGCGTCGGGGATTTTATACTTTCTAGTGAATAAGACCAGTTCTGTCTTACTGGGATTGACGGCTTGGCCACTTTTGGCCGCCCAGTTAGTGACTATGTTAAGGTATTGTTGGGTCAGTTCATAAAGTGTGTTCAGGTATTTACCTTTGATTATAAGTGCAACATCGTCTGCGTAGGCAATTACCCGACAGCCAAGTTTCTCTAGCTACTCTAGTATATCGTTGACCACGACGACCCGGAGTAGGGTTGCGAGGACACCTCCCTGCGGGGAGATAGAAAGTTTATGTGGTGTTAAGTAAAATATAGCAAGGGTGCGAGGGCAGGGCAAGAGTATGTCATTGTGCCCCGTACCGGGATGGAATTAGGCAAATAATGAAGTAAATTCGTTAGAGAGTAGATCATCTTCTCAACTTGTCGGAAGAATCAACCAATACAAAGGAATCATAGGTAAAACTAGAAAGAAGTAGCTTCGAAAAGCACAATGTAAGGCCTATTGTGATACCAAATTCATCCAGAAACTCCGCTATCTTTTTAACAAGCTCGTGAAGTCTACGAGATTTGACAACAGCGAGGTCTTGAACTTTGCACTTCTGCTAAGGAATGCTTTACTAGGTATTTTTTGTCTTTTCCTGTAGAGTGCAAGGCAGACTAAACGACTTTTTCCACCGAAACGGCTTTTGAAATACTCATTTTGGATAAACACCAGACATTCTGCATATCTTCCTATCAATTAAAGGCATTAGGCCCATTGACTGTTGACATTTACGCTCTACCGATACTAGAATTTTGATCTTCTCATTCTTGATTAGAATTTATATTGTGTTATATTGATGATTTTCATCTGATATCTGGCTCTTTAAGGAAAGGCTTCTTTGATATGAGCTTGTAGGAGGTGAAGCACACGCTTTTCCTCCAATACAGTCTGGATGTGGCACGAAACTATGTACCTGCAATTGCAAACTCTCTACCTTCTTATTCCTCATTGATGCCACTCTATCCCGGACCCATATCAGGTGTAAATCGAACTGCTTTGCCATCACGATAAGAGATTTGGGATAGTTTACAAGTGTTTCAGAATTTATGTGATAGACTCAAACTCCTTAAGGGCGGCTTGCATGTCTGAACATACTAAATACTATATTTTATTAGTAGCGGCGACAACTAGTTTTAGACTGTCGACAGCCTCCAGTATGGTCGATTTTTTACAAAATTTTCCGAAAAAAGTCAAAGTTGCAGTACTGCCAAACCTGCAAATCGTTTTACTCGTTGATAATTTCCTACATGGTATGTATGTGCAAATACTCATTAATGCCTATGTATATACACATATTTACATTCACATGCATCAATATAAACAAGCACTTTTGAAAAATGTTCGCATTGAACTTGAATAGTAAACAAATGTTGCTGGCTAATATTCAGCAACATTGTATCTCAGCTATTTCGGCTGGTTTGTTGCAAACTCGAAGAGTTGACCGGTTGGCTTTGAATTTGGCAAATTGAACGAAATCGCGAAAAATGCCGCGAATCGAAGTCCGAGAGCGGGTTTTGTTAAATGGGGTATTTTGAGCAACGAAATAAACAAAGAGTAGGCGCGTGAGTTAATGAAAGTGCAATGAGTTATTTCCGTTTGGTTAAACATTTATTGCTGTGGTGGTGAGATTACGTTTGTTTATGTATGTACACTCTCCGACAAAAAAGTAGCACTAATGAAACGTAAATATGTATGTCATTATATAAAGCTGTATTATTTGCATTTTTCTTTGAGCTACTAAATTTTCCCTTTAGTTATTTGTTCAGTATTCGGGTTTTCTTTACAAGAAAAGGAGGCGAGGTTTTTATCTGATTTCGAAAGTTTTCATGATATTGATTGTTGCGACCAAGGGCAATATCTGCACCATATTGGGTAAGATTTCAGAGCGTGGTTAATCGAATATTAGGTTCAAAACAACCATATTTCATACTATGAAAATTGTCCTTTGGAGTTATTTATGTAGCTTTATTACGGATCTACAGAAGTTTTGTTAGTTTGAAATAAACATAGGTACCTACTTATGTGCTTTTTTTTTGCGACTATTGTTTTTTTTTGCACTCCTGCCTCGAAATTTTATGGAAAACACCTAAAAAAAACTCCCTGAAAATTTCAACCCTTTATATAAACATTAGGTACTCGCCCAAGGCGTGCAAATTTCCCATATAAAATACACGTAAGCTTTGAGCTTTTTTTTATGGTATAATCTTGGTCAATGATGGGTTTTCTTTAGAATTGAATGCTCTACAAAAGTGCTCATTGCGGTGGAATCCTAACTCCCACCAGCGAGCTAGTACGGGTCACTAAACCCAATTTTTTCATTGTTTTTATAAAGCAATCGCATTTCTGGCTAGTATATCTCAGGACGAATGGATGAGGATTGAGCCAAGAGCTTGTGTCAGAAAATCCAATTTTTGGCAGCCAATGTCAGTTACGCGGTTTTGTACTTTAAACGACGATATGTATGTACATTAGACTGCATCACCAAAAAAAGTTCCAGTTTTTCCGCCGGGATTACAAAATCTATTATATTTGAAGACGTCCACCAAATTATTTTGAAAAAAATATTAAAATTCACGTGAGTTGGACCGAATTGAAAAAAATGGAGTTTTTTATAAATAAAAATAGTTTCTTAAAGAACTTTTTGAGAAAAATCCCCTCAGATGACAAAATAGTTTAAGCTTAAAAAAATCTGTATAAAAATATTTAAAAATTGAATCAACGGAATCGTAATAATGAGATTTTTGATGCTGTTTTTTTAACTTTTTTCAAACCTTGGTTAAAGAGAAACTCGAATAATACTATTCCCATTACACTTTTGAGGTATCAGTGGAAATATATTCTCCTACTCTTTTTATTTCTTTGCATAAAAGTACTTTTAAATTTTTCCGTTTAGAATTCTATTTACTGTCAATGCAGGCTAGTTTTGTTTTACAACAATGAAACTGTAATGTAAAATTATAGCTTTGCTTGCCATTTTTGTATTAAATAAAATTAAACTACATATTTGTAAAAAGGAAATATGTCTGTTTTGTAAATCTCAAATTCAGAAGATTAACCAACTGAAAAAAGTGTATGCAGAGATAACAGTTTTGTATTTAATCACTAAAAACTACAATAGTTGTAAAGAAATGTCAACACATTGTAAAACTGACAAAGAATGAAAAAAGCAAAAATGTGTGACCAGGTAAATTTTGCTTTTAACAATGCGCAGGCTAGAAACTCATTTACGCGGTATAATTTCGTCTACATTTTCTCTTAGAATAATTTGTAGAAAACGAAAAAACCATACGATTTGTCGAAAAAAAATTTTGACCCACCCTAATGTACAAATATTGTTAATAAATATTTTTTTTATTCTCTGAGCATAAATGTTTAATGATGAACAAAGTGAGCAACTGGAGCGGCAATCACAGATTTAACCACAGGTGCAGCATGGAGTACCGGCACGACTGGAGCAACGACTGATTTTACAACGGGAACGTGGTGGACCACTGGAGCGGAGTATGTCTTCACAACAGGTACAATTGGGGCAGCATGCACAATAGGGGCGGAATAGGTTTTCACTACTGGGACAACAGGTGCAATAGTTTTGACTACTGGAACTACCGGAGCCACGGTCTTTACTACAGGTGTCACGAAATGAGCATTCTGGTGCACTTGAGTGATGCTCTGGTGGGAGACGGCAGTTGGAGCGCTGTGCACAACGGCACCTACTTTGGCTACAACCGGTTGTGCGATGAAGCCAGGAGCGGCGGTGGCGATGGCCAAGAGAGCGGCGAAAGTGATCTGTTGGAAGAAAAAATGGTTTATCATAAATAGTTAGTAAATTTACACAATTAAAGATTCCTTGAGCTTTTGCTAACTTACGAATTTGAAAATTTTGCTAGTGCTGCTGTTGCTGCTTGGAAGGAGCTCTTTGAAGTTTGTTGGTTGACTAGTGTTGAACTAAGAGAAATTAGCATAATTTATATCATTGCATGTACTTAATTTTTGGAGTATGCCAATCAAACGAATTCACTTAAATGAACCATTCGAAAAGCAGTAATTTAAAATACCTTCATAGAATTATTTGCGCTGTTGCACTGAAATGGAGACCATAGGAAATAATTAAAATAAATCTTTGTTAAAAGCAGCTGGTTCACTGGCTAGTAGCAAGTTGTCCCTGGCATTTACCTCAGTTGCAATTTCAGAAATTTTGTCAACTCATTCGAATTTGTATGTTTGCTATTTATGCTGCGTTTGAAATTAATTACCCAGCCTCAATTAAAGGCAATTCAACAGAGCTACTGAAAGATTGCTGTTAGTTTTCTGATTTTTTATTTTTGCCTTTGTATGAGTTTGTCTTTGTCAAAGCATGAAATAGTTTTTAAGCCAAAACTGACCTCACTAGTCACGTGCATTATAAAATATATCTTATTGATTTGTACGATGTTTGTTTTGCGAATTTTAAGGTTCGAGTTCAATGTGAACACATTTGAGTGCGAGTTTAGTAGCGCTATAAATTTCACGCAAATTTACTGCAGAACTATCAATAAACTTACACCTTTGAAGCCGCAAACTACCACAACTCCAAAAGTAGCAATATGTACAAATTTGTAAGATCCTTAAAAAGGTAGGTTTAATTAGAAGCCACGATAAATATTCGATTCTATTTTGTTACAGATTACCCTCGCTGCTCTCTTCGCCATCGCCACCGCCGCTCCTGGCTTCATCGCACAACCGGTTGTAGCCAAAGTCGGCACCGTTGTACACAGTGCTCCAACTGCCGTCTCCCACCAGAGCATCACTCAAGTGCACAGCAATACTCATTTCGTGACACCTGTTGTGAAGACCGTGGCTCCAGTGGTTCCAGTAGTCAAAACTATTGCCCCTGTTGTCCCAGTGCTGAAGACCTATTCCGCCCCTATTGTGCATGCGGCTCCAGTTGTACCTGTTGTGAAGACTTACTCCGCACCAGTCGTACACCACGTTCCAGTTGTGAAATCTGTCGTTGCTCCAGTCGTGCCGGTAGTTCATGCTGCTCCAGTTGCTCACTTTGTTCGTCATTAAACTTTTCACGATGTCATCCGAAACATTATAAAAAGAAATATATAAGACTTTAATGAATTAAAATAATTTGAGTTTTTTATATGCCCCTCGTTTGCTCTCAAAAAAGCGCTAAGAACACTGACACTTCGATTAGCGAAAATGTATTATCCGCCAATTCCAAACTAATGTTGTGCTAGGAGTAATCCACGATAGTAAATTTTTGTGGAAGTTTCGGGTTAAACGAAACACCTCGAAATCCTTAGCACGCTTAGGGATCTATCATTAATAAGGGTGGTTCAGCTTTACATCTCTATGATGATAACCATCACCAACTTATCGTCTATGGAGTGATGGAGCGGACTATAAATCAATAGCCTGTAAGATTTCTTTACAAGCTTTTCGTTTCTCTACGACATCTGGGACTGCCTCTGATGTACTCCTCAACCTCCGCCACTTAGTGTCTTTATTCGCGCGGAGACTATTTGTTGGCTTAAATGAAATGGGTGCTGATCTTACAGTGTGAAGTAAGGCGTATATTTTTGGAGTCATAGATCCTGACGTGGATGTCTTTTTAACGTTCCAAATAGGACGCCCCCTTTCTTTTGCTGAAAATCTTTACACCTTTTCTGAGGTTCCGCCCCAGGCTCAAAAATTCTTACAAGACCAGGAGTTGTAGGCCTTGGCAAAGATAACGGGGATAATCATCACTTCTTTAAATGGGATTATGATTCGGTATTTCAAGCTGAGATATGTGTGGTTCCGCAAGGCCACGGACCAAGTGTAGAAAATAGGAGTTCTTCCGCATACAGCGATAGCATTTGGCAGTTCTCCAACTATTTAGTTTCAGCAATGCAAGTCATAACTTAATTATTCTTTCGATCCTGAAATTTGTTGCTGTTAAGCAGCGGAACTCGAAAGGATTAAATATTGCCGTAAAAATAACGAGCTTCCGCCTGCCAGTCCATGCGGGAATAAGAACCTACTAGTGAGCGATGGCTAAAAGGTGCTTGGACAATCTTTTTTTTTGGCCCGAGACCAGTTCCAATACTTTCATCATCTGAGACCATCGAGACAACCTTCAGAAAACCGGTGAATATGTCATTCAGCAAAGACTGAAATAATCTAAAAACTATAATTGGGTTAAACTTCTGTTGCCTCAACAATAGAAGGTCTAGCTATGTAGGCACCTGCTCTAATTGCTCAGATCACACTGCGTGGACGATCCATATATACATACACATAAATATATAAGTCACGACCAACACAAATCTCGCGGAAAAAGCTTTCTAAATCTTTCTATAAATACAGATTTATGCGCGTTCATAAAGTAACAGTTTCCTAAGATATTCTCACGTACGATTAACAATATTCAGAATGTTTTACAACAGCGTTGGCCACTTTATCGAACAGGCACTTGTAACGAGCTTTTTCAAGCCTCGATATCGACACGCAGCTTATAAAACGTCTCTACGCGCAACACTGGCATACACCAAGGATGACCAGAGAGAGCTTTTACCTTGTGGGCACCTATACGGAAAGCTTTCGAAAGCTTATTATGAGGGATATGTTTTTTTGTGAGTGCTAACTATAAAAAAAATTAAGCGTTGTAAAGATATGTGGCCATACATATCGACGGTACTTTGGCAAAACCTACAAACCCCAAAACGCTCTTAAACACCAATTTCCGAAAAAACTCTCTATTAAAAAATTATTTTTAATCATTATAGTAAACTAACATCTGTTATCGCACCGCCTTGCCTACGCGTAAAGTTTTTGTAAGCTTCCGTACAATTTGTTAGACTCTAATGGGCAGAGAGAGCTTTTACTCTGCATGCGCCTCTACAAAATGTATAGAGAGCTTAAAAAAGCCCTGCCTGCGGGCATGGTAGTGCCCGTCACCTGCATACATACATACATACATACAAAAAGAAGTAATAGATGAAGACACGAATCATCTCAGAATGAGTTTCCAAAATGAAACTCCATATGTTTCAAAAATAATTAATATCTTATACATTTATTTTAACACCATCAGGAATAACAGTAAGTAAGTTCAGTGATGAACAAAGTGGGCAACCGGAGCAGCAACCACAGCTTTTACAACAGGTGCAGCATGGACGACTGGCACAACGGGAGCGACGACAGACTTTACAACGGGAACGTGGTGGACCACTGGAGCGGAGTATGTCTTCACAACAGGTACAACTGGAGCGGCATGCACCACCGGTGCGGAATAGGTCTTCAACACTGGTACAACAGGGGCAATAGTTTTGACTACTGGAACCATCGGAGCCACGGTCTTCACAACGGGTGTTACAATATGGGCATTGCTGTGCACTTGGGTGATGCTCTGGTGGGAGACGGCAGTTGGAGCGCTATGCACAACGGTGCCAACTTTGGCTACAACCGGTTGTGCGATGAAGCCAGGAGCGGCGGTGGCGAAGACGAAGAGAGCGGCGAAAGTGATCTGCAAGCAAGAGGAATAAGAAATGTTGTTTTTTTTTTTTTAAAGCTCAGTGTAAGGATCTTACGTATTTGAACATTTTACGGCTGTTAGGTTGAGATTGCTCACAATACGAAGTGCGATGGCTGATTGATACTTTTCTACGAGTTCGTGCGAAATTTATAGCGCCAAAATTAAAATTTGAAATCGTACAAAAATTTATTTTATTATTATTTTGTAGGCGAATTGAATTGCATAGCCTCGTTATATTATCACAAGTGCAGGGTAGCTACAAAAAGGGTCATATAAAATTTGCAAACGCAATGAGTTTGTATTTCTATTCTTCTCTATCTCAAAAAGTCTTGCAATCAGTGTTGAAGTAAGTGCGTACAGTAAGTACCTATGGTCCTCGAAAACTAATGAAAAGCAGCGCAAACTTAATGAACCAGATTAACATTTTTATGCTCTTTTTAGTCTAGTTTCAGCTATTATTTTAATTCTATTTTTAACCAAATGCTAAGTGTATTGGTTAATTTTACTCACTGCAGGCAGTGAACCTTGTGCATGTGTTCCAAAAATATTTGGCATGAAAACTTTGTTATTTAATTTGTTGGCGCCCTTTGCGTAGGCGTCGAGAGCTTGTCTGAGCATGTTTTGTGCGCAATCGATCAATGTCTAATTCCTCTTTTTCACGCTTGCTCTTTTTTTTCTACATCTCTACACAGCTGACGTCTTTTGCCGGTAATAGGCTTTTGGAAAAGGGTGTAGCGTCGAATGCGCATGCGCTGCCAGTCATTTGGAATTATTGCTAAACAAAACATTAAGCAACTTTTAAAGTCTACTCAAGTAAGCTAATGTTGTTACCACTTAATGTTTTTTTTGTGCTGAAAAGTTCAAGTTCAATGTAAGCCATTGAGGCATTGATCTGTGCAAAAAGTTTGCGGTAGACAAATGTGGACACGCAACTAAGCGAAGGTTAAGCCAATCAATTTGCGCCTGTCAAACAAATTTAGCTCCCTCAATTTGTATGCGGAAATTTCGCATGTAAGTTTGTAGAACAAATTTTCTAATTATAACAGTACATTTACATTGTAACTGCAATTAACAACTAAGAAAAAAAAATCCTACGAAAATGTTCAAATGCTTAAGTTCCATATCTTAGAGTTCCATATTTTAGAGAAAGATATTATTTAATTAAAAAAATTTCGAAGTTTTATTTGTACCTTTCATTTTCTTCAAAGAAGATTTATATCAAAATATTCTTCCAAACAAATTTCTGTCAACTGTCCTTCGCAAGACAAAAGTCTACGTACGACAATTGTGAAGTTTAGTCGAAAGGCTAATTGAAAGATCTGAGGTCTTAGCTTTATTGTGTTTCTCTTTTAGCAATAAGTTTACTAAAAATTAAATTAAATAAAAAAATTTATATATTTCAAACATTAAAAACTAAAAATTAAAAGAAAACTAAAAAGAGAAAACAAAATACACTTAAAAAAAATTAATTTATTAAATTTATAAAAATTAAGTGAAGTTAAAAATACTAGTTTTGTTTTTTAAACAATAAAATCTAAAAATTTAGAGAAAATTAAAAAATTAAGGTAATAAAAAAAAATTTAATAAAAAAAATGTAATATATTTTTGTTTAAAAGGCAAATATTAAAAAAAATAAAACATAAAAGAATAAAAATTAAAATTAAAAAGAAATACATTAAATAAGTTTGTAAAAATTAAATGTAATCAAAAAACAATAAATTTTAAGAATTAAATAAAAAAGAAAAAAAAATAATAATTAAAAATAAAGACTAATTAAAAAAATATATTTTTTTTCTGTTTAAAAAACTAGGATCTAAAAATTATAAGAAAATACATTTAATGAGTTTCTATAAATTAAAAGAAAACTACATATTTTCGTTTTTTTTTAACAAAAAACCAAAGAAAAATGCGTTGCCCGAGGATTCCCAAATGGCACGCCAGTGGTTTGCTCACGAGACCATTGGGACTGTTGGAGCAGCGCGAGCAAAATGAAATACATACACACATCTCCATTTGGAACATGCTGAGAGGCAAGTTTTCAAAGCTCCTGTTATTTAGGCCGATGCAAACTAGTTTAGTGCTTGCAGATCTCTTTGCAACCTACATAAGTCCGCTTTACGACAGTACTCAATAACCAATAAGTAATTTGGGGAGTAAGGACCCATGTTTAATAAAAACATCGTCAACAGGCAAATAAACCATTCATCGCTTTATTGATAACAGTACCCAAATGTGCTTTCTACTTAAGTGTTTTATCAAGAGTACAATAATAGTTTTGTAGGATTTATAGTTAGTCCTTCATCTTCGCATACGGTGGGTGATAGTTTCTTCATGCAACCCTTTTAAGCAGATTACCAGAGCATCTATGTGACCTTACTTTTCAAATCCTTGGCTGTTCATTGTGAAAAGAAGTTCGCGTATTTCTACGAAAGGGGAGAGAGCACATACACCCACTGGAGGGCATACCCTTGTGGCTGTTATCAATCCTATCGCGCTTCCTTATTCCATATAAATATGTATGTATACCTTAAGGCAGTGGTTCCAAACCTTTTCCAACTGGCGACCCACATTTCCCTATAGTAATTCCTCCACGGTCCACGCGGTCCATAGTGGAGTAAAAAACTTAAATTTGTATCGCATTCCTTCCTTACCATCAAATATTGAAAAAATATATACAATAGACTGGCCCTTCAAATTGAATTTTAACCATCAGGCAAAAAATGGTTTCCTTTTAGCCTCAGTGCTTCCAATATAAAATTTGGTGGCGATCGGATAAAATTTAGGGGGCGCGCATAGCCGGGAAAGTATGAAAGTGCGGGAAATATAGGAAAAAAAAAACAGGTTGTTTTATTGATAATCCCATTAAACGAAAATTTACTATAATGCCTGATTTCCATTGAAATTTCCTTTCGAGAAATCTATCAAAGTGCAAATCCGTTGAAAATTGAGAAAGTTCCAGAAATAGTACTAAGCAAACAAATGCATACGGTTTGGATATAATTACACCGTGCAACAAAAACCACAAAGTTTCAAAACACACGAAACAATCAATGTGCTCACGAAGTTGTGGGCCAGATTTAGTCAAACTGCGTTTTTAGCTTTTCTATCTGATGTCAGGATTTTTTTTAAATGACTTTCAAAAATATTATTAAGCCAAAAAATTATTAAAAAAAAAATCAGTACAATGTGGAGTAATAATAGCCGTCATCGATTCGCCACTTCTCGCTCGCTATGTTTGAATTCCGGTCGCTTAAAGAAGACTTTTGCATGTGAAAGCAACAACGAAGTTAGCAAGCACGGATAGACGATAGCGAGTTTGGTTATACCTCATTGAGTTCGTTCGTTTCGCCACTCGCTAACTGTTGGCGAATCGATGACGGCTAATATGGATACCAAATTAAAGAGAAAATTCTGTAGAATTAAAAAAATTAGTTCACATAGACGAATAGGTATTGAAAACGTGCTTTTAATAAATTTTATTTTTCTAAGCTAATAAAGTTGGACGGGCGAAATTCGAGGACGTGGTCATGTATTCAATATTAAAATTCTTAAGGATATTCAAGAGTAATATTTTAAAAGGACTTTCTCAATACCTTTTCGTCCTTACTCATCAAAAAATTTAAACTTTTTTGAATTCTACAGAATTTTCTCTTTCATATGATATCCAAATTCTTATTCTACATTGCACTGAGTTTTATCATATCTTTAAAATATCAAAGTCCTTTTAAGAAAAATCCTGATGTCAGAGAGAAAAACAAAAACGTAGTTTCGCTAGGTATAAATCTCAAGCTCAAAATATTGTAGAGCAAGTTGAGGACTAACTTTTTCTGAAGCTTAGAAATACAAGTTGCTTTCATGGGAACGCTATGCTCCTCAAATGGAGGTGGAGGCACAGCGTTGGAGATTTTAGACATGCATTAGTTATTAACTTAACACCAAGTCATTCTCAATCCTAAATGTTTGGTGGGTAGATAGATGTCTCTAACCAATAATGGAATAATTTACATTTTTTTGGCCCTCACTAGAAATATAACTTATTAATTGCTATTAAGGTCCTTGATTAAAAAGCGACCGGAAAACCCATACAAATAATTATTTTTTAGTGAAATACACATGCACATATTTTAATTTTAAAATTTTTTATTAATATTTTTGTCTATTTTTTTAAGGTTCTTCAACTAATTAGTGGTGGAAGCTGTAGGCAACAGGAGCAGAGACAACTGTCTTGACTAAAGGAGCTGAGTGCACGACGGGCAAAACATGGGTGGAATGCACCACTGGAGCGGCATGAACGGCATGCACGACCGGAGCGGCGTGGAGGACGGGAGCGGCGTGGACGACAGGAGCGGCATGCACCACGGGCGTGGCAATGGTTTTTACAACCGGAGCAGCATGCACGACCGGAGCGGCATGGACAACGGGAGCGGCGTGGAGGACGGGAGCGGCGTGGACGACAGGAGCGGCGTGGACGACGGGAGCGGCGTGGACGACGGGAGCGGCATGGACAACTGGTACAACTGGCACCTTCCTAACCAAGTTCACGTGACTTTGGTGAGTAATGGCTGACGAGGCGCTATTGTCGATATAAGCGGTTTTGGCAACTACTGCAGGTTGAACAACGGTGTGTGTTTCGGCGAGCAGACCAGGTTTAGCGGCGGCGACAGCGACGAGGGTGAAGAATGCAAACTACGAAAGGTATAAGAAAATTATTATTAGAAAATTACTGGAGTACTTAAATAATGAATGCATCCAACTTACGTATTTGAACATTTTGAGTTTTTTTTTTTTTGGTTGGAAAGCGGTTGCTTTGATTGCAAGTTAATTGGAACTGATGCTAGTGTCAGTTGTGCGTAGCGTTTTTATACCAAAACAGTTGTGCTCAGCGCCAGCATAGCGATATAAAAAAGTAACGTACTTAGGAACAAATAGAAACCTTAAGTAAAAGACAAACGTTAAAATTGATACGAATTTATGTGCAACCGGTTTTGGTACTTTGCTTTTAATGCTCAACAAAAAAATAAATAAATTTAAAAATCAGTTGAATATCCATTTGACGAAAAGCTAACTGACCTGTGTTTATTTATGCGACTAGGCAGCCGTTTGTGTGGGTGCGTGTGTGTCAACTTGCATACATATGTATGTGTATGTATTTGTATGAGCCTAAATAATTTTCAGTAAAATTGATTTTCGAGTTATATTATTTTTTTAAATATAAAATAAACATTTTCACCGTTAATTACTGAAAATAGTACAATGCAGACACACGCATATTTTGTTTTATCTATTTTCGATTGGTTTAACGTACTCTAACCACCACCAAGGATGTATCTGTGTATTAAAATACGCATATGCAAATACATACACATGGATTTTTTGACACGTGTGTACATATATATTCGTATAAAACTCTTTATCAATTTAAACATGCAATTTTAATTAATTAAATAAAAATCAATAGTGAAACGCATTTTTACAACTGCCCCAAATTGAGCAAAGCATTAAATTGGTTAATTACATTTAAATTTTATCAAACCAAATTTTTGATGATAATAAGTGCCTTTGTATAACACATACTAGGGTGGTCGTTAAAAATATGAACATAATAGGGTAACCCTTTCTTTTGTTCTACGTATAAAATCAAGACTTCCAAGAAAATTTCAATATTTAAAAAATAAATTAAAGCGGTCGCAAGCAAGGTTTGTAATTTTTTTTTTTTTTAAACTACAAAATTCAGAAAATTTTCGACTTTGTCCAACTATGCATGTATAAATCAGAGGGTTTATGAATTGATATGAAGATATGAATAAGCTTTAGTAACATGTCAAATTTATCAGATTTCAAGTCAAAATTTTGTAGAATCTTTGCTGTTTTTTTTTTAAGTTGTAAAATTGGTTAAAAATTTTGATATTTGGATGTCCTAGATGTTTATATTTTAATGACCCCCCTAATCCATACATATGTATACATTTGCTTAGTCATTATTTTGAAGCATATTTTGCCAAAAAATTGTTCATTTTATTCGAAATTCAAGCTGTATTTTTACTTTTTTTAACTGGACCTGAATAGGTGAATAGAAATATCAATAAATATAACACTGTTTATGGCCAGGGTCGGGCAAATTGCACTAAATCGAAATTTTCACTACCACTAGGGCTTTAGTGGTAGTGCATTTCAAATTTCACTACCACTACATAGTGATAGTGAAATAGAATTTTTACTACTTATCACTATCTGGTTAGCGATAAGGAACGAATTTTTCACCATCCCTTACTAATTACCAGGGAACGGATTTTATGGAAATTGCCTTTTTTTCTGCTAAAGAGATAGAGTATATTCGATTAAGAATGTCCACGATTTAGCTTTCTCTGATTCCAGATATACACGTTTGATGTTGCCTTTTTTTTGCCTTTTTTAAGATATTTGCCTTTTTTTGCCAACAATTTTTTAACTGTCTTATTTTATGCCGAAATTCTACTTTAAATACAAACTTCCAACAATTTGGATCCAGTATTTGCGGAATTGCATATTGCATATTGTGAAAACACCGTTATATGAGAGGTGGGCGCGGTTATTGCCCGATTTCGCCCATTTTCAATCCCAACCTACCCGGGATAAAGGGTAACCTACTTACAAAATTTCGTTGAAATATCTCAATTTTTGCCCGCGTTATCGTGTACACGGACAGACGGACAAACGGACGGATGGACAGACATGGCTTAATCGATTTCTCTTTTCATTCTGATCATTTATGTATACATTTGTCTATATCTATCTCGATTCGTTTTGGGTATTACAAACAACTGTTATGCGAACAAAGCTATAATACCCTTGTGCACAAGTGCGCTCGGGAATAAAAATCATCAAGGATTCTAAGATGAGTTGAGCGTTAAAAATACTACAGTATTCCCCGCTTAATTGCACTTCAAAAATTTGCACAATTTTTGGTTCAATTAACCGGGGAATAAATTAACCGATACTCGTTTAATTGAACAGTTCGTTCAATTACAGAAATCCCTTTTAATGGGGCAACCGAATCAATTAAAAGAAAATAAATATGTGTATCTTAAGTACAGTGGTCGTCCAATTTAACGAATCTTATGATGTATGCCGCTTGCTTACAGATTTTCGTCATCAGAAAAAAAAGTTTTCAATTTCTTAGCAGAGATGCCAACTACTGTTTATCAAAAATGCTACTAAATATGTATGTGCGGTAATGCCGGATTATTTTTTTAGCGACAATTTTTCGAGCAATTAACCGGTTAAAATTAAAGGTATGTTTCTTTTCGATAACACATATTTTTATCAATTAACCGGGCTCAATTATGCGAGTAAATTTACTTGTATTTTATATGCAATATTTTTTTGAGCAGCAAGGTGGTTCAAAAAAGCGGGGAAATCAATTAACCAGGATTCAATTAAGCGGGGAATACTGTATAAGCAAACACAGACCATTGGATTTAGTATTTCATATGAGAGTATTTATTGATAATAAGCGATAATTTATTTTTAAATACTCCAGTGTTATGGTTAAAATAGCTTTATTCAAAAGAAGCATCAAACAAGTTGGAGATTCTGGTACTAAAACTTGTAAGCCATCTGCAAAAGGCAAAACTTCTGAGAGGAAAACAAATAAAAGTGGTCCTGGGGACACCAGAGAGAGAATGAGGAATGAGTTTTGTGTTTCCATAACAACTAATCGATGTAAGATTTAATCTACTAACAAAGAATAATATCTTGGTCTCCACTTCGATTTATGACTTTGATTGCACAGCAATGTGCGATCTTTAGCTTCTACCTCAGAAGTTATTATTTTAATATCGGAAAAAGGCGAGGGCTGACTGGAAACTTGGCTTCAGATCGTTGGCTGCGATCGTTGTTACAAGTGTATTTATTGTACCACTAAATAAAACGAATTCCACTAATAAAACCAAATGCCTGTTCAAGATGAAATTGCGTAATTTCTTTATTCAAGCCTCGTTTATTCTTGTCGAAAAAAAAAAATAATAATTATGTACCACAACAAAGGTTGCAAGTGTATGGTAACTCCAAAGGAACTCCTTTGATTACAAAAAAAAAAAAAATGAAAACAAATAACCAAAAGCCGAAAACAATAAAAAGAAACATTTAAATAATGAGAGAACAGCAGCCGCAAACTTAAGATTAATATCAACACTTTTACGATTTGATGTTGCACTCAACGCTGGCGATTGTGGCATCAGTTGCAGTTGTCAAAATTATAGGGTAAGTGCATAAGGGTAGCCTTGACATAGGGACTCACACACAAACACACTTAACTTAAATTGCTTTTTTGGTATTTGGATGCTGCCATGCATCTGTGAGTCGTCGTCGTCGTCGTCGTCGGTCCTACGTCAATTTGAAGTGAGCTCCATTTATTTTCATTTAAAGATTTTGATTATTATTTTTTATTTTTTATTTGCTGCTTTAATGTTGACCGTGAATCATACAATTGGTGTTACTACTGAAATGTACGCAGTGCAACATTAAAGTGTTTATTACGTTTTTTTGTTTATTTAATTTCTGCACTCATATACATATGTATGTATGTATGTATGAATACACATTTGTTTTTCGGATTGTAAGTGCAGCCAGCCAGATTTTGATTGAAGGGCATGCGCGCATGCATCTGACACAAATGCAGTAGTTAATGGAAAACTGATATTTGTATGAATGTACATACATACATATGTACGTACATACTTATCTGAATAAAACACATGCAATAAAAATGATAACATTCTGCTAGAAGGACTAATTTGAGACTAGACTTTTTGTAATTGGACTAAAATTTGTCGACAATATATGTAAACAAGTAATTTTTAGCAAAACAAAAACCGACTTCAACTCTCATATAAACAAAAATAAAAATATATATATATAAAGTTATGCGGTAACATACATAAAAATAAAAAAAAAATAAAAATATTCCCACGAACTGATAACCTCCTCCTTTTTTGGAAGTCGGTTAAAAAAGGTAGTGCTCTCTCAAGTAAAATAAATGCTAAGGCACTACATGCATGCCAGCTAGGTTGCATTGTCTGGATCCATACACTTTGATAAGATTAGGTATTTAGTTGAAGGAAGGAGTATGCTCTTTATCCATTCTCAGTACATCAGATCTCAGTCCAGCTAACCTCGAATAGCTTCTGAGAACATTTTCTCCATTATCCTCGTTCTGCTTTGATATTCTCGAAGACTTGGTTAGAAACCTGATAATACGGATCACTGCATGAATAGCCTGGAACCAACAATCTCTTGATCCATGCACATCCCATTAACGGATGGGAGGCAGTGGTTGGTAGGAGAAATAGGTGAATTTTTACAAGGATGGGTGGAAGTTTCCATTCCGAAGAATTCTCGATCAACCTTAAATTTAGATTTCTAGATCACCGTAGTGCTCTGCAAGCAGAGGTTATTGCGCTGTCGGTCAGGAAGGCTAATATCAATTGGAACCCTGGGTGTGCTTACGGTGTGCTAGACGCTAGTAGGGGAAATCCCAACTTCTCGTTCGGTCGCATCGGAGCTGCTCAGCTTTTATGGATACCAGTTGAAGTGATATTGCAGGAAACTGCATAGCTAATAAGCTGGCGAGGAGTGGTACTCTCGAGCTACTTTCAACAAGAATAGAGTGAGTGGGAGTTCTCTTGCCTACTTGTGGACTCATCTTGGAAAGCTGGGCCTCGGAATCAGCTCAGCTAACACTGGGCGAAAACCAGAGCGTTACCATTCGAAGAGCTACCACAAAGGACCAATTCCACTTTAACCCAGCCTAATATATACCCGTGATGCAGGCAAAAGGTGTACAGTGAACCGTCGATTATACCTGTGGCGATCATGTGCTGCCGCCATAAATTGTAGTCAAGCAATCAGTTCCATCAAGATTCGGAACTTCTTCCCTCCAGTTTGAAGTTACTTTCTAGATGTTAGCCAGCTCCATGATTCAATAACACAAGGTTGGATAACCTGGCAGTTGTCTCGCTCCCGCATTCTGCCTTAGCCTGTGTTGCTTTCTTTTTTGATTTATAGAAACTACTACTAAAAGACAAGGAGAAATATTGTCTTCGTATAAAAAGTTCAACAGGCAACACTGCCGTTAGTTTCATCGATTGTTTCGAGGAAATTGATTTTCTTATTGCGCAAATTCAAGTAAGCATGCCAAAAAAATCAAAAATAATGGAGCTATTTTGAATTAAAGAAATAATTTACATATTTCTTTGCAGAGTATCGGAGTTATTCAAAAACCTGCGTTTTACAGCAAGTACAGCCGTTACCAATAAGTTTTGCGTGCTAGGATCTCTGTGTGTCCGTCCACATTTGGCTGGTGCAGTCCACTGGGAATTACAGCTGCACCGATCTATTTGGTGAAGTGCAGCCATTACAGACTTACAAGTAAGTATACCACCTCATAAAAGTGAAAGCGTAAATATCAATAAAGCTTATATTTTGTGTGTCCGTCCACCAAATGTAATTCAATTTAAGATATTGAAAATGAAATTTTTAAATGCAACAAATATAATAATTTTTTAACAAGATTAATTTATATACATTGTATCAATTGCATCTTTACTAGTTGTATATTTCTTCATATCGCACACCGTCTTCAAAAGAGTCACAACTCAAAATAATACGTTTGTTAGAAAATGCGAAAAACTATTTCTTAGCACATGATAATCATATGGGCTAGAGCGACTTTACCTTAGGTTTATTATTTACAAATTATAACAAAAATTTGATCCAGCTTTTGCTGAAAGGTAAATAAAAGCTCTGTGTACATTTTTAGCGCATAATCTCAAAAATGCCAAATTTGGAGTTGTGACTCTTTTGAAGACGTTGTGCAATATAGTCCCTTTGAATAAAGGATTTGTTTGAATTCCATTAATTTTATTTAATATATACTCGAGTTTTAATGAAACCATGGTTTGTTTTGAATATTTGGGAATATTTGTCGATAAGATTTTTCTTTGGTCAGAATTTTAGGTAAATCAAGAAGCTTCAAAAAAGCTCATAAATCTAGGCAGGGAGGACCTTCGAACTCTCACTGGGTACTTCACGGGACATTGTTCCCTGCGTTATCACCTCAGTAAAATGAATCTTTCAGACACGAGCGTCTGTCGCTTCTGTGAGATGGACGAAGAAACGCCAGAACACATCCTTTGTGAATGTGTTGCTCTCGCTAGACGCAGACTCGCTCACCTAGGTGGTACAACACTTAATCCATTCGAAATATGGAACAAAAAGCCCACCGAAGTGCTAGCTTATATTAAAAGCCTTCATATATAGGGTAAAGGGCCACGCACAATAGACCACCCTAGAGGTCCCAGTACTCAAGGCTCATAATAATAATAATAATTTTAGGTAAATAAAATCCTCTCATTTTCATTTATTTCATTTTTAATATCTATATAGCATGTTTATACACCATAAAAAAGTTAATTCATTGTCCATTGTGTAGATCAATGGAATCTGCTTTAATATTTTAATTCAATATAATATACAAAAAACGGATTTTAGCACTACCACACTACTTTTCCTACTACCTTTTCACAATAGGGGAAAAAATGGTTACCCGCTTTCTCTTCCTTCTCAAATGCAACCTTACAAGGCAGTCGATTGACACAAATGTCAATATTTATCCAACCTTGTATTATTGAATCATGAGCCAGCTCCAGGTCCACTTTCAGTCTTGAAACTGTAGGTACAGAAGATTTCGACACGGTTTACTTTGTTCATCCTAAATTTAAATTTTTTTTGGATTACCTAACTTCTGAAATTCGGCAATATTCCCAGACTGCTTGTAAAGATTTAAAGGCTGGGGAAAACAGCTATGTATTTATTAAAAATTTCTGGAAATACAATATATGAAATATTAATGTAATAAGGCTGGTGAGAATAGCAGAATGGACAAATAAAAACTATGCCGGCGGTGTAGCCCACTCAACATATGTGACCTGGTCTACGGAAAGGGGGCTTAGGTGTCAAAAAATCAATTTTCACTTTTTGGTTGATTCGGATGGAAGATGAGATGATTTTCACTTTTAACAGCTTTTTCACAGAAAACTTTTTTCGCACGTAAGCTCCCTTTCCGTAGACCAGGTCACATATGTATATGTTCGGAAGCTCTGTTATAAAACTTATGTAACAAGCCAGTTGAGAATTTGAGACGAACGAAATGACGATTGAATGCTTGTGTGAATTTTTGTTGCTATACATTGGATTTATTATACTCTTCTACAGACTGAAAGATAAAGGAAGTTACTAAATGAGTTTTATAAAAAAAAAACTCAGCAACAACCACCACTGGTTTAAACTTTACTGGTTTGGAACTAGTGTGAAAAAATCCTATTTACTGCTACTATACATCACACATATGTATATATGTATGTAGAAATGCGCAAATACACTACTAAGTAGTATCAAGATATACATATGTATATATATGCACATTGATGCTAACGCTAAAAATAGAATTCCCTTCTTTAAAAAATTGAGATAATAGAAAATAAATATTTATGTTTTTATTTCACTGATATATTTTTTTATTTAATTTTCAATTACAGAAGCCCATTTAACTTTTGAAGGGCTAACCACTTACATAGGTAGTACAAGCATACATACACACATACATACCATTTACTATACTCGTGCGTACTTAATCAGATTAAGTATTATAATAGGCATAAATAATTGCTTAGGAGTACCTATGATGAATTGCTTATTTGGTTTTTTGTGTTTTTTTTTGGTTTTTTCAATCCAAAATCTCACTTGTTGTATTTACAAAGTACAATTTCATGTATGCACATATTTATTTATTATTAAAACCTCTAAGATTTTTTTCCTACAACTATTTTTCCTCTAACTACTTTACTTCCCTACAATTGCAGCAAGCATTTTTTTTTGTTTTTTTTTTTTAAGACCTTCGCAGTGGGACAAATGAAACTTGTTAGTCTTTCGGCCATTTCTTGCCTACTCATTGCGTTTTCATATTGTCATTTGTTTTGAGAAACATTTAAAATTGATTAGTTGCGATTTTGATTTCCGTTCATTTATTTCCGGTTTCGCTCCATTCAGTACATATATACATATATATATAAAAATATGTCTTTAGCTGTTGATTGAATGTTTAGAATTTCATACACAAGTTACGCTGATTATGATATTAAAATGCGCTCATATTTAAATTCAAATATGATTGGTTTTTTTGAGGAAGCGCACTATTTGCCTTGATTTAAATTATTGGGTTATTGCTAGGTCGTCTTCACTCAGCACTTAGATAACTCGCATCTCTGACAATGCGATAAGTGACCTTAGTAACCGAAATATGGATCGATTCTGGTGTAACACAAATTTCTCCTGAAATTTTAGAACAAACAATTTCTTTTCATTCTTGCTTAAAGTTCAGAAGAGGTACATTTATCTGTTTCATATTAGAAACCTGATTTCTTGTAATCGCCTGTCAGAAGCTCAACATGCGTGCATCAGAGTAAGTCGGTCGAGATCGCCTTCTCTGACATCGAAAATCTTTGCCGGAGCAATCGTTAGATACCTTGGTAAGGCTGCTCCGGATAGAACTGTCTCTGTAAAGTGAGCTAGTGCCGGCGAGGTGGAGTGGTAAAAGATGCGCACTACCACTCGATACCTTCAGGATCCGAGGAATATAAACACAAAGGGGTTTCCTAACGGTGGGCTTCCCTTGACAGGCAATTGGAAATCTCGGAATGTTTGTCTGTCACGAAAAGACTTCTCATTAAAACCATCATTTGCCATTCGGAGGCGGCGGAAAACTGTTTCAGAAAACCGGAACCTACGAACCGGAATCATAATTCGCATCAGTAAGGCACTCGTAGATGAGGCTTTAAAAGTGAGGGCTGCGATAAAATTGGGAACACTGCGAGCTTAACAAACTCAGGATTTGGACATTCTCACGTTTTTGCAGGCTTCGACTTTACGTCTGATAACAAGCATCATTGCGTCGTCAGAGTGGCACCAATGAACTCTCTCTCTACTCACATCGCTAATGGAGATGAGTGGACATCAAATATGTAGTAGCAAAAAGGAGACACTAGGCAACTCCTATCATACCGGTCGAAGCTTGAGCAGTCAGAGTTAGATGTCATTAAAGAGGCAGGCGAGTGGCTGCCCATCTGCGAGACGTTCGAAAAGAATTACTCTGTCAACAAAACGCCTAGAACGGTCTCGGACTCGCTCACGGTGCTTCAAAAGATAGTAGAAGGATGCCTTGGCTCTGCTTCCATCGCATTTTGTAAGTGAACAGTCAGACCTACGAGTGCATGGGTAGTAGGCCATTTGAAGTATCCTTTGACAACAGGCGGACTTCTGGAAATGCAGGCTCTTTTTGGTCTAGGTTGGACCGAAGGCGGTTAAGGACTCATTTCTGTCGCAAATATCACAACAAATCCTCAATGTCGCGGCTGTTTAGAGGACGATGAGGTAAACACCTTGGTTCGCTCCTTCTTGCCAGCTCTGTGGAGATCTACAGGCTCACGTCTGCCACCTGCGAAGTTTCTTTGATCGGTATCACAAAGTACTTATGCTTATGGTCCAGATGGCTCAGGCTTGGAGCAACCGCCGCAACATAGCCTAACCAAGCCTGGTAACAATTCTATCATTCTTAAATATATTTGTGTATTAGACAGACCAGACTCATCGGATTTTTTTTTCGCTAGGAAATATATTAGTCTCTTAAATGGAGCAAACATCAGATTATCCTTTAGATAACTAACAGGCCATAACCGACTATGTTCTAATATGGAAAAAATAGTACACTTTAAATCAACTATAGTGGAACCCCTTGCATAATTTTTTTTTTGTGAAATGAAGAGCAAATTCTTTTACTTTTATAGTATATCACAAATATTTATTTAAATTTTTACGATTGTTGATGACATCGGAACATAATTTCTTTACCACACGTTTTTCTAATGATGATGCAGAGTATAGGCCAAAGGAGCAGCATGAAGCACAGGTGCAGAGTGTACGGAGTGCGCTACAGGAACTGAGTGTACGGAGTGCACTAAAGGAGCCGAGTGTACGGAGTGCACCACAGGAGCTGAGTGTACGGAGTGCAACACTGGAGCCGAGTGTACGGAGTGCACCACAGGAGCTGAGTGTACTGAATGCACCACAGGAGCTGAGTGTACGACTGGAACAACGGGAGCAGAGTGTATGGTGGTCTTGACGGCATGAGCAAGCACTGGCTCGACAACGGATTTGCTGTGCACCTGGGTGATGCTCTGATGGGAGACGGCTGAAGGTGCGCTGTGCACCACGGAACCAACCTTGGCCAACACAGGCTCGTGGACTACGTGGTGAGTTTCGATGAGACCAGCATTGACGCTGGTGGCGGCAAACACGCAGATGGCGGCGAGGATGAGATTCTATTGGGATAATTAAAGATAAGAATTAAAGAGTCACAGAAAAGTACTGAATATCAACTTACAGCTTTGAACATTTTAGTTATTTTGTCTTAGGCTGGTGATTTGTTAAACAGTGAATTCCTACTGATGCCAAATGTGCGCATCGATGATGCTTTTATACTATGGACATATGTAAGGTAAAATAAGCAGCTAAATTAATTTGTTATGATAAACTTGTACAACAAGAATAATCGATGAAGTGTAATCAAAAGTCCAAAAATCAAAACAATTTCTTTGTTTACCATTTTGTTTTGGTGAGGGAGTATATGTATGTATGTGAGAAACAGCTGATACACCTCAAAGAAGCAAACTATTGTTTACGCACATACCAAACTACAACTACCACTAATTACGTAAGGCAAAAGCGCAGCTGCGCCAAAAGAAGTTAAATTTTCGACATTGGTTTCGCGCAAGTCGAATGAGCAATTGACTCTGTATCAATCGTTTAGTACTGAGAACTCCACCTCCACTCACACTGGCATAACTACTTTAATGCTACGAAGAAATCTTCACTTATGCCATATCTACGTCACTTGACGTAATTTTTGTATAAAAACCAGCTGCTTTGCAGCATCCAATATCAGTCACCAGCCAACAGTTCAACGCTTAATCAAACAGCTCAAACTCAATCGACTTCAAAATGTTCAAAAACGTAAGAACAAACGCGCAACGAAATTAACAGAACAGAAAAGCCTTAACTTTAAATCTTTTTCCTTTATTTATTTCACAGATCGCTCTCCTTTGCGTCTTCGCCTTCGTCGCCGTCAACGCTGGCCTCATCGAAACTCACCATGTAGTCCATGAGCCTGTGTTGGCCAAGGTTGGTTCAGTGGTGCACAGCGCACCTTCGGCCGTCTCCCATCAGAGCATCACACAGGTGCACAGTAAATCCGTGGTCGAGCCAGTTCTTGCTCATGCCGTCAAGACGACCATCCACTCAGCTCCTGTGGTGCATTCCGTACACTCGGCTCCAGTGTTGCACTCCGTACACTCTGCTCCTGTGGTGCACTCCGTACACTCGGCTCCAGTGTTGCACTCCGTACACTCAGCTCCTGTGGTGCACTCCGTACACTCTGCTCCTCTAGTGCACTCCGTACATGCTGCTCCTTTGGCCTACACACTCCATCATCATTAGAAAATTTTTCGTTAACGATTTAGCAACTTGATCCTTGTACTACTTATAAGTGCTCTAATAAAATTATGTCTTTGTTTTATATAATTCAAAATTTCGTTATTTTACTTTAAAGGAGCAAATTCAAGACAAAAACGAAGTACTTGATATTTTTTTTCTGCAGTAATTATTTCGGTCCTTCAGCGTACAAAATCATTTAAAATCTGTCTACTTACCTCGGCTGCATTATTTATGAATTTATGCATGTATTTTATGCCTGCACTGCTTAACTTTTGGCTATCGAAATAAAATGCATGGCACGATCGTATCAATTATTAAAAGGTGCATAATTTTAGGCATTAATAGTAATAATCGTCAGTTTGTGGTCAGTTTCTCAGTGCGAAATAAAACCTGTTTGCTCTTTTAACTAAGTTTGAATCACTATGTTGAATACAGTAGGTATAAACTAATTATGAGCGCTCATTCAGCTTCTGTTTAACTGACTACCCACGGTCTTGCAGGCTAAGCGTGTTTGCCCATTAACAATATAATCAACAGTGAGAAACAGTACTGTACTTTGAATATCTTCATATCATTTAAAATTTAATTGTAGCGTGAACTTAGATTTACATATGTAACCTTTTTTTTTCGTAGTGTCTAAGCTCTTTGATTGCCATTTGGTTCATAAGCATCTTTAGACTTTGATTTATTATTCCCTTTTAGGATCGGGTTGGTTGGTTGGTTGAAGTGGCGAGTTAAACAACTCCACAAACACAACTCGCATTGGCTGTTTCTCTTAAATCCAGCCTGTGGAATTTAATAACTTGCAGTGGGTTAATATATCTTATTTCTGCAGGGAAAAAAGGTGATCGATCGACAGAGTACTTTGATCTACAGCTGGCTGTCAAAACCTCCTGATTTGAATGGGGTTCTCGCTGCCCAGGCGAGGAAGTCCTTGTCAGTAATGCTCTAGTTCTAGTTTTTTTTGATTGTTTTTATTGAACATAATTGGTCTGTATCTTACGTTCGCTTCGCCCGCCTAGTCACTGTCCAGGAGGAAACGCAGTGAGAAAGGGAAAAAGTACGTACGTGACGGTAGCGCGCCGTGCCATGGTAAGATCAACGTTACTGACTGTGACGACTCAGTGTCAGCGACGCACCATTGAAACACAGTACGTTATCCTCGACTGCAAATATCACCCGATGTGCATGACCCGCTAAAAGCCCTACATCTTCCACTAATAGCTACACTCTCGCAGAGTAATTGAGTGATTGGAAATGGAGTTATGTCGTGTCATAAAAAATGAGCGTCCAACGACAAAATTTGATGCTGATGGGAGCTAAATATTCGAAGGACATTAAATGGGCCAAAGTGGCCTCAACATCTTCTTCACCAAAGTGACCTTGCGATCAAATGTCTGTAGTAGATCGGGAGATAAAGCGTTAAAGTTGCCGAGTGAAGTCAATGCTGATATCTTTCTACAATTCCAGAGTTATTATTTTTATTCACAAAGGTATTGTGCCACTAGATCAAACCATCCATTAATTTACTATTTCATCTAGATTTTGAGTGTGTTTGGTGCAAAGTATTTGGAGAAGAGGGTCTGAATTTTACGAAAAAAAATTTAACGGGCAGGTTAATGCACGCCATCTCATTTTTTGAATAGTGCAACTGATTTTTTGATTATTTAAAAATTGCATTAGAAGTATTAATCGTTCCCCGTTCACGCCTGATTTGGCTTCCTGTTATTTCTACCTAAATATTTGGTATAATGCAGTTGACTATGAAACGGCAATGAAATGGGGTCGTAGAAGCCATTTAAACGGGTTGTACTAGTATTTTGAATGATGTGCTGGCCAAATGAGCCCAGAAATTCTTTTGAAAGGATTTTTAAGTGTCCATCTCTTTTCAGGGTTTCAGCACTTTATTCAGCTATAGGTTTTATATTGCGTCGTGAGCGCTAAAAGCCAAAGGCTTGGCTCCACTACTCTAACCTCCGGTTATTTTAGAAGCCTGTTATGCATGGGTGAGATTAAGTCTGTTGGCCCAACACAGAGAAGAGAGCTTTTGGCATCAGGACATATGAGTCGAAGTTTAGTCTGAGTATGCGGCTACGATGTGTTCAATGTACTATCTAGTCTAGTCTAGTAGTTATTATCCCGCGATCAAAAGACTTCGGTATTAGTATTAGCAGCTATGTTGGAAATATTAGCTGGCCTCTAAAGAGTGGCGACGTGACAGCGTCAGACTTTTTTTTTGCTTTTCGCTGAAGCCTTCTATTTACTCGAACCAATAGCGAAATCATCGGAATCCTGCGGCATCAAAATCACGCTCGAAGAAAATGCTCTGGTATTTGCTTTTTTCAATGCTCTGGGTTTTATTGATAATCTCTAAATGGCGCACATTACATACATATGTATGTATGTAACTATGAACCACTTCTCATAATGAAAGTCAATAAAAACAAAAAATTAAAAGATAAAACTATAAAATAAAATAAAAAGAAATGCACTACAACGCAACAAGCGCTAAATAGAAAACAAAAAAAAATGTATCGCAGAATTTCGCATACCAAACATAAACTCCTTGATTTATGAATATGTATGCCTCTATATGATTGAGCGATAATGCGGGTGTCTGGATTACATAGTGGCAGGCGGATGTGTGAGATGGTGGCAGGTGCTGAGTATTCACTTTTAGAGAAAAAAAAGTCCAGTCGAAAGAAATTGTAACAAAGCGGCCATGTCAGCTGTGGTGGTGAGTGGCACTCTAACCAATAACGATATGCTCCGGATGGTGGATGATGGGATGTGTAAGGACGGGATGCACGGCAGTCACAATAGGTGTAGCCACAAGCACAGGATGGTGTGCATGAACCTGAGTGATGCTCTGATGCGAGACGGCAGATGGCAGGATAATAGGCGACAGGATGCTGGGGCGTGCGGCCGTCAGACTGAGCAGCGCAGCGAACACCACGAACTATTTATGTAAATCAAGAGCGTAAATGAAATATGTGGATAAATATTTAATTCGTCGTTTTCGTCCTTACCAATTTGTATAAGTTGAACATTTTTGCGCGCTGCTACCGTTGCGTTGTACTTGCAGTGAACACGAAAAGAAAGACTTTGATGATGCTGCTATAACTGGCGCAGGCTTTTATAGTAAACTGATTGGTCGGCATTGATGCAGCGCTGTCGTCTAATTACATTAATATGCTTGCAATATTTCTCTCGTAAACTGCTTTCCAACACCCAAACGTGCATTATTGCATTGCGACGGTTAATTGCATTTTCTAGATTCGTTTTAGCATAACAAGCGGCTGGCGACGCGGAAGGTATGTATGTATGTACATATCAGCCGAGTCGAGGGGCGGCAAAGTGGTGCCTACAGCAGGTATGCTGCTTAGCATATTGGATTGCAATTGAAGTTCAATGCTGTTAACTACATACATAAATATGTTCAGCTACGCTGGCTGGGTTTTATACAGTGGGCTATTTCCTGTACTGAGCTATACTTCATAGGAAGAAGAACCAGCATTTTTTGGTGAATTTCTTGTGATTTAAAATGTATTGCTTAGAAAAACGCTTTTCGACTTGTCTTGCATACATTTGTATGTAAAATTTTTTT
>NW_023458566.1:8248708-8253519 GCF_013731165.1 Rhagoletis pomonella
TTTTTTTCATACAATTTGTGTAATTTGTTTGCTTATATAGGGTGTTGCATATCTTTGATACCAATTATTTGTGATATGTTATGCCTTTTTAATTTTTTTCATTCAATTGGTACCACAAGTTTTGGCAAACTTAGTCAGGGAGCGATGCGATACTCAATTCAACAACAAGTAAAAGGGATCTAAACTTTTTATGAAAATGGTCGT
Organism: Rhagoletis pomonella; assembly: GCF_013731165.1. Lineage (NCBI taxonomy): Eukaryota > Metazoa > Arthropoda > Insecta > Diptera > Tephritidae > Rhagoletis > Rhagoletis pomonella. Next base: position 8,248,913 of record NW_023458566.1, read on the forward strand.
GCTGCAAGAACTGCAATAGGACCATCATAAGATACTAAAAATTTACATTCCAATCAAGAAAGAACTATATAGCCATGACGAGTCACTGCTTGGCGTGGTTGTTGGGCTGGCGTAATCATCCGACCGTATTTCTTCGAAAATGATGCAGGTAACGCTTTTATGGTGAACGGTGAACGTTATTGTGACAAGATAACAAACCTTATATGACCTGAATTAGATGAACTTGTTTTAGACAATATGTGGTTAACACAGGACGGTGCGCCTTACTAGACAGCGTCTGAAACAATGGACGTATTGTGAATGAAGTTTCCAGGACGCAAAATAATGAGGTTAACTAGCCTAGCCGCCGATACCTTGCGATTTGACATTATTGGACTTCAATAAGCCCAAGAAGATTCTAGAGCTGAAGAACGAAACTGTACGCGTTATAAACTATATACAGCCCGAACTATGCCAATTTTGGTATGCGCATCCTGTGTTGCCAGAGGGGTCGTGGTGGACATAATGCCATATACTAAAAATTATGATGAAATAATAGAAGAAATCATTTCGAAGATTTTTGCTGTATTTTATTTATAAAAGAAAATCTGTGGTTTTATTAATACACCCTGTATCTCTTCAATTTATTGAAGAAATAATCATTGTTTATTTAGATCACTTATTTGATCTTCGAAGAGTACTCTGCCACATGCTTTGCATGTTTTGTATGTTTGTGCTTTTGATTAGAGAAATTTCACTTATTATGCCACAAGGATAAATTGTATTTAGGGCATTGTATTTTGTACTCTGGCGGTTATTCCTTGCATTAACTGCAGTTAAATAAAGATATATGTATTTTAAAGATAATACCTACACCATTCAAAATGAAAATATCATTCGATGGATGTTTGAGCATTATAATAATAACCAGAAACACAAGTTGAAGGTGAACGATCGTTTAATAGTGGACTGGCTAATGACCGCTTGCTTCGCGGCGCCTAATAAGAACTTTTGGCGCTCGCCAATGAGAACCGGTAGTCTTCACGCGATGCCACAGCCGACATTTGTATTTTTGGCTTTGGCAATCCAAGGGCAGATATCGCTAAACGTTTAATTTCGTCGAAATTATCGAACTGGTAGCACATACTAGTTAATGAACTGGTATTTTCGCTGACTGGTTTGGCTTTTCACTGCATTGAGAACTGTCTGACTGCCACAGAACAACGAAAACGGATATCGTTTTACATACATATATGAATGTACATACATACATACATATTCGATAATAGAATTCAAAATCTTGATCTCCCCGTGTAATCAACTGATTTCGATCGTGTCGATAAGCTTTTTGAGATAGTTAAACGTTTGATCTAAAAGCAATAAAGTTGATTTCAAAAATGTTTTTACGAGCTTAATCCAGACTTGATTAGGCGTTAGACTAGGTTGGCTGCTTCCAGAGATGAGTGCGCATTGAGACTAGTAAACTAACTTTTACTAAGCAAGGGAGGAAATGTAAATCATTTTATTACATGCTTTATCACTCCACGCAAGCTTTGTAGCTCAAACCCGCTGCTATCTTCACTCACTGTCTGATATCTTTCAGGAAATATTCAATATAATTTTATAGCTTGTTATAGCTGTATAGCATAGCATAGTTTTACCAACCACTCTGACGTTAGAAAAAAGCTCCGTTATAATATTAAAGCTCTGCAAGTCGGAATACAGAATTGTGACTTACAATGTTTAAACCTTAACCCTCTAGTAGGCTGAACCGCCTCCAGACGGTCGTTAACTATACACCTTTTTAGTGCACCTATAATAATTTTTTTCTATATTCGTAAGGCACGATCTTCTTAGACAAAAATCGTTTTATTTTAATCGGCAGTTGAAATACAGATTTTGAAAACACGGTTAAAATTAATTATTTATTGCTATTTAGTAATTTCGTAATTAAAGAAACTTTTTCTTTTGAAACATTTTTTGATATAAAAAAATTCGGTGGATTTCGTAGTTAAAAGCACCGTATTTTAATATAAGTTTTATAATTATGTCACCATTCGAAATGGAGAAAATTGCTTTCGAACACAGACCGTCTACAGACCGGCTTGCCGACATATAAAAACCCAGTTTTTTTTTTGCCTGTACTTTTACATTGCATATTAAACGATTTTATCAAGCGAATACTATTTTATGGGGTATTATTATGGACAGCGACGAAAATGATGCCCAGAAGCGAGATCTTATGCTGCGGTACTGCCTGGATTCCGGACTAAAGCCCACTGTAGGATAGTTTTATCCTTGATAACATTTTAGATGTACCGAAGGTCTGATGACCTAGCCCAAGAGGACGTTCTCCTATACGTCTCACTAGTTACGAACGTTGTACCTCTGTAGGGTCACCCAATCTGCTGATGTTTGAAGAGCAGATTCAAGACTTCTTATAGGACTACAAAGGGGCGCTACTTGTAGGCAGCCCAGAGGTTCAAACCGAGCCTAGGGGAGAACAAAAAGTGTAGGAGTTGCAATTATTTACAGGAAAACCGTGGAACACATAGTTCACGATGGCCAGCTTTCTGCTACAATTGAGAACATATAAAGGAGTATTCTTTTAGAATTCCTCTATTTATATCAAACATTTTTTTGGTTGAAATACGTTTGGTGCAAAAAGATTGAGAGCCGCTGTAACAAAGAAGGTTTATAAAAAATGTAAATAGAAAATGATTGAACCCGCCATGTTAATACTTAAGGTTAGCCTTTAGATTCCGACATTCTGGCTTTTACTGAAATAATTTCTGTTAATGTAAATTCAGACTAATTAAGAATATAATATTTACGGGTCTCACAGCATCACTTTAACTTTCTTACAGATCCAGTTCAAAACAACAGTTCTAATATGTGCTTTTAATTTATTGCATATTTATTCAAATCAAATATTTTTCAAAAAAAGATTTTCATAAGTAAAAAATCAAAAAAAATCAAAAAATATTTACAATAAAATTGTTGATAACTGCAAAAGAAGGACGCAACAATGCAACGAGTTCTATACAAAACTGCAGTAAGGTCTTAGAATTCCAAACATTCGTGGCGGTCTATGTGGTTGGATGAAGGCGAAGAAGAAGAGTGTTGATGTGGATGTGCATAGAATAATCGCTTGTGGGGTCCAGTGGGGAGTGTGTGGGCAGTGCAACTATTGCAGCTCCGAGTGTACGATCTAACCAACAATCACATGACCTGGGGCCAAAAGTGGGCTATGAGCCAATGATGGCACCACAAGTGGATGCGCTAGTGGTCCAACAACCACTCGTGGGCCAAGAGCTGGGATGATGGCTGGTCCCAAAACGCTGGGGTAGGCAGCAGCAATGCACAAGAGGGCGGCGAACACCACGAGCTGAAAAGCGAAATTGAAGAAAGTGAATATTAATATAAAAGAGTATCCTTTATGGTGCGGCACTTTGCTTTTGTGTTTTATATTTTGTATCCTTACCACTTTGTAGAGGTTGAACATTTTTGCGGTTTTAGGTTTACTGCGAAACTGAATACTTGCAATGAACACAAAGAGAAACTGTTTGATAATTTTTCGAAAGAATGCAACAGTTTTTATAGTAAATCGTTGTCAACTAAATGCATTGCCACAATGCCACAATCTGTGCATAATACGACCACCTACCTGTAATTGAGTTACCATATGCACTTTGAATTATTAACACTCAGCTGTAATCAGCTGCAATATGCAGTTGGGTGTCGCTAAAAGGCCGTTGCATTTGAAGTGTAATAGATGTTTGTGTATGTGTGCGTGTGTGTGTATATTTGAGTGCACAAAGCAAGTAAATGTTTGCATTGCGGTGAAGTGGTAGTGGTTGACTTGTACGGTTAGAGTTGAAGTTCAATGCTGTCAACTTGTTGTAAGTGTTGTTTTTGTTGCTGTTATGTCATTTGCAAACATTTGCACGTTTGTCGCAAATGCAAAGCAAAGCTGTCTAAACTTGTGGGTAGAACTATTGTTGTTTTATTCTACTTAGATATGTGGTTTGATCGACATTTGTTACGCTACATTGCATAGTTCGGCACCGACTGGCAGCTGCAATGCGATACCAGTTATGATGGAAGTAATAAATCGGGATTAAAATATATAAATATAAATAAATAACTTGCAAGCCTTTGTTTAGTTTATATGAAGAAACCAAAGGATTTGTGACTACAACGAAAGGCAGTGGGTACATGGCGTATACGCAACATTGAAATTTTGACAATGTAAAGTCCTAAATTGTGAATCAGATAATAACACCTTTTATTGATAGTGTGAAAGGCGCGTTAACTTGATGAGGTTTCATGTAAAAAGTTAACCGTGGAACTGAAACTACATAACACACCGCCTGGTGTGTGTGTGGCCGTAACAGGAGTCATGCACACATGACTCTTACAGAGGCGCCTGGAGTCATCACAGGCATACCGCCTCGAACTACACTTATAGAGAAAGGCGCATGCTGGAGCGCGCTGAGACTGATGAACATAAGTATTTCGAAAAATGGCGACTTAAAGGATAATTTGGGTGTCCTAAAACCATTCATAAATTATTTCGAGGTAAAACTCGCAGACTCAATGTTAACGAAGCTGACGGCCTCAAGCTA
>NW_023458566.1:8253619-8258844 GCF_013731165.1 Rhagoletis pomonella
TAGCTTGAGGCCGTCAGCTTCGTTAACATTGAGTCTGCGAGTTTTACTACGAAATAATTTATGAATGGTTTTAGGACACCCAAATTATCCTTTAAGTCACAACTTTTTCAGATACTTAGGTTCGTCAGTCTCAGCGCGCTCCAGCATGCCCCTTTCTCTATAAGTGTAGTTAGAGGCGGTATACCTGTGATGACTCCAAGCGCCTCTGTAAGAATCATGTGCGCATGACTCCTGTTACGGCCACACACACACCAAGCGGTGTTTTATGTAGTTTCAGTTCCACGGTAAACTTTTTACATGAAACCTCATCAACTTAACGCGCCTTTCACGCCTTCAATTTAGGACTTTACATTGTCAAATTTCGATGTTGCGTATACGCCATGTACCCACTGCCTTTCGTTGTAATCACAAATCCTTTGGTTTCTTCATATAAACTAAACAAAGGCTTGCAAAATATTTATTTATTTTATATTTTAATCCTGATTTATTACTTCCATCATAACTGGTATCGCATTGCAGCTGCCAGTCGGTGCCGAACTATGCAATGTAGCGTAACAAATGTCGATCAAACCGCATATCTAAGTATGTAGAACAGACAACAATAGTTCTACCCACAAGTTTAGCCAGCTTTGCTTTGCATTTGCGACAAACGTGCAAATGTTTGCAAATGACATAACAGCAACAACAACAACACTTACAACAAGTTGACAGCATTGAACTTCAACTCTAACCGTACAAGTCAACCACTACCACTTCACCGCAGCGCAAACATTTACTTGCTTTGTGCACTCAAATATATGCACACACACACAAACATCTATTACACTTCAAATGCAACGGCCTTTTAGCGACACCCAATTGCATATTGCAGCTGATTACAGCTGAGTGTTAATAATTCAAAGTGCATATGGTAACTCAACTGCAGGTAGGTGGTGGTATTATGCACAGATTGTGGCATTGTGGCAATGCATTTAGTTGACAACGATTTACTATAAAAACTGTTGCATTCTTTCGAAAAATTATCAAACAGTTTCTCTTTGTGTTCATTGCAAGTATTCAGTTTCGCAGTAAACCTAAAACCGCAAAAATGTTCAACCTCTACAAAGTGGTAAGGATACAAAATATAAAACACAAAGCAAAGTGCCGTACCATAAAGGATACTCTTTTATATTAATATTCACTTTCTTGCATTCCGCTCTTTAGCTCGTGGTGTTCGCCGCCCTCTTGTGCATTGCTGCTGCCTACCCCAGCGTTTTGGGACCAGCCATCATCCCAGCTCTTGGCCCACGTGTGGTTGTTGGACCATTAGCGCATCCACTTGTGGTGCCATCATTGGCTCATAGCCCACTTTTGGCCCCAGGTCATGTGATTGTTGGTTAGATCGTACACTCGGAGCTACAATAGTTGCACTGCCCGCACACTCCCCACTGGACCCCACAAGCGATTATTCTATGCACATCCACTTCAACACTCTTCGCCCCTTCATCCAACCACATAGACCGCCGCCACGAATGTTTGGAATTTTAGGACCTTACTGCAGTTTCGTATTGCACTCGTTGCATTGTTGCGTCTTTCTTTTGCAGTTATCAACAATTTTATTGTAAATATTTTACTTTTTTTTTGATTTTTTACTTATGAAAATCTTTTTTTAGAAAATATTTGATTTGAATAAATATGCAATAAATTAAAAGCACATATTAGAACTGTTGTTTTGAACTGCATCTGTAAGAAAGTTAGAATGATGCTGTGAGACTCGTATATATTATATTCTTAATTAGTCTAAATTTACATTAACAGAAATTATCTTAGTAAAAGCCAGAATGACGGAATCTAAAGCCTAACCTTAAAGTATGGCGATCTAAATAATTTTGTACTTACTTTATTTATAAACCTCCTTTGTTACAGCGGCTCTCAATCTTTTTGCATCAAACGTATTTCAATCAAAAAAGCGCTTGATATATGCATCAAATAGAGGAATTCTAAAAGAATATTCCTTTATATGTTCTCAATTGTAGCAGAAAGCTGGCCATCGCGAATTATGTTTTCCACGGTTTTCCTGTGGATAATTGCAACTCCTATTCTTTTTATTCTTTCCTAGGCTCGGTTTGACCCTCTGGGCTGCCTACAAGTAGTGCCCGTTTTCAGTCCTATAAGAAGTCTTGAATCTGCTCTTCTAACATGAGCAGATTTGGTGATCCTACAGAGGTATCGCAACGTTCGTAACTAGTGAGGCACATATGAGAACGTCCTCTTGGGCTAGGTCATCGGCTCTTTCGGTACATCTAAAACGTTATCAAGGATAAAACTTTCCTACAGTGGGCTTTAGTCCGGAATCCTACTGCCGCGGCAAAAAAATATCGCTTTTGTCTTTCATTTTCATTGTTGTCTATAATAATACCCCATAAAATAGTATTCGCTTGATAAAATCCTTTAATATGCAATGTAAAAGCACAGGCATAAAGGCACAAGTACTCTTTATACCCACAGAGAGTGTTCACGATAGCTTGCTGTCCAATAAGATTTCAAGCTTATTTTTGCTTGTGTTTGGCTTGGCTAATTCGGCGGTTTATTGAGACTTAAATCTTGTACTTCCTGGTGAATAGTACTCCTATTATGTCGCTCTTATCCTCAATGCGATTCGGTTCTCATGGGGGGATCTTACAGGTCTGGAAAACTTTCTTCGAAGATATTAACGATTTAAGATCTACAAAAATGGTGTACCTGGTGAAGTTTACTCTGGCTTCTAACTGACTTTAGGGGAATACGTAGGATCCTAAGATCAAATGTGCCGATATGGGCACACCGTAATTTTAAGAAGCTTCGGGTTCATTCCGGCCGATTACTACTTTCTAAAGGTGGGTCCAATTAAATCCTGCACCACCCACATCCCGTTCACGGAAATCTACGCGGGATGCATGCAAGAAACCTTTCATAAGGCATGTAATAAAATGTTTTGTGTTAGTTATTGTTTTTTTTTTTTTTTGTATCCATGACGTTTTCTATTTATGAATAGTTTGAATTAAAAGTGAACTTAATTCGCACTGGCATCCTCTAGAGCTGATTATAAGAAATCTGAATGCCTCTCCTTGCTTGTAACCACCACTCTGCCGTGGACCTTAGGCGTCACCGTAAACCACACCAGGCTTAGGAAAAGTTAGTTTACTAGTCTCAATGCGTACTCATCTGTGCAGCCAACCTAGTCTGAAGCCTAATCAAATCTGACTTAAGGGCGTAAAAATATTTTTGACTATCCCAAAATGCTTATCGACACGAATGGAATCAGTTGATTACACGGGGAAATCTAAATTTTTAATTCCCTTATCGATATGTATGCTTACGCATTAGGGTGTTCCTTAAATGTGGGAAGCAAATTTTTACATCAGATTCGCTAAGCCTCAACCCCTCTACGTCCATGCTACTACAGTCGAAGATATCACACACAAATTTTGGTCCCGATTGGAGACGATTGAGGCGTGTCGCACAGGGGTCAAAACTCAGATTACCCAATGAAGACGTCTTAACCGTCTCCAATCGGGACTAAAATTTTGTGTGATATCTGTGGCCATGGTGTTACCGATTGAAGGGGTGAGACTGAAAAAATCGATCATTTAATTTCTAAGGACCACATATACATATATGAAATGATAGCCGTTTTCGTTGTTCGGACTGGACTCAAAAAGTACTGGATAGATTTTAGTCAAATTTTTGCAGCTTATACCTTGCATATACCAAAAAATCGCTAGATGGCGCTAGAATGGAGTTATTCATGAAAGTTCTATTTATGAACAGATTTCGTGGAAGCTCAAAACATGTGCTACCTGCATGATGGAAAACACGTTCGCAGAAAAAATACCCGATAGATGGCGCTGGAGTCGAGTTATTTAGAAAAACCGTATTTATTGTACGATCTGATTAAAATTCATAGTGTGGATTCATTTCAGGTTTAGCAATTTTTCTAACCGCGACCGCTGTGGTGTAGTGGTAAGCAGTGCGCGCTCCCACACACAAGGTCTGGGTTCACGCACCAGTCCTTCTTCATTTGATACCAAACATGTTTAATTTGGATAAGCGGTTTGTCCGGAAAGGACTTTTATTTTAGAATAAAAAATATTTGGCCAAGTTTAACTCGAAAAAAAATAACTGCTATTTTTGGTACCTTGTTTCTGGCCGCCATTATAATAATCTTCGGTTTTAAAATATATCTTCATTTAACTACAGTTAATGCCAAGCACTAACCGCAGAGTACAAAATACAATGCCCTAAATACAATTTGTCTTTTTCCATACTCTATGGACTTCTTAAATGCCTTTCGACTTGTACGCTGAGGTTTGCACTAACTTCAGCTTAAATACTAAGTTGATGGTATAAATTACGTTATGTGTAATGTCATAACGGATTGCAAATGTGCATTTCATACAACATGTTTGAGAAGCTTCACTGCTGCAAAAGTAGGGGCTCCTTTTTATGTCATTGCTATAAAATTTAAGTTTAAAATTAGCAGTTTAATAGAATATCAAATGTACTATCCTCATACAGTGGCATAATAAGTGAGATTTCCCTAATGAAAACCATAAATATAAAAACAATATGCGACCAGTACTCTTCGAAGGGCAAATAGTGTTCTAAATAAACAAGGATTATATCTTCAATTAATTTAAGAGATACAGGATGTATCAATAAGACCACAGATTTTCGTTTATAAAAAAAAAAATACAGCAAAAGTTTTAGAAATGATGTTTTCTATTATTTCATCACAATTTTTAGTCTACGGCATTATGTCCACCACACGGCCCCTCTGGCAACACAGGAGGCGCATACCACAATTGGCATAGCTCAGTCTGTATATCGTTTATAACGCGTACAATTTCGTTATTCAACTCTGAAATCTTCTCGGGCTTATTGAAGTCCGATAGTGTCAAATTGCAAGGTCTCTGCGGATAGTTAACCTGGAAACTTCATTCACAATACGTCCATTGTTTCAGACGCTGTGTAGTAAAGCGCACCGTCATGTTATAACCACATATTGTCTAAAACAAGTTCATCTAATTCAGGCCATACACTTGCCAAAACTTGTGGTTCCAATTGAATGAAAAAAATTAAAAAGGCATTAACATATCACAAATAATTGGTATCAAAGATATGCAACACCCTATATAAGCAAACTAATTACAAAAATTTTATGAAAAAAATTTTACATACAAATGTATGCAAGACAAGTCGAAAAG
>NW_023458566.1:8258944-8268169 GCF_013731165.1 Rhagoletis pomonella
TCAGCCTTTCTTTGGTCCATACAGAGGATACAAAGCTGAACTTCTGAGATAATGGGACGACTTGTAAGTTACAACCCAATGATGCACGACAAGGCAGTCCAAAATATTCATAGCTCTATCTCGCGGAATCTTTGAACGGCTGCTAAATCTTAGCAGAGATGGTTTAAGAACTTTCACCGGATATCAGCTAGGACACTGCAGACTGAGGCACCATCTACACAAAATGGGACTCTCTGGGGAAACGAACTGCAGGTTTTGTGGGATAGACTTATACATCTTTGAGAACGCTTATCAGCTCCATCCAGAATCTAGAACATGGCTCCGTCCAAAGTGCTTAATTTTATTAATAGCCTAAGGTTGGAGTGACTAGTTAAAGGTTAGCCCAATAGATCTAGCCAGGTCGCAGCGCTATATGTACTAATAATAATAGTTATGATGAGACACCTCAAAAAACCAGAAATGGTGTTTCAGTGATGCACAGAAATATTCATCTTTTTCCATTTATAATTTGCACCAATGAGAATTTTGGCAAAAATTGCATGTAGACTGAAATTTATGCATAGCAGCTAGATGGCCTTGAAGATGAAGAGCTAAGCAGCAGTCAATAAATCCACAATGAGCCATGACTTGCTATTATAGAATGCTTTATAACATATTTTTGTAGAAGTTTCGAGATACACAGAGGTGGAAGATATGACTTAAAGATATGACTTAAAGAGTACAAGTGAAGCATCAAGCAAGCATTTAATGTAGCAGCAAACTATGAATTGGACCCGTACTTCCACGTGCAAATATCCGAACTGGTTAAATGATGGAAAACCTAAAAGCAAATGCGATAATTTTAAGTAAGTTTGGTGGTTCGACTCGAGACCAGCCCTAACTCATAGTAGAAGTTATGATATGATCTGTTTATCTTTTTAATGCAAATGAATGACTTGGCGTATACGCAACTTTCATTTAAATATTACTCCTGCTCGGTGTATTGAGCTTCGAACAATCGTGCACGTCCATATGTAGATACATATACATACATGCATATGTGTGTTCATATACCTATATTCAGTAAATAAATAAAAAAAAAATCCTTTAAAGTTGTGACTCCTTTAAATTTTAGAGAGCATATTTTATTCACATTTATCTTCGAAAACACAAGATGAATAGTAATTTATTTGCAGCTTACAACAATAAAAACTGTAAGGTTTATTTCACAAGTTTTCAGGAGCATTTAGAAAAGAGACGAAAGCTATCCAGAATTGATGAGAATTTCTTGGGAAATCCTTTGATTTACATTTGGCTAAAAATTTCCCAGATGTTTACCACTCGATTGGAAAGTATTTTTTCTATGTTAAGGATAATTATTATTTATAATTATATTATATAATTAATATATTTATAATTAAGCTAGCCGTGATGTGGGTTTGATGTCGTTGCTTTGTTGGTAAACCCAAAGCATTGGTGTCTCTTCATTGATTCATGTGTAAATTTTGGCTGGAGAAAATCGCCGCCACATCCCCACGCACACCGTCTTTGTAAAGTGGCGAAACTAAAGTAGTTTTTTTACTTGTCTCCTAAAAAGCCATCGTGGCGCATTATTGTTGATTTAAGAGCCGAAGAGAATAGACAAGCCTACGCCCAGTTGAGGGTGGTATAGCTGGACGGAGGAAACAGCGGTGGTCTTAACTTTGCTGTTTATTAGATTTATCAAATAGAGGAGGCGGTTCAGTCTTCTACTAAATAAATAGTAGAATACTAGCCGCAAGAAAAGTGGGCGTGCGTGGCTGCCACAAGCAGGGAATTAATCTTCTCAATACAGTCCAAGACCAAAGAGGATTTGACCTCGAAGGGCGACAGAGCAATAAGTACCGCCTGCACATCAGTACCGCCTCCAAGTATCCTCACCTTTTGATATTTGCTACGAAGGTTAATCTGCTTGGGCGCCAAGTTACTGAATGTTTCGGTCTAGCAAGCCGGACTTTAGGTGTAAGGAACAATACCCAGAGGCTGAATAAGTGTTCTCAAAAATACTTTTGCACGCCAGTGATACAGTACACTTCTTAGAAAATGTCTAGAATGCATTTTTTAATAGAGCTATTCCAGTGCCAGAAGGCTGGCGTGACCGCCACTCCCTATGAACTAGGTTCGATGCCTGGTCCAAGCAACATCAAAATTAGAAAACCTTTTTTCTAACAGCGATCGCCCGCGTAAAATTGTAGGTCCCTCCGTTTTGCGTTATCACACAGGACACGCACCTAATTGGCCAAAATTGGTAAACAAATATTAGAAGATATTTTTATATCGTTAACCCTTAAATTCAGTTGGATAAAAGATATGCAATCAAATACTCTCGACAGGAAATTGTTTGAAAAAAGATCTTATACATCATTCGGAAAAAATTAGCTTTATTATTTAATTGCTCTAATTGCTGGCTGTACCGCATACAAACTTTGAGCTATTTATCATTCTTTAAAAATGCTTTAGAAATTACGAAATTATTTAATTCGTATCGAGATTTTGCTGCGCTTACTATATGCAAATACAAATAAAAACAATAAAAGATAGAGGGTAAGTAATCAAAATTATCAATCTAAGTATGTAAAACAAGTGCGAAAAAGTTGACATGACAGGAATTTGAAAAAAAAATAAAATTAAACGTGTAAAGTGCATACACTTGCGAAATTTGTTTATAACCAAATAGGGTGTTCCAGTAGGGTACTCAAATAGAACCGAAAATCGCATCCGAGTGATAAACAAATCAATGTTCAGAACTTGCTTTTGGACAGAGAAAAATTAAAAGAAAAAAAATTATTATGCCACTAAAATAAAGCCTCTTTGGATCCAGAATATATTTTTTATAATATGTAGAGAGAAAAATATCCTTCCCAAGAATGTAATGCCTAATAATTTAGTAAATAAATCCTTCATATAGAGAACATAAAAGAAAGAGTTTAACAATCACGATTTGTGAAGGTTTGATTGAATTTATTTTAATTTACGCGCCCTAACAGAAAGTTTAATACGAAGTAACGGAATTTTGAAGTAATTACAATACAAGAAGTGAACGTTAACCACAACAACTTAGTAATGCAACTCTATTTTGTTTTACAATTAATTTTTAACTAATTTCCCGATGAGCTAGAGACTTGAAATTTCAAACTTGGCTCAGAACCCGATGACATTGTAAATATGAAAGATGAATTTATCCGCTAGGTGGCGATTTGTTTCATATTACTTACATTCAAACCCCACACAAAATTTTGCCCGATAGGTGGCGCAGGAGTCGAGATATTTGAACAGTGCGTATTTCTGGTCCGATTTGTTTCATATTTGTAACCTATATTACTTAAATAGTGACAAATAACTCCAAAAAAAATTTAGCCATTGGATAGTGCGGGTGTCGATTTTTTCGATCCAACACTAGCAAAAGCTTGTCTTAATTATTATTTTTTTATAATTTGTTTTCGATGATGTTTATCGTTTTTAATAAATTTTTTATATTCTTGCCCATACTAAGCCTTTACAAATATACAAATTTGGATTTTTTTGATAAAAAAAAAATCAGGCCAATTATTAAAATCCATAGATAATCAAACAATTTTTAATTCAAGGAAATCTTATATTAACGAACAATCGAAATGAAAATCGGAAAAACCCCGAATTTCAAATGAAGTTAAGGTAAAAATTTTCCAGTTGGGGATCTAAATTCTTTTGGGCAGCACGGCAATCTTCAAGGTCACTAACGGAGAGTCATTGGCATGTTTCTAGCCGAAGCTAATACTCAAACAATTTTAAGCATTCATGTGTCAGAGAAATTTGCTCTTCATACATGGGAAAATTTTTAAGCTTACTGCTTACTAATAATATCAAAATTTTTATAATTTTTTCTATCAAAAAAATTGTACAAATTACGAAATTTTAAAAAGTTACACTTCAAATAAGACCACCCTTTATGTACGACTAAATATAGCAAAAAATTGTCTGCTGCAATAATTTGTAGCTATTGCGTCTACCAGCATCAACAATTGTCCATTGTGTTCTAGTTATTGTTGTTGTGCGGCTGTCGTCAGTGGTCAAGCGTTGACTCGTAGACTGATGGGTGGGTTGGGCGCTTAATTACCGTACATACATACATACATATGTGTACTGCGATTAGCTGCTCTCGTAGGCTGCTCCATTTTACGGTAGTAAAAAATAGTTGGCGGCAAAAGCAAGGCTTGTAAAGTAGTATTACATACTTCGTTTACTTCGCTATTAATCTTACTGTTACACTTTGTTTTTGCTGGTATTTTTTGTGATTTTTATTTTTATTTTTTTTTGTTATATCTGTTGTCAGTATTTCGCATTCGCATTTGCATACAATTTGCAATGTTGATGTTTTATTATGATTAATATTAGCTTTATGACTGACTTCAAACAAAGGTGGTAATTTTATTATTGCCGCAATTTAGCTATTGCATCTCGATCGACAACCGCTTGTAGTGACACCTCCATACGTCCAATTGCAGCTGCTGAGCGCTGATTGAGCTTTAATGCATTGTGCTAATGGAGCTGCTGTAGGCGTTTGTCACAAGATGTTGGTTAGTTGAACAAAAGGTGGGTATTTGGGTAAGTATAGCACATTTTCGCATAACAGTTTTTTTTATTGTAATGAACAAAATTTGAGAAATATAAAAGTATATAAATTTGCTAATTTGTTTTGCTGGCTGGAATTTGTTTGAAAAGCTAAATGATTGCTAATGCCAACGGGTCGTTAAACCCCAAACTACAAAACAATTAACATACCTACATATATATGTATATATGTATGCACACTAGGGTGCATCACTCTACATACAAAGAAAAAAAACTGTTCGGTTTTTTCGTCGCAAATATTTTGGAAAAACATTAAGCTGGACCGATTTAAAAATGCCTGAAAAAATTAAATTTTTCATATATAAAAATTGTTTTCAAAAATATTTTTTCAAAAAAATCACCTCGGATAGTAAGAAAATAGTTAAACTTAAAAGGCATAAAACTATTTAAAAATTTGATCAACGCAATCAAAAATAATAAAATTCTTGGAGTTTTTTTTAAACCGTCCAGCTAACGTAAGTTTTAATATTTTTCCGAATATTTTGGCGGAATTCTTAAGCAACAGTAGAACTTCGTTAACCCGGATCAGATAAAGCCAGCTCAATCCCGACTATGCGGGAATCCGGATGACCAAAGACATCAAAATTCGCGAGAAAAATTCCTACTGTTTGTTAATTTTTTATGATAAAAAAACTCCAAAATTGACGTCAATATAATGGTATATTGGCTCAATATTTATTTAAAAAAGTCGGATACTTTTGTTTGCCGAATATACTTTTGCGCAATCCGGACCGTGGTCAGGCTGGATTACAAGGTAAATAATAGAATTTTTTAATTTTTTATTTTTTAGATCATATTCGAATTAACGAAGTTCTACTGTACTCGTATAACACTCAATATTAAAATTTCGGCGAAAAAACCGCCAGTTTTTTTGATGAGGCACCCTAATATACACACATACATATGTTTTGGTATATTTTGGATACTATTTTTAGCGAGATATCTCATCCCATTGTATTTGCTTGGTGTTGGCTAACCTCTTCGGGGCAATGTTTGAAAATAAGCGTCAAAGGTCAGTGCTGGAGTTGCATATGAATTCATCATCCTAAAGTATTGTTGGCAAATAAAAGAAAAAGACCGCAACAAATTTGTTTGAAATAAGAGTGAAAAGAGTAGTGGTAAAAATTTCACGGTGAAGGTTAAATTCAGCTTGGTTCAAAACTGGTAAAAAACCAATAATTAAGGTAGTCAGTGCTTTGACAAATTAATTATTGGCTTGCGTAAATTTGGGTTTAAGAAAACTATTTATTTTTCTTTTCTGTGAGAAATATAGATACATAAATACACCAATATACACAAATAAATTGTTGCTCTTGAAAGGAATATCAGAAGAGGTGGTTGAACGCGTTTAAACGGTTTGTGGCAGGGAAGGACGGAAGGAAGTAGGTCGACCGGTTAGAACTCCAGAACTCTTTAGTTTGCAGAGCTCCCTTGTCCGTCACCAATCAATGCATGGTTAGAAGTATCAAGTGCTTTTCAATATTTTCGAAAAGTGTTCACTGAGATGACTTAGAGCGCATAAGTCCAGAAGTAGACCAAATGTAGTCAATTGAGCCCCATGATTTCTTTATTCAGCGACAGTTTCTCAATAACTAATGTTAAAAGCCAGCAAATATCATAAGGATATGGAATACGAAAACTACAAGGCATGCGTATAGACGATAAACACAAATAAGGACAAACAACTCCAGCGGAACAGAACGAAAAATGATGAAGAAATGAAATAACGACGCCAAAATCGATTTGCAACCTTAACCTTTGCTGAGTTTTTTGTGCAAATTTTGTGTCCGACCCCTAGCTCCCCTTCGATGATTGTCTCATTTCCGAGTCGTCACTGTCTTTCCCTTCGCTTATTGTAACTAATGAAGACGTTATAAGAGCCATAGAATCGCTGAAATCCTCCAAACAAATGAACGCGGATGGACTTTCGGTGATTATTTTCAAAAAGAGCCCGCTAACGCTTATTTTCAATAAAACTCTAACACCTGGTATTTTTATAGATGACTCGAAAAGAATGATGTTAGTATTATAGACCGATTTCGAAGATATCCACAGGCTCTCAAATTTTCGAGATTGTTGTTAAAGAGAACCTCTCACTTTCGATTGGTAGTCTTATCTATTGTAACCAGCATGGATTTGTCAAGTGTAGGTCAACGGTAACAAATCTTGCAGTTTTACGGAAGACTGTTTCGCTGCCTTTCGTGAAGGGATTTAAGTCAAGGCAGTGTTTTAGCATCCAAAATTTGGGCTTTAGAATTCCATTATATTTTTCTTGAGTAGATTAAGTCCTATCTGAGTAATAGACTCTGTGTGGTTGCCTTATATAATACCTCTTCCCAAACTTTTGTTGCATCCGCAGGCGTACCTCAGGTTAGCATCTTAGGAGCTTTGTTATTTATATACAATTTTAATAAACGATATCTGCTCATGTTTCGCAACTTCTATATTTCTTTTATATGCAGATGATCTTAAAATATAGCCAAGAATTAAAATCTTGCAATACTCCTTTGTTCTTCAGTTGGAATTTGATAATATTGTGTCTTGGTGCGCTCCAAATCGTCTTAGCTTGAATGTTAATAAATGTTCTCACTCTTCCTTTACGAGAAAGCAAACTTCAATCTCCACGTGCTATCATATCTCTGGGACTTTCCTCAAATATGTTACCGAGGTTAAGGACTTTGGTGTATACTTTGATACGAAACTCGGCTTCTCCACGCATATAATTTATATTTTCTGTCTGCGTTTGCGGACCCGTATGCACGGAAGTTCCTATACACTACGCTAGTAAGATCTAGGCTTGTTTTATTTGCAGAGCATATATGACATCCAATATATGCCGAATAGAACGAATTCAAAAAGTTTTCATCAAATCCTGCTCTTCGCTCACTGAACTTTAGTAGTTCTTCTTTTTGCAGGAATATATTCGGCAAATTTTATCAGATTTTTAGCCTGGGAATCGCCTGGATTTTTTTTTTTAAATTTTATTGAACAATACCAGTGCCACTTTTTGACAAACTCTACACCGACTATATTTAAGGTCTCTATCTGTAATAATTAGTTAATGCCGGTATATATTATGTTGCACAGTGTATAACTATGAGCTACTATTTTATATATATATATAAATAGAACTCAAATAAAAATAATCGATTAAAGCTCAATTCATTTTCAATATTATTATTAATGATTTCCTCGCAAAAGGAATTGACTATTAATTATACGCTTGTCAATGCGATCGATACCAGTTCTCCATTGTCTACATAGTTAGTAAACTCAGCGGGTAAACTTGAAAGTGAAAGGTGTAATTCTGCATGTCAGAGAACTCTTAATCAACGCTGTACATCTAAATACTTAGCTACTACATATGTATATGTAGTTAGTAACTATGAACTTGTACACCGAGCGACATAAGTAGGATGTTATGATGGCCGTGAAAAATATAAAATTCGATTAATAAATTAAATTTATTTAGCATTTATTGGTAAATCTTATTAAATGGTGTGACCTAAACAGGATAGATTAGAAATTTATTTATAAAATTTTCTTTTTAAAAAAAAATAATGAGAACATAATGCACTTGTGAGGCTGATTATTTTTTCAAGAACGTGCCAATTTTTTCTAATTTAATGAAGCGGCGCGAACTTTGCTAGAACCAAAGTATAACTTCCTGGGTATTAAATGAAATTTTGTATAGCGTTTTTTTTTGATAAATACTTAATTTTTGTTTTAAACCTGCTAAAATGTAATACTTGAAGGAAATTTCCTATTAGTTTGCACAGTTTTCAACAAATTCAAGTTGTGTCTACATTTTTGACACTCACTGTGGCCTGCATTTACCCACAGCAAACAACACATGCAGAACAAAGAACAAGTACATACTTAAATAATATCTATTTTTATTATTTTTTGTTTGATTAAATAATTTGAATATGTCTAGTTTAATGCAAATTTCCTACCTAAATACGTGTGGCGTGAAAGGTCAGTGTGAACAGACTTATCGTGTTAAGAAAAAAGTATAGCAAAAAGAGCTAAAATGCAATACATATATTTACGTCAATAACGAGATTTGCATTACTTGTAGGGAATATATTTCTTATGCAATTAAATGTAGTTATTGCAAATTCAGCAGTGATCGCCTTGTCACTTTTCGTATAAATATAAATTATTGTGTGTCTTATTAGAAGCGGCTTAGTTGTTATTCAATCCGGGTTAGTGGAGCATAGCTCTGTCTTGGTCTTGGTCTACGGACGCTACTGCAATTTATTAAAACTTGGACAGAGGGATTTCTTATATTAATGGGGAATTAAAGTAAAAGATACATAAAAATTGAATTTATGTTTAGATTATAGAACACAAATCAAAATTTTAAATATTCTGCATTAAAATTTAAGAAGGTTTGAAACCAGAAAATATGTTTTCTTCCTCCAAATGTAGTGACGGTCCGAGAAGTTCTATCAAAGAAATACTTTGAAAAGGTTTTCCGGGAAAATTCTTGTTCCGATCTAGTTCGCTTCTAGTGCTTTAAGAATCAAGATTAGGTCGTGTAAACATCTTTTGTAACAAAAAGCTGCTGAATTTAACACAGGACTTAAAAGG
>NW_023458566.1:8268269-8277274 GCF_013731165.1 Rhagoletis pomonella
CCTTTTAAGTCCTGTGTTAAATTCAGCAGCTTTTTGTTACAAAAGATATTTATCACGGCCTAGTCATGGTTCTTAAAGCACTAGAAGCGAACTAGATCGGAACGAGGATTTTCCCGAAAAATCTTTTCAAAGTATTTCTTTGATAGAACTTCTCGGACCGTCACTACATTTGGAGAAAGAAAACACATTTTCTGGTTTCAAACCTTCTAAGATATTAATGCAGAATGTTTAAAATTTTAATTTGTGTTCTATAATCTAAACATAAATTAAATTTTTTTGTGTATCTTTTACTTTAATTTCCCCATTAATATAAGAAATCCCTCTGTCCAAGTTTTAATAAATTGCAGTAGCGTCCGTAGACCAAGACCAAGACAGAGCTATGCTCCACTAACCCGGATTGAATAACAACTAAGCCGCTTCTAACAAGACACACAATAATTTATATTTATACGAAAGTGACAAGGCGATCACTGGCGAATTTGCAATAACTACATTTAATTGCATAAGAAATATATTCCCAACAAGTAATGCAAATCTCGTTATTGACGTAACTATATCTATGTATTGAATTTTAGCTTATTTGTTACACTTTTTTCTTAACACGATAAGTCTGTTCACACTGACCTTTCACGCCACACGTATGTATATAGGAAATTTGCATTAAACTAGACATGTTTACATTATTTAAGCAAAGAAAAAATAATAAAAATAAATATTATTTAAGTATTTGTTCTTTATTCTGCATGTATTGTTAGCTGTAGGTAAATGCAGACCACAGTGAGTGTCAAAAATGTAGACACAACTCGAATTTGTTGAAACTATGCAAAGTAATACGTATCCAAGTATTACGTTTTAGAAAATTTAAAACAAATATTAAGTATTTATCAAAAAAAAAACGCTATACAAAATTTCATTTAATACCCAGAAAGTTACACTTTGATCTTTAGAAATTGAGATATCAGCGCAAGCTTCAGTAAATTTAAAAACATTGGCACGTTCTTGAAAAAATAATCAGCCTTACACGCGCATAATGTTCTCATAGTGTATTATTTTTATAAAAAAAGGAAAATTCTTTAAAAGTATATCTAATTTATCTTATTTTAATAGGATTTACCAATAAACGCTAAATGAATTTAATTTATTAATCGAATTTTATATTTTTCACGGCCATCATAACATCCTACTTATGTCGCTCAGTGTACAAGTTCATAGTTACTAACTATATACATATATGTAGTAGCTAAGTATTTAGATGTACAACGTTGATTAAGAGTTCTCTGACATGCAGAATTACACCTTTCACTTTCAAGTTTACCCGCTGAGTTTACTAACTATGTAGACAATGGAGAACTGGTATCGATCGCATTGACAAGCGTATAATTAATAGTCAATTCCTTTTGCGAGGAAATCATTAATAATAATATTGAAAATGAATTCAGGTTTAATCGATTAGTTTTATTTGAGTTTTATTTATATATATATAAAATAGTAGCTCATAGTTATACACTGTGCAACATAATATATACTGGCATTAACTAATCATGTCAGATAGAGACCTTAAATATAGTCGGTATAGATTTTGTCAAAAAAAGGCACTGGTATGTTCAGTAAAATTAAAAAAAAAAAGAAATCCCGTCGGTTCCCAGGCAAAAAAATCTGATAAAATTTGCCCAATCTATTCTTGCAAAAAGAAGGGTTGCCTCATTTTTTGTGCTAAATGAACTTTTGAGATCGAAAAAAACCACCGAGCTAACTCTAAAATGGTCTTCACATTAGGCGATTTTCCAGGCAATTTTAGAGGCGGATAATTGATTCAAAATGTAGCCCTTGAGAGAGGACAAATGTAGGGTAAATAATTATACTTAGAAAACTCCACGTATAACAGTTTAACACGGCGTAGTTTCCGAAATGGTACATTGAACGCTACTTTTTATAAGAGGTTAGAGCAATCGACAGATCTATTCTTAAAGTTTTCAACAAAAGAGCAAGTGAGAAAAGCAAAACTTTGACAAAGCTAAAAGCTGACAACGACATTCGTGTGGTGGTATAGAATCACAAAAGTTCAGTGAGCAAGTTTTTGATTCTTGGCAATATTTTAAGATCATATGCATATAACAGAAATTTAGAGGTTGCGAAACATGAGCAGATCTCGTTTATTAAAATTGTATGTCAATAACAAAGATCCTAAGATGCTAACCTGAGGTATGCCTGCGGATGCAACAAAAGTTTGGGAAGAGGTATTATATAAGGCAACCACACAGAGTCAATTACTCAGATAGGACTTAATCTATTCAAGAAAAGTAGAATGGAGTCCTAAAGCCCAAATTTGGATGCTAAAACTCTATGTGAAACTTTGTCGAAAGCTTTCGGAAAATCAGTGTAAACTCAATCGACTTGAGTCCCTTCACAAAAGGCAGTGAAACACACTCTGTAAAAACTGAAAGGTAAGACCACCAATCGAAAGTGACAGTTTCTCTTTAGCAACAATCTCGAAAATTTTAGAGACTGTAGATAATTTCGAAATCGGTCTATAATTACTAACATTGTTCTTGTTGCCGCTTTTAAATTTGGCGTTATGAATAGGTACTATTTTCCCGTCATCTATAAAAACGCCAGATGTTAGAGATTTATCGAAAATAAGCGTTAGAGGCTCAATCAGGGAGGAGCACTTTTTGAAAATAGTCGCCGAACGTTCATCCGCGTCCATTTTTTTTTTGAGGATTTTAGCGGCTCTATGCCTCTTCTAGCAGTGACGACTCGGAAATGAAACAATTATCGAAGGTAGCTCGGCATAGCACACGAAGTTGGCATAAACAAATCAGCAAAGCTTAAGAATTCTAATCACGCACTGTCTGGCGACGGACAAGGGAGTTCTGAAAAATTTAGAGGCCACTGATTGACGTTCTAACCGATCAACCTACCTAATTCCGTGCTCCCCTACCACAAAGCCTTACGCATTCAACCACCTCTTCTGCTTTTCCTTCCAGCGCTTATCCCTTTAATGGCAATGCAAAGAACAGTTGATCAACTACATAGTCAGTTATGCATGTACATATATATATTGCTCACAGAAAAGAAAAATAAATAGTTTTCTTAAACCCGAATTGACTCAGGCCAATAATTAATTTGTCAAAGCACTGACTTAATTACTGGTTATTAACAATTTTGAACCAAGCTGAATTTAACCTTCACCGTGAAATTTTTACCACTACTCTTTTCACTCTTATTTCAAACAAATTTGTTGCGGTCTTTTTCTTTTATTTGCCAACAATACTTTAGGATGATGAATTCATATGCAACTCCAGCACTGACCTTTGACGCTTATTTTCAAACATTGCCCCGAAGAGGTTAGCCAGCACGAAGCAAATACAATGGGATGAGATATCTCGCTAAAAATAGTATTCAAAATATACCAAAACATATGTATATATGTATATTAGGGTGTCTCACCAATTTTAATACTGAGTCTTATACGAGTACAGTAGAAATTCGTTAGTCCGGATATGATCTAAAAAATAAAAAATTAAATAATTCTATTATTTACTTGGATTACGCAAAAGTATATTCGGCAAACAAAAGTATTCGACTTTTTTAAATAAATATTGAGCTAATATACCATTATATTGTGTCATTTTTAGAGTTTTTTATCATAAAAAATTAACAAACAATTTTTCTCGCAAATTTTGATGTCTTTGGTCATCCGGATTCCCGCATAGTCCGGATTGAGCTGGCTTTAACTGATCCGGATTAACGAATCCTACTGTAGTTTAAGAACTCCGCCAAAATATTCGGAAAAATATTAAAATTTACGTTAGCTGGGCGGATTAAAAAAAAACTCCAAAAATGTCATTACTTTGATTGCGTTGATAAAATATTTAAATAGTTTTATGCCTTTTAAGTTTAACTATTTTCTTACTATCCAAGGTGATTTTTTGGAAAAATATTTTTAAAAACAATTTTTATTTATCAAAAATTTAATTTTTGCAGGCATTTTTAAAGCGGTCCAGCTTACGTAAATCTTAATGTTTTTCCTAAATATTTGCGACGAAAAAGCCGTACAATTTTTTTTCTTTATATGAAGAGTGACGCACCCTAATATGCATACATACATACATATATATGTAGGTATACTAATTGTTTTGTAGTTTGGGGTTTAACGACCCATTGGCATTAGCAATCATTTTGCTTTTCAAACAAATTCCAGCCAGCAAAACAAATTAGCAAATTTATATACTTTTATATTTCTCAAATTTTCTTCATTACAATATAAAAAACTCTTATGCGAAAATGTGCTATACTTACCCAAATACCCACCTTTTGTTCAACTAACCAACATCTTGTGACAAACGCCTACAGCAGCTCCATTAGCACAATGCATTAAAGCTCAATCAGCGCTCAGCAGCTGCAGCTGGGCGTATGGAGGTGTCACTACAAGCGGTTGTCGATCGAGATGCAATAACTAAATTGCGGCAATAATAAAATTACCACCTTTGTTTGAAGTCAGTCATAAAGCTAATATTAATCATAATAAAACATCAACATTGCAAATTGTATGCAAATGCGAATGCGAAATACTGACACCAGATATAACAAAAAAAAAATCACAAAAAATAGCAGCAGCAACAACAAAGTGTAACAGCAAGATTAATAGCGAAGTAAATGAAGTATGTAAAACTACTTTACATGCCTTGCTTTTGCCGCCAACTATTTTTTACTACCGTAAAATGGAGCAGCCTACGAGGGCAGCTAATCGCAGTACACATATGTATGTATGTATGTACGGTAATTAAGCGCCCAACCCACCCATCACTCTGCGAGTCAACGCTTGACCACTGACGACAGCCGCACAACAACAATAACTAGAACACAATGGACAATTGTTGATGCTGGTAGACGCAATAGCTACAAATTATTGCAGCAGACAATTTTTTGCTATCTTTTGTCGTACATAAAGGGTGGTCTTATTTGAAGTGTAACTTTTTAAAAATGTCGTAATTTGTACCATTTTTTTTTAGAGAAAAATAATAAAAATTTTAGTATTATTGGTAAGCAATAAGCTTAAACATTTTCCCATGTATTAAGAGCAAATTTCTCTAACACATGAATGCTTAAAATTGTTTGAGTATTAGCTTCGGCTAGAAATATGCCAATGACTCTCCGTTAGTTATCTTGAAGATTGCCGTGCTGCCGAAAGAATTTAGATCACCAACTGGAAAATTTTTACCTTAACATCATTTGAAATTCGGGGTTTTTCCGATTTTCATTTCAATTATTCGTTAATATAAGATTTCCTTGAATTTAAAATTGTTTAATTATGTATGGATTTTAATGATTGCCCTGATTTTTTTAACGAAAAATTCAAAATTTGTATATTTGTAAAGGCTGATCAAGAATATAAATAATTTATTAAAAACGATAAACATCATCGAAAACAAATTATAAAAAAATAATAATTAAGACAAGCTTTTGCTAGTGTTGGATCAAAAAAAAATCGACACTCGCACTATCCAACGGCTAAATTTTTTTTGGAGTTATTTGCCACTATTTAAGTAATATAGGTAATAAATATGAAACAAATCGGACCAGAAATACGCACTGTTCAAATATCTGGACTCTTGCGCCACCTATCGGACAAAATTTTGTGTGGGGTTTGAATGTAAGTAATATGAAACAAATCGCCACCTAGCGGATTAATCCATCTTTCATATTTGCAATGTCAACGGGTTCTGAGACAAGTTTGAAGTTTCAAGTCTCTAGCTAATCGGGAAATTAGTTAGAAATTAATTGTAAAATAAAATAGAGTTGCATTACTAAGTCCTTGTGGTTAAGGTTCACTTCTTGTATAGAAGTTACATCAAAATTCCGTTACTTCGTATTAAACTTGCTATTAGGGCGCGTAAATTAAAATAAATTGAATCAAACCTTCACAGATCGTGATTGTTAACCTCTTTCTTTTATGTTCTCTATATGAAGGACTTATTTACTAAATTATTAGACATGACGTTCTTCGGAAGAATTTTTTCCCCTCCAAATATTATACGCACTATATTCTGAACCCAAAGACATTTACTTTAGTGGCATACTATTGTTTTATAATTTTTCTTTGCCCAAAAGCAAGCTCTGAACATTGATTTGTTTTTCACTCGGATGCGATTTTCGGTTCTATTTGAGTACCCTACTGGAACACCCTATTTGGATATAAACAAATTTCGCAAGTGTATGCACTTTACACGTTTAATTTAATTTTATTTTTTTTCAAATTCCTGGCATGTCGACTTTTTCGCACTTGTTTTACATACTTAGATAGATAATCTTGATTACTTACCATCTATCTTTTATTGTTTTTATTTGCATATAGTAAGAGCAGCAAAATCACGATATGAATTAAATAATTTCGTAATTTCTAAAGCATTTTTAAAGAATGATAAATAGCTCAGAGTTTGCATGCGGTACAGCCAGCAATTAGAGCAATTAAAAAAAGCAAATTTTTTCCGAATGATTTTTTCAAATAATTCCTGCCGAGGATATGCGATTGCATATTTTGTATCCAACTGAATTTAAGGGCTAACGATATAAAATTATCTTCTACAATTTTACGCGGGCGATCGCTGTTAGAAAAAACGTTTTCTCAGTTTGATGTTGCTTGTACCAGGCATCGAACCTAGTTCATACGGAGTGGCAGTCACGCCAGCCTTCTGGCACTGGAATAGCTCTATTAAAAAAATGCATTCTAGATATTTTCTAAGAAGTGTAGTGTATCACTGGGGTGCAAAGGCATTTGTAAGCACACCTATTCTGCCTCTGGGTATTGTTCCTTACACCTAAAGTCCGGCTTGCTAGACCGAAACATTCAGTAACTTGGCGCCCAAGCATCTTCCAAGCGAAATTTTATGCCATCAGTCTATGCGCAGATTAACCTTCGTAGGAAATATCGAAGGGAAAGGATACTTATACTAAGTGATGTGCAGGCGGTACCTATTGCTCTCTCGCCCTTCGAGGTCAAATCCTCTTTGGTCTTGTACTGTATCGAGAAGATGAATGCCTTTTCTGAGCATAAAAGTATCCTACTAGTATAGGTACCAGGGTACAAGGGTTTCGAAGAAATGAAGAAGCTGATCAGCTAGCCAGACCGACTGCTGCCTCGTCCCCGATAGGACCGGAGCCCTGCCTTACGGTGGGAGCCAATACGATAAAGGAGGACCTCAAGAAGGAAAACATTGAAGTGATGGCATTGTATTAGCGAAATATCACTGCAGGCTAAGGGGCCATTTGTTTAATCTGGCGATCTGGTCAAGCGACTTATGTCGCTTCTCTGACTCCTCCAATGAGACACCGTTTCCAAATGTTTATAACGTCCACCGTTGTGTATAAAAGTCAGTTGTAGCGGCCACGCACGCCCACTTTTGTTGCGGCTAGTATCCTACTATTTATTTAGTAGAAGACTAACCACCTTCTCTATTTGATAAATCTAATAAACAGCAAAGTTAAGACCACCGCTGTTTCCTCCGTCCATTTATACCACCGTAAACTGGGCGTAGGCTTGTCTCTTCTCTTCGGCTCTTAAATCAACTATAATGCGTCACGATGGCTTTTTAGGAGCAAGTAAAAAAACTACTTTAGTACTTTTAATAAATAATAATTATGCTTAACATAGAAAAAACATTGTTAGCTAAATGTAAATCAAAGGATTGCCCAAGAAATTCTCATCAGTTCTGGAGAGCTTTTGTCTCTTTGATAAATGCTCCTGAAAACCTGTTGAAATATACCTTACAGTTTTTATTGTTGTAAGCTGCAAATAAATTACTAGTCATCTTGTGTTTTCGAAGATAAATGTGAATAAAATATGCTCTCTGAAATTTAAAAGAGTCACAACTTTAAAGGAATTTTTTTTTTATTCTTTTATTTTTTTACTGAATATAGGTATATGAACACACATGTATAGGTATCTACATATGGACACAAACGATTGTCTGCAGCTCAATACACCGAGCAGGGGTAATAAAAGAAAGTTGCGTATACGCCAAGTCATTCATTTGCATTCAAAGGATAAGTAGATGATACCATAACTGCTACTATGAATTAAAATTTAGAATTACGGAAATGAGTCGCTAACACTGACTGCAACTTTAGTTTTCCTTTTTAGGGCTAGTCCCGAGTCGAACCACCAAACTTGCTCAAAATTATCGAATTTGCTTTTAGGTTTTCTATCATTTAACCAGTTCGGATATTTGCGCGTCGAAGTACTTGTCCTATTCATAGTTTGCTGCTACATTAAATGCTTGCTTCTTGCTTTTTAAGATTCTTCTTTTACTCTTTAAGTCATTTCTTCCACCTCTGTGTATCTCGAAACTTCTACAAAAATATTTTATAGAGCATTCTGTAATAGCAACTCATGTCTCATTGTGGGTTTATTGACTGCTGCTTAGCTAGAAAGAACCAAAATTCTTTCACAAAAACAAAATACTGGCTATATGCTGTATGTGTTCAAGGACATCTTACTGCTATACATTAATTCCAGTCTGTGTGCAATTTTCGCCAAAATTTAGAAAGGATGTATACTTCTGTGCATCACTGAAACAGCATTTCCGGTTTTTCAAGGTGTCTCATCATAACTATTATTACTAGTACATATAGCGCTGCGACCTAGCTAGATCTATTGGGCTAACCTTTATCTAGTCACTCCAATCTTAGGCTATTAATGAAATTAAGCACTTTGGAGGGTGTCATATTCCAGATTCTGGATGGAGCTGTTAAGCGTTCTCCAAGATCCAAACCTGCAGTTCGTTTCCTCAGAGAGTCCCATTTATGTAGATAGTATCTCAGTTTGCAGTGTCCTAGCTAATATCCGGTGAAAGTTCTTAAGCAGCCGTTCAGAGATTCCACGAGATGGAGCTATGAATATTTTGGACTGTCTTGTCGTGCATCATTGGGTTGTAACTTCCAAGTCCTCCCATCACATCAGAAGTTCAGCTTTGTATCCTCTGTATGGACCAAAGAAAGGCTGA
>NW_023458566.1:8277374-8323445 GCF_013731165.1 Rhagoletis pomonella
ATCTTTTGTAACAAAAAGCTGCTGAATTTAACACAGGACTTAAAAGGAGCGAGTTCTAAATTCCACAATTTCGAACTAATTAGTTCGCTCCACATTAGGCTAAGTGTTTGGCCGACCTTTTCCTCCAATTTATTTTGTGCGTCCTTGTGTTATATTGCGAAATGGAGGGACCTACAATTTTACGCCTCCTCCGACCGGCAAATGAAATTTTATGAGAAGCTTTTTCAGGACAGAAATACATTCGGAATTAGAAAAACATTTTCTAATTCAGATATTGCTTGGACCAGGGATCGAACACAGGTCCTGAGGAGTGGTAGTACGTACCTATAGCCACAGTGGACTATTACGAAGAGGAGAAAAAACAGCACTAACCTGCTGAGCCACTTCCTACCCTAAATAAATTGAGGACGCTCAAAAGTTCCATCAACGATATCTCTTCCAAACCTATCAAGTGGTGAGACCATACATAGGTAGGTCATTTAATTCATCCAAATTCTCTTCGCGACACAGTACTCTGAGATAATGCCAGTAGGAGCTCTTGTATTAGCTAAAATATACTCATGTTAGGAAGGATGCAACAGTATTGCCATGAAAAGACTGACTAATCTTCAGGTCCTCCGACTAGAGAACGGCGGCGGTTTCCTGCAGTATCTGTGAACCATCAGCTTAGATGGATATACATACATACCATTATCTGCCATTGGTAGCCATCGTTCCATTCTTTTCTGGTCCAAAACCATAGATGTGTCTTTGTATTGAGGTTCCAAACCGGTATAAGGCAACTTTGATTCCATGAAGCGGTTGCAGGCATCCCTCCCCAGGTGCGCTATTTAGCACCCTCGATATGCTTAAGCATGCGAGTCTTTTCTCTTTACCAATTATTTAATTTCCATTCCTTTTGACCGATTACTGTGCTCAAAATTGTCAAATGTTTTCCAAGAGTCAGTTTGCTGACTTAATAAGCCGTTAGATTCCTCTAAGTCTCTATTTTAAATTCTTTTTTAAACTTAGTTTAGAATCAAGAACGGCAACAAGGTTTATGGATTGGAGAATCAGAGTTGCTTTCCTTAAACTTGGCCAAGAAAGGGCATTAATCTTTGATTTTGTTGTGAACAAGACCATTTCTGTTTTGGAGGAATTAACCTTGAAGCCTTGATTGAGCGCTCATCAAAATACCTCATTTAATCCTACAACTCACAGAAAGTTCAGAGATGCCTTCTTAGCTGAGTCAAAAAATTGATAGAAATAATTTGACCAGGTCCACTTTATTCAGATTTCATTTGAGCCTGCAGAGCCTCGTGAGTATACCTGTTATAATTCCTACCTTATCTTTAAGCAGGTTAATAAGAAGTCTATATCTTGTCCGCTACCTCATTTACCTTTATTCCCTTGTGACGTGGTGCCCAAAGTAACTGAATGCTATTGTTTTCAATAGAAACCCTCAAGTATGAGTTCAATGAATACCCAGTAAACCAGCCAGGGTATATTCCTTAAAGTCTAATGATCTAAGTGCCGTGACGGTACGCATATTGCGGATGCTAGTCCTGATTTGTATGTATGTACATATGTGGGTCAACCTTTTCGTATACATACAGTCCCATCCATATTAGAAAAGATTCCCATTGTATACTCACCTGCTTCCTATTTCTCAGGAGTTCCCACTTTGATGTAATGTATCCTTTGAACATCAGACTTGTGGGCCTGAACCTGTTTGCCAGTGTATAATCATCTTTCCTTGGCTTTGGAATGAAGGCTA
Organism: Rhagoletis pomonella; assembly: GCF_013731165.1. Taxonomy (NCBI): domain Eukaryota; kingdom Metazoa; phylum Arthropoda; class Insecta; order Diptera; family Tephritidae; genus Rhagoletis; species Rhagoletis pomonella. The sequence goes on from NW_023458566.1 coordinate 8,279,131, forward strand.
ACTAACTTTTTTCCAAAGATTCCGCACGTGTTCACGTGACAGACACACCCAATTAATTCTTATTAGAGCCCCTATACGCCTATATCCCACACACTTTAGCATCTTCGAATACACACAAGCTGGACCCGGTAACGTACTCAGAGTCATCACACCAGTCTGCTACTTGGATGCTTTAAATTTGGTTAATGAACGCTAGCAAATAGTTTAGCATCCATAGCGTAAATAGAGTTGATATGGGGAGACCAGCTAATTGCGAGCGGTTGGAAATTGTCAAACTCATTCTAGTTCCGAAACATAAATTTGTTGTACCCAATGACTTCCCTGCAGGGAAGTTGACGATGCAGCAGCAATAAACTTGCTTCACATGTTGCATATATCCAAATTCCATAACCGAATATTTGAAGGTTTGTGAGTGCTTGGGTATAGTGCGCTGGGTAGGTAAAACTATATAATAATAGTAAATAATAATAATAAATAATAAATGAACCAATTTGCCATGAGCAAGCAAATATACCGCAAATTATATTACGTACGCATGCAAGTATGTATGTACGCATGTTTTGCATGTGCATTGCCCTTATGCATTTGTGCTATTTTTGTTCCCATACAATCAGAAAGTAGTAGAAATAGTATATGCAATTTTTGTGATATAAAATGACAAACAAACAAGCAAATGATTTGTTGCAATAGTTGCAGTAATACTTGCCATTGTATGGCGGCTTGTTGTGAAAGGCGTAAATACATTTATTTCCAGCATTTAGCTTCGAGCTGCAAGAGTGTCACATGCAACGCTTAAGCAACGCAATCCGGCTATTATTGGATGTCTTTACATTTACATACATATATGCACAAAAAGGTGGCTGAGAGGAGATAGAGTACCTAAGTATCACGTTCGGTATACGGTGACTGACAATTCAAATATGCGACTTAATTATGTATATAGGTTAAGTTAAGCTACATACCTACTTTCATATCTTTGCAGATGTTTTCAGTGGTACAAGTACTTAATAAAAAAATTATAAACAAATAAACTGCTGGTTTTTTGTTTTTTTCATAAACAATTAAGCTATTTATTTATAACGAACAACATCTTCTTCGCTTTTAGCGATTTTGTGCTATATGTACAAACATCTATTTTGAAATTATGAAAATTTATTAGAAATAATGTGACAAGTTTCCACGCAACGTTCAACAGAAAATATAGCAAAATTAAAGAAAGATTAGCTCTCGTAAAAATTAGTCATTTATATTAGCCTCTCCACACATCCTAATTGAGCGCGAATTCTTGGGATATATCTCCCTCATGGAAGTCGCTTTTGTTATTATTAATATTTTTGTTTTCTTTTTGTGGTTAAGTGTTTCCTTTCCCCTCAATGGTAATGATGAAAGTCATGATGATCGTAATGATGATGGTAAGGATCAAAAGCTATGGGATGATAGGCTTTGATTATAGGCGCTGCATGATATGTCTTCACAATGGGATGCACAATTGTCTTCAGCACTGGCACTACAATTGGCTTGATGATGGGCGCACTGTGGATCACCGTTGAACTTTGATGTGAAATGGCAGCTGGTATATGCACCAATTTAGTCACATGCAATGGTTCGTGATGATGATGATGATGCAGCAGTGGGTAGTCAATGTGTGGATAGTGACCATGCAGATAGCCTGGACGTGCGCTGGCCAAGGCGACGAGTGTGGAAAGTATTAGCGACTGAAATTGAATTAAAATGAGGTGTTAGTGAATAAAACAAAAGTTATTCATAGTAAGTTACTATATATTAAGCTTATTTCTCTATCCTATGTTGAAGTTTAAAGAAAGTGGATTCAATTAAAATCGATAATTTATATGAAATTAAGTTATTTCGTAGAGCTATCCCCGAAATCTCAACTGAACACGTAGAGACTTTTTTTTTAATACACATTTCAGAAGCGTTCCTTTGGCTGAATTTCGACCAAAATCGCTGCCTAACGGTTATATAAATATATCACAGGTGAGACCTAATCCCGCCACGATCCTTACGCTGAATTTTTCAGCGGCAATGACTGGATTTGCGGAGTCCCATGCGGTCGTCTATCAAATTGTCTACCGATCGACGCAAGCGTTTCTCAGGTGGGCACGTTTGCAATTAAAAAATTTCTGTAGTTCCAGCCATACCATAATTGTACGATGAAAAAAAACTGGGACGGTGGCTCAGGTTTCGAAAACTACTCTAGACACCGTGAGATAACCTCACCAAACCGCGGATGGCTTTGCCTAAAAGTCTGCGGCCGTTACTCTTACATTCCCTGCACTAGATCAGAGGTTCCCAAACATTTTTTTTCGTGGACCACTTTCAAAATTTTACAGGTTTGGACCCCCTGCTGCTACATTTCTACAATATTCCCAAAATACGCCAAAAAATGTGAAGATTAGAACGAAAGATGGAATATGCAAGTTTTTACAAGTAACATTCGCTGACCTACTTAAAAAAGAGTTCGGAAAGCCATCAAAATTATATTTTTCATATTAGATGGATGGATTAGATGGCTTCAAATAAGATGGAAGCTTTATTCCTCAGTGAGGAATTTTTGCGATCTCTGACTTAAAATACACTACTCAAAAAAATTTAGAGAGGCTTTAAAAAAGAAAATTAAAACTAAATATAGAGCCTATCGGATCCATATGCCGGTCTAGCTAAACAATTCTTTTTTTCTCGCAGATGGACCGTAAAAAAAAAACAAATTTTGAAAATTATTTTTCCGCGTTATCTATCAGGATTACATAAGAATCGTAGCTCCTAGAATTTTTAGACAAGAAATGTGAAAACTAGAACGCTAAAACTTCAAAGTGCTTTTTTAAAGTCTCAATACGACCATTTTCCACCGAAATAAAGCCTGTTAAAAGTCACCGCAAAATTTGGATTTTATTCTACCCTTACGGTTTTTGAGTAGTGTATTATCTGCTACATTGTTAGGCAAGGCCAAGCCAACACTTTTATTCTTTACTATCGAAGCCAGATAAATTTTTGTGGACTCCACTTACAACTCGTAAGCCCCCCTATTTTTTTCACGCCAACGTAGACCACCGTCGAGTCTCCCGTGAATCCCTGGGAGTCCACCTGCACCACTTTGGCAAACACCGGACTAGATCCTAACATGATCAGAGAAGGGATCAGAAAAGAGCTATTAGGGCTGAGAGAAATACACTGGAAAAGTACCACAGGATTTCGTCTAGCCGTAATATTTATGGGAGGGCGTCGGTTGATGTAACCTGATGAAACTAAGAGCACTATGCTACGATCAATGTCACACCTGCTGATATTATGGGTTAGTGAAGAACGGTTTTGGTTCAGAATTCGAGCCAATCCTAGTCTACCAACTGAATTCTAAATTGGAAAGCATCATTAACTGAATCAAAAGATTAGAAAATCCATTCAAGGTTCAACAGCCGCTGAAGTATTAATGATAATCTCAACAATTCGTTGAGAGCACAGTCGATATTTTTTAAGGAACTCTCGGCCTCTGCATCTTTGCATTCGGTCTATTTCATTACGATGAATAGCGGCGTTAGTGCAGGAAGCTACACGACAGATAAATTTATGACCTAAGCAGCCTTCGAGATTGCTTTTACGTAAGGGTATTTCTACCAGAGTTCACGGGCACTGTACTAGGAATGATGGATTTAACGACGGTTTGGAGGGCACAGAGCGAACATTTTGTAAGATACTTCTTGCCAGCGACATCATAGGCGATCATGGACCTTTTTAGGCCTTAATTTTGACAGGAACTCTGATCACAGATTGCCCGTTGGAAATCCAAAGCTTAAAAAATCACGGCTTGACCTGAAGACTTTTTTAACTTCTTTCCTTGTTTAGTATTTTTAGTTAAGTAGCTTTTAGTGGTAGCAGCAGAAAAGTCAGTACAACCTAATGGAATTGTGTCCCCCCTAGGAGCAGCCTAAATACTTTAACCTAACCGAATCTTGGCAAAACTTCTAGACCGGTCTCAAAACAAAAACCCTCCTTCGAAAGGGATGCACTATCTTTACAGTTTCATTCCCGATTGAACGCCCCGAAGTTGTGCATTCCATTCACTGCCATTAAGGCCCCAATCATTTCAACAACAGAAGGAACTAACTCCATTAAATTTCTTTTTCATTTGCTGCGCTTTTCTCTGCCTGCTCAACTTACCAGCTTCAACATTTTTACAGGCATCCAACCGCGTATCTACCGAACAGTGAATAATCCTGCGTGAATCCTTAATTCCGCGCTGCCCGAAAACAACTCACTACAAATTAACTGCGGGTTTTATTTCGCTACTTGCACGTTTGCGATTACTTTTTCGATTTTTTTTTTGATTTTTTGGTTGCGTTGCGTTGCGCTGCAATTTGAATGAGAACATCGACTGATGCCACCACCTCGCAGTTCACACTCTTATATATTTTTTCTTTTAATAGTTGAAAAGTGTATTTCAATTGTATGTAACCTAAACCATCGGCCACTTAGTGTCTTAATGCAGCAGACTTAGACGCAGCCATCGACATCACATTGGTAACAATGGCAATGTGCAATAGCTGCACCACCAACAACAACAACAACAACAAAAGTGATAGATGAAAACCAAACGGTTAGTGCAACAATAATTGGCCTCAACAATTACTGCTGCTGCCACATTGTTGCCGTTGCCGTCGCCGTTGCCGTCGCCGCTGATGCTGATGCTGATGCGGCAGCTGTTTCACTTACTTTGCATTTGTAGATATGTATGTAGGTAAGCACTTGCTAAAGGTACCAATTGTTGTTTTAGTTGTTGTAGTACAAATTTAAGTCATCGCCATTACGTGCATATCTATGTATACCCAAGTATTTCATATACATATCTACATATGTACTTGATTGCGCGTTAATCATGCCGTCTGCAAAATATGTACATTCTTCCATAAGTTGATGTTCAGTCGCTCATCTTTCATTCATTCACTCGTGAGCTCATTGCCGTTAAGCAAATACCGTTGCACATTGCGCCGCAGGTTTTGATAGTATTCACCAAAAAAAAAAAAATCTAACAGATATTTAGCATCCGTTGCCGCCAGAAAATCAGCGATTAAAATGTGCATTCTTGCTAACAAACACACAAACAAATATTAGCGTATGCATTTATGTGCAATTTCTGCTATTTGTACCAGTCTGCCATGCATAAGTGTTGTATTGGTATGTATTTTTTTTTTGTCAACTTTGCCGGCAGCTCGAAACTCTTCATTGCCTTTGGCTTGACACATCGTCTCTGCGCGGCACTTCGACTTCCACTTCCATTGCCGGCAGCCAGTTGCATTGTCCCAATTACATATTACACTTGAATGTTTATGTATGTAGTCAAGCTAGTGATGTCAGTTTAATTGCATAAAAAACTTAAGTTCTTGTATTGGCAGTGATTTGTATTTATTTATATTTATACGTGACAATGACATGATCGTCGCGACTGAGCAGTTAAAGCGCTAAACAAATGCATTACAAACAAATTAAAAAAATTAAAAAGTTTCCGCTCCGTTTTTGCGAGTATTAGTCTTTGGGCTAGATTCCACCGAGCTTTTGAGCCCTGTTGCCTTTAGAAATGTAAAATATTTAATAAACTGAAAATACTTTCAAAGAAAAGCTTTCTTAAAATACATCTATTAATATAATTGAATTTGCCTTTTTTAAATAGGTGGCAATCCTGTTAAAAATATTTTCTTAATAAAGCTTTCTTCAATCGAGTTCGTTTGGCAACCATATTGTAAAGTTTCGACGAACTTATATTTTGAAGCAGAATTTAACTTTTTAAGTAGGTGGCATCCCTTTTCAAGAAATATGATGTTTGTTAATCCAGATAATAAGCCAACGTCCAAGTTTATGCAAGCAAAGACCAGTAGACGTATTCACATAATCACTCACAAACTTTCCCAATTTTAATGTTAATAGAACTTCATTTGACTTAACAATTTTATTACTAAACTGGTGTCAACCCTCGTCAAAAATATATATAAATATATACAGCTTTCGCAAAACTTTTCTCTTTGAAACGCAAATTGAAATATTTTGTTGAACTTCTTAATTATATTGACTTAGAATTCCTAAAAAGGTGGCAGCTCTCTTTAAAAATATGTATGAAAAAAAGCTTTCACAAATCTCTATAATTTGATACCAATTTTAAAATTTTTCACTTAAATTGTGCCCCAAATTGATTCAAACTTTTTGAACAGATGGCAACCCTTATAAAAAATATTTTTGTAATGAATCGTCTTAACGCCTTTGGTTTGTTGCTACTTTAGCTTATCAATTAATCGATGTTAACTTTTTAAACAGGTGGCAACCACCTTAAAAATATTTCCAAAATAAATCATTTTGGTACCACTTTCGTTTCACATCTGCCCTCTTGTAATATTTTATTTACCTTATTAATTAATTGATTTTTACTTTTGAAAAAGCTGGCAACTCTCTTAAAAAAAATATGCAAGACCTATCTGTGTGCCAAATTGTATTCAAATACCTCCGGCTTTTTTAGCGTGAAAAATCAGCAAACATACTCACACACACACACTCACTCACAAGCTTTCCCATTGGCAAAATTAGTAGGAAGAAGAAAATAGGAACTTTCGATTTGGAAAGATAAGGAAGGAAAGATAAGGATAATATATTTTTAGAATCTGTTTAAAATCACATTTCGCTTGTGTAGCAACAATTAATTTCCCGCAGGGCCCAACCTATACAGACACACATACAAATGTTGGTAATTGTAATTTGCTTGCAAATATAAAAGCAAAAAAAAACTAAAAAAATACCAACTAATTCTTATAAAAATAAAGAATAGCAGCTTGCAACATAATTTCTGCTGCCGCCGGTAAAGTTTTTTTAAATCTTATTTTTGCTATTTTTTGTATCTTTTGCTGACGACCTTCATCTGTAGCAAAAGCAGCAGCGGTGGCAGCAACACTCGGAATAGCCAGTAGCTTTGGCAGCACCAGCGGCAGTTCTGGCAGTTGGCTTGGCACTTCTTATCTCAGCTCATTTAATATTCTTGCTGCCATGTTGATTGTTGGTTGGTAAGAAAACAGTAGCTGGCTTCTTTGGCATAGCCACGTTCGGCGTCATTTTAATTGCAGTTCGCATGCGACTGAACAACATAATTTGAAAATGTCCGAAATGCGCAGCGGAAGTTCTCACTTGCGTAATTTTGACGTGGGACGTGTATAAAGATTTGTTCTTTTCTAATCAAATGATTTTGTCCATTGTTCATTGGCTATGACTTAGTTCTCGAAAATGTATGAAGGTAAGTGAAGGTATGTGTATACCATACTCGTTGCCTGATGGCGTGTAAATTTGCCAGTAAATATTTAACGAATGTTTGTAATTAATTCTTTTTTTTAGATTTTTTATGCCAAAAACCAACTACGTAGTTAGTATCGCTCGTATGTATGTTTATAACGTGTCTTTAGTCTTCGCTCTTCATGTACCGTTTAACTAGCTTTTGAAAAGTTCAATAACGTTCTTTGTTTTGTCAAGATCTTTACTAAATAAATAACAACGAAAAGTAGTCAGTCGCTTTTTTGTTTAACTATTTTATCGCAGTTACATATGTATCTATATGTATAAAAGCAGGGCCGGATTTAAGCACAGGCTACATAGGCGCTAGCCAAGGAGCTCGCGTCACAAGGAGGCCAGCGCCACATGAAAAATTAAGAAAGAAAATAATCTAAAAATATAAACATATAACGCCAAAGATTGCTTCCCGAATGTAGAAGATGCATTAATAATGTACCTTATGATAAAAAACCAAGATCGGACGTCCCCAAAACATTGCCAAAAATCGACGCAGTTTTTTAGCAACTTCAAACTTACACTTTGTTATATTAAAATTGAATCGGCTATAAAACTGCTTACTAAGAATTTTTCTGAAAAATCTGATTAGAAATCTGCAAATTTATTGAATTTTCCTAAGTTTTGCACGAAGGTAGAGATTTCGTTTTAAAATCTTTTTGTTATATGTTTTGTTTGAACTATATTTTTTATAAAAAATTAGCGAAGAATAATTAAAATAAAAAATTTTGCATACATTTCGAAAAATTCTCTGCACCAATACTTTTGTCCGGCTCTGTACATATGTGCAAAATTACAAAACGTTTTTTTCCATTCAATACCCATTCTTCTATGCAAAAAAAAAAAATATATAACGTGGTTTAAAATTTACAAAGCATGTGTTGTTAGATTGTATAGAAGACCGCATCGTAGGTTTTAGCTGTAAGGTTAGGCAATGTATACAACTTTGTTTACAAAAACTAAAATCTGGAGGAGACCCATTTGGTGGTCGCCATTTGTCTTAATACAACCAGGGGGCGTCCGCACCACGGAAAGAGCCTAGGGGCCCATAGCTCCTGAATACGGCACTGTAAACAAGTATGTATGTATGTACACAGTAAGTAGAGTAGTAGAATCAGTTATTGCATAATCTTTTGTAAATTAACTCATGTGGAACGAATAATTGCTCACGTCTATGTTCACGATCATTTCATGAACATCTGCCGAACGGCGATGGCATTTAAAGCACAGTGGGGCTGAATGTTGTAAAATTTTAGACAATACAAATAAAAACTAGACACAAACATGATTCTTCTAAAAACAAATATTTTTAAAGCAAGCTTTCAAAATATATCGTAAATAAATTTTGAAATAAATTAGTTGGTTTTTTGCTTAAATTCAGAAAATTACTTCCGCAATGCAAATTTTCTTGACATTTTTGTTTACATATATTCGAACCACGGAGAACTCAAGATTCCCTGATCAACCTAAAGGCTGTGTGGCAATTACAGTGACTTTTTTATTTACGACACAATAACCTTAAATGCAACACTGAAACTTTTATGAAACACTTTTTAGTAAATGACTATCAATTTTTGCGCCATTTACTTTTCCACGAAAGCAGACAATCTCGTGTATTTTGATGAAAATGGAAAATGTTAATTTCGTGTGCTAATCTAATGAATGAAGAGATTAAAAAATTGGAAAACGCTTTCCGAACATATTCCTGGTATATACGGCACCGGACAAAAAGTATTTATACAAAGGTTTTCTGGCAATGTAGTCAAAGGTTTTTATCCTAATTTCTTTTCGTACATTTTTTATAATAATATACATAGTTCATACTGCAACAAAAAATATATCAAATAAAATCTGTAAATTTTCTGCAAAACTTAGGAAAATTAAATAAATTTACATAATAATTTGCAACTTTCTAATCGGATTTATTAGAAAAGTTATGCATTTTTATAGCTAATTCAAATTTAGTACAATAATGTGCAGATCTGAATTAGCTAAAATATCGCGTTGATTTTTGGCAATATTTTTTTGTTAACGATGTCAGTCAGTTTTTTCCATACGAAGGTTGTATGTATGAATGGTCGAATACATATGTTTTTTTTATGGAGCAAATGGGCAACACCTTCAACAAAAAAAAAAAAAAATAAAAAATTGCCAAAAATCGACGCAAGTTTTTGGGAACTAAAAAATGCTATTGAAAGGTTAAGCAAAGTATACAGTTCTCAAGAAAACCTGTAAATTCAAATAAAATTACGTTTAAGCAACTGAAATAATGAAAAATATTTCTTCAGATTTTTCTTGAGGGTTGTATGTTAAGGTTTATCTTGGTTAACACATCGTCGCTGAAATGCAAAAAAGCCGTAACTAATTAAAATTTTTTATTGCGATGAAATGCATCATAATCAATCAAAAAGTGAATTTCGGATTTTTAGTTAGTTACGGGTTTTTGTATTTCAACTGTGGGAAAGGGACTTACTTGATCGGTGCTTGTCATATAGTACAGTGTGGACTGTCTGTAAATTATATTAAAGCTAGTGTGGTTTTCTTCAGAAAAAGCAGAAGCAGTTAGGGTTTGAGTGTTCCGCTGTTCAATTTCTTTGACATGTATGTATATTAGGTGGAACTTTAATTCTCCCACACCTTATAATTGTCCAAAATGGAAAAAATATACCCCTGTTTTTGAATCAAAAAGTATAGTAGTAAATTGGATAGAATTATAATCTATAACAATAAAGATCTTTGGGATCGCGGACTTCTAAAGAAGCTAATTGTACTTTTAAAATCTTTATTATAATTTATATTGCAACTTAAGTCACCTCCGTGCTACTGTCTTCAATGAAGCATGAGTTCTGAAAGGCAGCCGCTGAATCTCATATACAGGGTGATTCAATAAGATTGCAGATTTTCTTATATAAATAAAACACAACAAAATTTGTTGAAATGATTTTTTTAATTTCATCATGGTTTTTAGTCTATAGAACTAATGCATGAAATAAAATAACCGCCAAATGGCCATCACGACTCCTCTGGTAACACAGGTTGCGCAAATAAGAATTTTTCATAATTTTTTGCCATAGTTCCGGTTGTATATCATTTATAACGTGGATGATTTCGTTCTTCAGCTCTGGAATCGTCTCGGCCTTAGAACACTTTTTACTTTTCACGTAGCCCCAGAGAAAGAAGTCCAAAGGTGTCAAATTATTGGATGTCGGAGGCCATTTGACCTCGTTGTTTCGTGAGGTAATGCGTTCTGGAGATTTCGTTCACAATACGTTCATTGTTTCCGACGCTGTATGGCAAGTGGCCCCGTCCTGTTGAAATCACATATTGTCTAAGACAAGTTCATCTAATTCAGGCCATATAAGGTTTGTTATCATGTCAAGATAACGTTCACCGTTGACCGTAACAGCGTTACCGCCTCGAATTTAGGTTGTCGCGGCCTGGTCTACACTTTCGACAGCAGTAATATTTTCAGCCGAACGACCCAGTTTCTTCGAATTTCTGCTCCATGACTAAGCTTGCAAAAGCTTGAAGTACCAATTTTCTGAAAAAAAACCATAACATTTCACAAATAATTGCTGAAAAATATTTGCATTACCCCTGAAGCACCCTGTATCCACTTTTTTTCGATTATATTAGTTAACTTAAAGTGCATTCTGTGTAATACTCGTATTAAAAAAGAATGTAGATCAATAAAGAAATATAAATCAAAACCTCGACGGTGGTTTTTGTAATAACAATTTGCATGAGCTCTGCTTTAGTTTCTCTGCTACATACTTGTTCTTGTTTTCCGTAATGGTCCTTGGTTGGTTGTGTGCATAAACGAGGTACTCGTGTCAAAAGTTGGGAAAAACATATGGTATGTGTATTTGTAAACACGTACTCAAGTGAAAATGTCAAGGAATGGCTATGTTGCTTGTAAATTTTCTGCCCACAATATTTGCTATGCGGATGACCACTATTCACTGAATGCCATGCAAGAGATGAACTTTACGACAAGAAGTTGAAGGATGCCCAAGTGATCTTGTTTGAATTATTTAAGTGCCCAAAAATGGTCTGATATATTTTCGATGAATGCACATTAGGATGGTCCAAAATAAGTAAATACGGGATTTTAATGCTCTCACCTAGGGTTGTTCTATATCGAAAAAAATAAACTTCTATATTTTTTTTTGGGGAAAAACAACTCTTCGTAGAAATGTTATAGAATTCTTGCAAATCAATCAGCCTTATCATGGGTTTAATTTTCCCCGAACCGGTTCACTCTTTTCACTTTTGGTTTCCATGGTTTTACTATGGGCGGTTGACAAATATTCGGGTGAATTTTTTTTCAGGCGAAACTCAGAATAAGGCAGAATATCTCTCGATTCGGAAAACTGTGGTTCTCTTCAAGAGGTTTCCAGTAACAATACCCAATTGTTTATTTAACAATTTTTTAATACTTTTATTCATTCCCCAATTGCATTTTCTCGTGGTTTTGGCGGACATATAAAATATAGTTACTATGAAAAATTGGTTAAATAAATATCTGGGTATTATTATTGGGAATCTTCTGAAGAATGCAAAACTTTTGAACGCTTTGAGAAACTTCTAAATAGTTTTTGATATATAACAATCCTAGGGGGTAAGAGCATAAAAATTCCGACTTTACTTTTTCACATGCATTTTTGAACCACCAAGCCACAAGACTGAATCACGAAATTACGCATTCTTGGAATTTTCCGTTAAAAAGAAGCATTACTGGCTGCGTTGTGTGGCATGTGGCCTCGCATTGTTGAAATCATATTTCGGCTAGGCTGAAATATAAAATTTCAGAACAGAAAACGGTATTAATCATAGTAAAAAGAGCGATCAGAATTTACGGTTTCGGAGTCTGCTTCGTCGTTCTTGAAGAAGTAAGGCCTGATGGCATTACCTTTTATGGGTACAAGTGTCTACTTGTGGCTGTTCGCTATCCGAGATTTGGCAGTTCTTCTTATTAACATAGCCGCCGGGCGTGAGATGTGCTTCATTTCTAGTGCTGAATTTCCACTAAGTATAAGATAGATTGTTAGTTATAGCACTGCGACTGTTCTCTCAGTTTGGTCTTTTCCTTTCTGAGCATTTCCATTATGGTGTTGAGTCGCACTGCAAGGAAGGGCTCGGGTCTAATCGGGGTCGAGCCATTGACCACTCTGGCCAACTGATCAGCTTCCTCATTTCTCTCGACCACCATGTGCCAAATGAGTTGAATATCATTAACCTCAGTCAGAGGATTAAGCCTCTTTACGCACTCCAAAACTAAAGACGAGTTTATCTCGAATGAGCCTCAAGGGCCGCCTGACTATCACTCGCATTAAGTAGCCTATCGCTTCGATAATTTCTTCGAGTGTCAATCTCACAGAGAATGATGGAAAGATGCTAGGGAAGGTTTCCAGGGGCACCGAAAGCTTCAGCCAGGGGCTATACACGCCTGTTCTAATCCCCTAAGGCGTTTTAGAGCCGTTAGTATACCACTGTAGTGTGCTCGCCTGTATGTGATGTATGTGACTATAAGTGTAATGCTGAGTTTCCACTATGCATTACATGGCAAAAATTGTAATGACAAAGTTGGCATTGAAAAACATTCGTGTCATAACATTAAAAATAGTCATTAAATTCATTTCCACATGGCACTTTTAAATGCCACAAATTTTTTGTCATTTCAATGCCCAGTGCAAATTCGGCATAAGTTCTTTATTGCCACGAAGCATTAATTGACAACATTTTTAATGAAAATGTTGGGCATTAAAAAATACCCGTGTCATTACTTTCATAAAAATAGTTATTATGTCTGTTTCCAAATGGCATTTTTTAAATGGCGTAAATTTTTTGCCATTATAATGCCTAGTGGAAATTCGGCATGAAGAAAATTTTCTTTGAAAAATGGTAAGGCTTTACCTTCTCAAGAGCGAAATGTCCTTTAATTCCTTAAATGTTAATCTATGTCCATAAAAAGCTTCAAAAAGTGTTTTTTATATATTTTTTGCTCTGTTATTGTTTTTATAACGGTCTAATTTCCATAGCTAAGTGTAGATGTGCTGGAACTTCGTTCAACCAGAGGCGCAACTGCCGCTAGTGTTCATGCCTTTTGGTCTCTTTGTAATCTTAATTCTTGTATAGCATTAATTAGTGAAAGTCATTTGGTAGTTGTCTCATAAAAATACTTAAGTGCAGAATTATTTTTCGTTTCCCTTGCATCTTTATGACAAATGCCAATGGGTTTCCAGTTTCATATCATAAAATATTATTGCTCGTTTAGCAGTTTACTACCCGCCCGCCTATCCAACTAAATCTGTTTGTCTAATTCGCTACATCACCTGACCAATAAAATAACTGCAATACAGCTTCTGGCAGCGAATATGTAAATAAAATCCCCCATTAGCGACTGCAGCCAACACCCACCTCTGCTTGGAATTAGTCATTTTGAGCGCACTGGCAATAAACCGAGCTAAATACATAAAATTATAGTATCTTAAAAAAAAAAAAATGCTGGTAGCTTATTTGAAGTATTTACATGCAACAAAACGATCGAAACCTTCAACTGCACTCTCTCTCAACTACTTTAACCACCTCAAGTCAATTCAATTAATACCAAAACGTTTATCTGCTCCAGGAAATGAGCGATCAGCTAACAAAATGCTTAGCGAAAAAAATATCAGCGAAATATGTAGCAAGCAAATAGCAACAAAGCGTTGTGTGTAAGCATGCAACAAATGCAAGCGATGTGCAACGAATGCGCAGAACAAGTCGAAAGCATTTGATCATAAAAATTTTTGGCCGTTGATTTGTAAATTTTTCGTTTTTTTTTTTGAATTTTTTTCTAGAGTATATAAAAACAATTAGACGCAAGTGGATGGCTTTAGAGGCAGAAATAGAAATCACCAACCACAAATAATAAACACACAAACAATTTGTATGTAGGATAATAAGCGCAGTTGCTCAGTAGGCTACTGGGTTTAAACGCTTTAGTTGGCGGCGGCTAAATTGTAGATTTGTTACAGTCAGTTTGGAGCCTAGCGTGGCGGCAGTGTGGCAGTTAAAATTGCCGCCACCTGGATTACATACAGCAGCAGTCGTACAGCAGTCACATGCGCAAATGTTGCAAGAAACAATGGAGTTAATATATATTTTTTTTTGTGTTATTTTAACTTCGCAAATAGCCGGCATGCATTTATATAAAAAACAAAAATTCGGGAGTTTTGTTTATGCAAATGCAACCAATTTTTTTTTTGTATGAATTAGTAATGGACGTTTGGCACTTATATACAACAACAACATATATTTAAACATACAAAACGGAATTGTAATCAGTTGGAATTTTATGAAACTTTACTTCTCGTTTCCCAACTGACTGCTGATGAATGCTTTCTATCTTAAAGCTTCTATAAGCTCAGCATGGGCTTATAAATTTACAAGGCTTAACGCGAATATTACTGCCACTACTATCATCTGAGTAAACTCAGCATTTTTGGTACGGATGCTGGCAGTTTTCCGGAAATTATCTCCACTAAAAAGGCATTTTGTCTAAGATAGTTGAAAGGGCATTTTGTTAAACAATCGAAAGACGTTTGGATAGATAATTTGAAAGGTTTTGTTTATTCCGGCACAAAAGTCTGACAAAAAAAAAAAGCTCCCCTGCTTTGCCTCATGGTAAAAAGCTCTATTGACCAAAGCACATGCATATCGCGCTGCTCATGTTCGTCAGTAATCTACTAACCACAAACGTTCATAGAAGTGGAGATAGCACCCCTCCCTGTGATGTGCTTCTATGTACGTCTTGCGTCACCTCATTTGAGCCAAATTGCGCCGAGATCTTTGTACAGCGTAACTTGTTGCTTATTCAAGCCCGAATAGTAGGATGTGCCCCTATCGAGGTGATCCCCTCTATTAGAGCTTGTTTCGGGACGATATTAAACACTTCCGCTATGTTAAGAAACACTCCTAAAGCATATTGTTCATTTTTCAAGCCTCCTTCTATCTGTATAACAACATTGTGAGCTGAGCTTTAGCGTGCTGAGCTTTCGAGAGTTGTCTCCCATCAAAATTTTATTTGATGTGTATATCTATTTTGTTTCGAGAGAAAAATTGACGGACCTTTACGCGTTGGCGATGGCGAATATCGCAGACAATTCAACGATGAGCTGTATGAGCTTTACAACGATATTGACATAGTGCAGCAAATTAAAATTCAGCGGCTCCGCTGGCTTGGCCATGTCGTTCGAATCGACAGAAACGCTCCTGCTCTGAAAGTATTCAACGCGGGCCGCGATGCTGGTAACAGAGGAAGGCTTCCTCTGCGTTGGAAAGGCCAGTTAGAGAAGGACTTGGCTTTAACTGGCATTTCCAATTGGCACGGAAGAGAAATGACTGGCGCCTAGGCGGTTACAGCGCCAATAAAGAAGAAGAAGATACTTGACTGCCTTTACCTGCTTTTGGTAGGAAGACAACCCGTGCTGCCCTCCATTATGTAGGTATGTAATTTTGCCTAACGCTGCCTACAAATAACTCACACAGGTATTCTAGAATTTTGTTTCGAGCTTTTCGAAGCATGACTGGGAAAATACCATCGATGCCCGGCGATTTAAGCTCCGAGAAGGTATGTAGCGCCCATTCGATTTTTCTCGGATTGACTAAACCTTCCACAGTCAGATTTAACCCTTCGGTTTCCGTTTGCCTCGTGCAACATAGAACTAGATTAGAAAGAGCATATTTGGATGATTATAAACACGCGGCCTTGGGAGAGCTCTCTAGTAAATACAAACGGAATTCCCTTCCTTGAGCGGAACAATTGAGGTCCTAATATAGCACAAGAGATCAAAGGCAGTAAATTTACTAAATTTGCCAAGGGTGGAGTTGCTTTGAAAGGTGCTGAAGGAAGGCATGCTACGTACACCGAATGGGGCGATGACCGAATGGCGAGAAGCTCAATGTGCTAACCAATAGCGCCCGATAATTGGATAAGGAAGTTAGTCTTACTGAAGATGTCAAGGGGGAAATTCTTCTCCACGATCAGTCGATCGGTGAGCACCGGACACGATGGACGATGAAACTGTGGCTGCGGTTATTAGATGATGCCCTCCGAATGGGTGGAAATTCAACAGCACTGAAAGCGATATGTACTAGCGAGGAAAATGGCACTAGAATTCACTTGGTATTTGTAATTGGTGGCAGTTGGCAAAGAAAACGAATCGACTAGCGTTCTAAGCTGAACTTGGCCAAGATATTATGGTGTCAACTATTTATACAAAATTTCTCAATGTATTTATGTAATTTTTATTTTTTTATTTTATTCACACGCCAGTTACCCTAATCAATAAATCCTTTCCTTCTTCACCACGCTGGTGCTACAGCCAATGGCGAATTATAGACAGTGCGAAGAACCGCTGGTGCATTCACAAAACCATTCAATGGCTTCACTACCGAAGCATGATTTACGTAATCCGCAGTTTGTATGGTATGCTGGTATTCATAGCCACTAGCACCGGGCAGCTCGGCGGGCGAAGTGTAGACCACAGCGGATGGAGCAACTGGTGCAGCTGCCAAGATGCCAGCGCTGGCGTAGGCGATGCAAGCTAAGATGACGGCAACGAACTGTGGGAACAAAGGAAGGCAATTTTGTATTGAATATTAACAATAAGTTATAAGGATATTTTAATTGCTTAAGAAAATTCTTGTTCACTTACAATTTTGTACATTTTGTTTGGTCTTTACGAAAACACACAGTTAACGGTCGTATATTTTTAAGTGAATAAAGTGTAGGACAATAATTGGCAAAGCATTTATATAAAAAAATGCGGAATATTCACATCCGCGTACATAGACATATTTGTAAGTAGGTGTATGCATATACATACATAGGCACTCGCATATGTACATATGTATGTATCTATAAAACATGGGTATACAAGCATGACTTGTCAAGCTAATCGGCTTAGAATGATTTCGTTGTCATTTTCAACAGAAGGTTTGTATGTACATAGACATAACTGCGTATTGCAGGTATTGTATTATGTAATAACATTATTATTTCTTGTTTGAGCTATAGAAAAAAGGAATGCTTCGGTTTCACGCAGTTCCTAGTGAGTTTTTTCTTATATTTTAATTTTTTTTTGTTATCAAGCATTTATTCGTGCCGGTATTCTTGTCATTTGCAATGGATTATTGGCTGGATTTTCCAAGCAGGCAGCGTGTGATATAACGATCAACTGCTTGTATAGGCTAAAGAGGACAGAGTTGTGACTAATTACGGAAAAATGCATTTTTTTGTAGAAAAATTCGGTTTTTAAAAACTAGCAGATCAGGTTGAGTACAACTTAAAACAATGTTTCAAATTTTCTATATACCCCCAAAATCTTTATTTGTTGATGAGAAACCAGTTTTTGTTTTTTTTTGCATTAAATAATTTATAACTCAGCTATTTTTTTTACCAAGAATTTCAGACGGTTTTATAAAGAAGGAAAGAAGGTTAAGGTTTCGAAGCATATACTATCCTAGGGTAGTAAAAAAGGGGGAATTTTAATGCTCTCATCCCCTAGGATTTTTCTATATCGAAAAAATATACCCGTTTTTTATTATTTTTTATATAAAAAAAAAAACTTTTAGTAGAAATGGCATAGAATTCTTTAATATCAATATTTTTCGATCAGAAGACTCTGTTTCTCTTCAGAAGACCTGCAATAATAATAGCCAATTGTTTATTTACCTATTTGCAATACTAAATATTTTTTATAGGTCGCCCTCAAAAACTCCAAAAAATGCAATGGGGACTCCATAAAAAATAGGGTACGCAGTTTTGTAGCCCATTCAATTTTAGTGGAATTTCAAATAGCTAAAAATGGTCGTTAATTTTTGAGAATTTTTTTGCGAAGGTGTTGCGCATTTTTTTTCCAAATAAAATTATATTTTGTGCATGGGCTACAAAACTGCATACCCGAATTTTTTCAAAAAATTCATATCAGCTTTCATTGTCAAAACTTTAGTAGTAATCGAGGTAAACCAAAAGGTATGGTAGTCTTTCCTTTTTGGTTGTTGTTGTTTCCGACAGGGTGGGTGTATGATGTATTATGGAACGAATTTCCGTCATCCCTTGTCAAATTTGGTTTGGAGACAAACCGGTTTCGGCGTTGTGCCATCTTCAGTGTCATTTTTCGTTCTGCATAATTTTTGTTGGTTGCTCGTATTTATACTCCTTGTTAACTACCTCTTTCTTTTGTTAGGTACGTCTTTTTAGTTTTGCAGTGTTTGCGGTACTCAATAGGTAGATGAATTGTTTTGGCTCGTTTTTGACGGCAGGTAGAAGTCCGTGATTTTTACCCCCTTTGTTTTTGCAGTCGGTGTATTCCCTTCCATATCTGTCCTTAATATTTTCTTGTTGTCATTCTTCTTCTTGTACAGTAGTTTTAGAGGTTCAAACAGTACGTCCGATGCAGTATTTATTTGCTCATTTATTATTTGTCCTTTGAAGGTCTTCTGTTTATATATTTCCATATTTTCTAATATATTCAATCTTTGTCCTTTATGTTGTACACGGAGAAGTTCTGTTGTTTGTCCAATCTTCATTGGTGTGCATTTATTTTTGATCATGTGATTCGCGAAGTTCGATTCTATTGCAGCCTCTGGTTTTCGTTTTTTCTTATTATAATCCCTTATGTGTTCTCGATACCTTGTTCTTATATTTCGCCCTGTTTGTCCTATGTAACTGTGTCGGCACTCACAGGTTAACTTGTAAACACCCTGTTTATCTAGCGGGTCTTCCTCGCTTATTTTCTCTTTCAATATATTTCCCACTGTATTCCTTGTTTTAAATGATGTCTGAATGTCGTACTTATGAAAGAATTTGGCAAGTTTGTAAGATGTCTTTCCTGTGTAAGTTAGAGCTGCCCAAGTTTTTTTATTGTTTTCCTCTTTGCTAGTCTTTTTCGATTTTGTGTCCTTTCTTAACTTCTCCACCAGGCCTCTCCTATATCCGTTATTTTCCGCAATGGCATATATTGTATCCAGTTCCTTCTTGTAGCATTCTTCTGTTAGAGGGGTCCTTTCAAGCCTCGTTATTAGTTGTTTAAATGCTGCATTTTTTGTGTTGCTGTGGGTGGTTTGAGCTATTGTGTATAATTGTGTCTGTGGCTGTTGGTTTTCTGTATATTTCGAACTCTATCTTGTTCGTGGTATCGTTTATTTTAATTGTTAAATCCAGATAGTTAATCTTTCTTTCCTCTTCCGTTTCCATGGTGAATTTTATATTCTTGTTGTTGGTGTTGTTTGTTGAGATAGTCTAGTATCTGTTTCTCTTTGTTTCCCTCTATTAGACATATTACATCATCGACATATCTCGCGTAGAATTTTACTCCTAGGTTGGTCGATAGGTTTTTCATGTATTTCTCCTCCAGTGTTTGCATGAATACTTCCATGAGTATTGCTGACGTCGGATTGCCCATTCCTAACCCGTTAATCTGTTTATATATCTTATTGTTGAACCGGAAGTAGTTTTGTTTTAATGTGACCTTCAACGCGTTTATTATTTCCGTGACAGCTTCTCTTTTCATTTTTCCCATCAGTATTTCTTGTACGGTCTTTATGGTTTCTATTGTTGGTATCGATGGGTAAAGGTCCTTGATGTCGAATGATACGAATTTAGTGTTTTCGTTGATCTTCAACGATTTCATCTTCTCGATGGTAGTCTGGTCATTTGAGGCCATCTCTAATAGACCTGCCACTTTTTTAAGTTCATATTCGGAACTCTGGAGGCTTTTGTTTTGCATTCGATATCTCATCGACTTTCGCCATCCGTATTCGCTCCGATTGTAATCAAATGCGTTCTAATTGCCTCGGTACTTATTTTGTTGGTAGCTGATTACTAAACTCTATTACTTAGATGTAAGTTTCTGTTTTAGTGAAGTGTGTATTAAATTGTAGCAGCTTAGCACCTGTCACTGTAGCCTATTTCAACAGCAATTCATTTTAATTTATATTCCATAGCCTAATAGAATTCAAAATCGCATGAATATATCTCCATACGGTGTTTCTGTATATCAGGAAAATTGTGTCAGCTGCTGAGAATGTTGCGTAGTTTCATCGATAACGTCCACCTTAGTGCCATGGAGATCCATCCAGCGGTGAACGATGATACGGCGATTGTGTTGGCCAAGATCAGGAGGATGTGCCTGTCCTTGGTTCGCAGAGCTGACGCAACTTCGCAAAAGGGATAGACCATTAGAAAATTTAATTTCCCTTGATGATAATTTGGCCAGGATCTACATTGACATACCTAAAATTATGTATTATGTTATACCGAGTGTGCTTTCAAATTGGAAGAAGGTTGAAAAAAGCACAAATTTACTTTTTTTTCACTGTGGGTCTGTACAAATGGTAGCTTGGGAAAAGTATACCTATGGAATGTTTTAACACTTCTACCTTTTCAAGAGTTCGTATAAAAGGAATTGACTCCTATTTGCAATAAATTTATAGTTCTAGCTGAGTGATTCATTTGATACAAAGTTATAGTTGCTACCAGTGTTCAAATCTTGTTTCATTTATGCCTAAGTAGTTATGTATGTATTTTGCAATCATATTTTTAAGCCTTATTTAATGGATGTAAAACTTGTATGCTTATTATGGTTTTCAATACTATCTAATTTACAAGATATTTATGTTCGCAAACAACGCGTTTACCAGTCCATTGCTCTAGATTTATGCAGATTAGAACGCGTACGTGTAAAAATGCACATATGGTTACACACGAACAGATATGTATGTATGTATGCATTCATATATATCTGCGAAAACCTCAACTTATTGCCAGCTCACAATGACGTTTTTGTCGTACGTTTCATGAGTTCCGCTAATTATAGAATTGTAAGTCAAGTCAATATGGTCACGTTCAGGTAAATTAGTTCAAGGACATTTACATAAACAGATCGCACTCAATGTTTCTAAATTCGTAAAAAAATGTCACGTTGACACATAGCTGATTAATTTTAGTACTTTATTGAGAATATTTTTGAAATTAAAAATGCGATCAAACTTCATACATGGTAGCCATGTCATAGGAGGCGACGGAAGTGAGGCAAGAAGCGCCGTAGCCCAACTCTGCTATATATGTATGTACTATTTACCTACATAGTATATATCTGTGGAGATTTATAAGAAAAACTTAACTCTATCATTCACGGACAAAACAAAATAAGTAGCATATGTATGTCAACAAAGCTGTTTTTTTTTACCGTCAGCGCAATAAATTTTATTTAAACGAAAACATTCAGAATAACAAAAATTTTCCCTTTGACGGTAAAACATCGTTTTTCGACATATGTTATTTTGTTTGTTTGAGAAAGATACACTTAAGTTGTTATTTCAATTGTCCACAGATATGTAAGTAAAAATAACCGCAAATACTAATATTTTGATAAGAAATATTTTTTTTCGATTAGTTAAGCGAATGAACTTTTAAGCACCTCTAAGTTTGTGTTGTGTAATGTCCGGCAAGGAAAGTATGATCTGATAGTTTTTTTTTTATCAATAAAAAACAAAAAAGTCTTATTTGTACTCAACGTACAGCTTTTGAATGAAGGCTCGCTCTACTCTTTCTATGCATACTTTTTACATGGCTCTTGAGCTATCTAATAATGAGCAATTTGAATCTATACGCATGCACATATATATAAATTTAAAATATATTAGACTGCCTCACTCTCGGTACCCAAAAAAAAAACGTTTTTTTTTCCTAAGAAAGTCATACGATTACGTTTTTGTTGAGGTATTCCAAAGATTTAGATTACGAAAACTCCACTTCATTGAACCTAAGCCACTTTAAAATACTCGCAAACTTGAACTGAACTGAACTCCCTGTGCATGGTTGCACGCTCTGTGTTCTATGCTACTCTGCAGCATTCCATGGGAAATCTCTAGTTATCGACACTTCCATTGTTCTTTCCTTGTCCAATTTAATCTCACAGTCGAGTTCGTAGTATTCGTCACATTGCCCTCCACACAAGTCTGATGGTACCGTATAGACACACTTGCTGCCCAAAGGCTGCAAGTCTCGTTATACGGACTACTTTCGCTTTACTTCGCAGCCCTCCAACGATCCCGATTCGAAGCACCACATCATTGATCCATTTAACAGCCTTACCAGTTTGACTGTGATTTATAGTCGAAACATGCCTTCCGTGATGGTTTCAGCGGCAACATCAGATCGCATTCGAGGAAACCTTCTCGGTTCTTTGCTTTACTATACCTTAATTTACTATACCGAATATAGTCGTGCTACTGCCGGTCACTGTTGGTGACCCCACCCCTGACTGACTGACGGAAACAAAGTAAATATAATCATTTCTTACTCTTCTCCAAAGTATTTCGGAGGAACGTAGACCAAAGAAGGCCAAACTGATCTTGCCTGCCAGCAATGTCATGGATCGCTTGGTCAAAGAAAAACAACAACAAGGTAATTGCAGGATCACATGTGTTCAGTCGTAAAGGCAAAATTGCATGAATTTGGCTTCGAATTCCTCCCTGCCTCCCCTATTTTGGGGACCTTTATAAAACCTCTGATTTGGAATACATATACAAGTATTTTCTTTCTCAACATATATCGTGTATATAAATTTAAAAATCTCGGCAATTTAAAATTTTTAGAATTCTGATAGTTTTGAATTTCTTGAATTTAAATAACTTGAGTGGAATTCCAAAATTTTCTAAACTTTCAAAACTTTGTGAATTTGAGAAATTTTAGTAAATCACAACAATTCAATATAATGATAAATACTAGAATTCTAGAAAATTTTTATTTTTCACAAATTTTGAGAATTGTAGGAATTGTAGGAATTCTAAAAAACTTTTTCTAAGGAAAATTGTCGAATAAATAAACTTAATCAACCGAAATTAAAAGTTCTCGAATGTTGAAAGCATTTTCATATTTCGTCGTTTTTGAAAATTTAAAAATTTTCGTAAATTCTTGAAGATTCCAAAAATTGTTGGACATTGATGTTTTCAAAATTTTCAAAAAATTTAAAAATTCTCAAACTTTGTTATATCAATAAAAAAATTTTAAAAAGTTAAGAAAAGTGGAAAAATTTTGGAATTTTTCAAAAATGTTAATATATTTTAGAATTCTAAGAATTTTCTATATTTTATACACAAGTACAATGAACATAAGAATTTTTCGACAATTTGTGATGTTTCACATTTTTACATTTTAGGATGGATTTTAGAATAAATAAAATTCTCAAAATTTTGGAAAATTATAAAAATTTCTAAAATCTCAATAATTTGAACATTTCAAAATATCCTCATTTTGCCAAAATTTCTAGAATCTCCCGGATTTCGATAGTTTTTGAAATTTTGGAAATTATCCTAAAAATAAGAACTCTCAAGAAATTTAATAGTTTTATAAAGTTCAAAATTTTGGAATTTTCGTTGTTTTCTACCTGTGATAATATTGAAACTTGCTGTGACTTTCAACTGAGCAAAATAATACGAATTCGAAAATACAATAAAAAAAGTAATAATTTAAAATTAAGTACATAATTTCAAAATTTTGAATATTCAGTGAATTCGAAAAACTGATAGCCCTACTCAAATAACATGATACTGCAAGCTTAGCACAGAGCTAAAATTTCAAATTCAAGTGAAATTTGGCACACTTTTTTCATAAATTAAGAAGGGAAATTTACCCTCAAATCTCAATGTTTTAAACTTGCCAGAAGGGTCCTTAAAAATGTTTAGCTTTGGCCTAAAATATTATAGAGGGGAGTCACAAAATAAAACAAAATATTGAATTCGATTAGAAATTATAATTTTTAATTTTTTGATGTATCCTAATACATATACTACATACGTACATAAGTTTATAAGCAAATTCGTCGAAAAAAGCGTGATTATACATATTGTACAAACTTACATGCATATGGAAATCGGTACATATTGCTAGGCAAAAACATATCTCACAATAATTGCGAACAAGAGCCTTTGGCGATATTATGTCGCTGCCTCAAATCGGACGTCATTAATCATTGAAATGTATCTCAGAATATGTGGCTATTTGGCTGATTGAGTTTCTGACTTGTGTTGCTCTGCTTCGCTTTATTCAAATGTTGTTTAACTACGTAAATGAAAAACATACTTAGGCATACATATGTATGTAGATATATACACATGTGCATAAACATAGGCGGAAAAAAGAAAAAAAAAATAATAACATTAAAATTATTGTTGCAGAACAAAGCGGAACTCATTTGCAACACCAACGCCGCTTTATTTCGTAACGAAATTCCTAATCATTACTTTGAATTCTACGTAGGTACATATATACATATATATAGGTACATATGTATGTATTAGAGTGTGAAGCGACTTATAGGACACCCAGCGGCATAGTAAAATATATAGCCAATTAGCAACAAGAGCGAAGTAAATAGAAATCATTAAGAGACACCAACGCAGTTAATGCGCGCAGCTGCCCTATGTACATTAGGGTGGTAAAAAAAAAATACAATTAAATGTTAAGTTCTTACCCCAAGGATTTTTTGAATGGAAACAAAGAATATCTGTATTTTTTTTTAAGAATAATATTTATAACTGTCTTAAAGCCCATGAAGTTTTCCAGTGGTCGAAAAAAATAATAGAAACTTTTCATTTTTACCGGTTTTGGCTATATTAAATTTGTTTATTCGTTTAAAAGTGTAGCGCCTTATATAGCAAGCAACTCTGTACAAAAATTATAAAAATTCAGCAAAAATTTTACCGAAATCCCTTAAAAATTTCAAACTTTTTATTTAGAATGTTTAGAAAAATAGGTTTCCAGTTTTTAAGAAAATTCCTAGCAGCCTCAGCAAAAAAAATATTAAAAATCAACGCGATCTTCTAGCGTCTTGAAATTTTCACTTTATCCTACTAAAATTTAATGGGCTTTAAAACTGCAAAATTTTACTTCAAATTTTAGAATAAAAAGTTTGAAATCTTTGAGGGATTTTGGTAACATTTGTTGAATTTTTATAATTTTTGTACAAAGTTTGAAATGTGGATTTAGACTGCGCTTGTTATATAATGCGCTAAACTTTTATAAAAATATATTAAATAGAAATACAGTCAACATAAATTTTCTATTATTTCTTCCACCACTATACATGGAAAACTTTGAGGCAGTTCTTAATATCGCATATTTTTTAAACAAAAAAATACGGAATTATTTTTGCATTTAGAAAAATCATAGGCGGTGAAAGATTAACATTTTTAACTTTTTGTTTACCCCCAGCGCATGTATTTTTGGACCACCCTAACGAGCAACCATAAATACCAAAAGCCAACCTAAGTAATGCAACAACAATGCGCATGTTTTGAAAATCTTATTAGCGTCATTGTCATTTGCTTCAAATATTTGTAGAATATTTACAAGTTTCTTTGACAGTATTTCTTGTATTTTGACATATTTTCGTAACCTTTTGTTTGTTATTAAACCTTTATGTACTTCCTACCTGTCGAACTTGCTTTCATAAAGCCCATATGGATGCATGTACTTACAAGCGTTGCACCGACGTGGGTGTTTGGTATTGGTTTTTTTTTTCACAGGAATAAGAATAGCTACGTATGGATATACTTGCACCATTTTATTCTATTTTAACGAAATGCGTTGATTTTTGATAATTTTTTTTGGCCAAAATCATCGCGATTTTTTAGGAACTTAAAACTTGCAATTTATTTTAGTGGGCTATAAAACCGCATAATAAAAAAAAATCTGAAAAATCTGCGTAAATAGTCGAACATTTAGATGCTCCTAATGATTTTAACGAAATTTTGTATTTCATTAATGTTTGCATTCTAAGATTATTTGTATAGCTAGCTCACCGATAACATTCATATAAGGTTGCCACCTATTAAAAAATTAGTTACAAATAAAACAAAATATCATAATATGATTATCAATTGGAAAGTTTTCTAAATCTCCCCAATCTAGAAACATTTTTATATAAGGTTGCCGCCTATTCCTCATCGTCTACTTATTTAATTTTTTTGTTTAGAAAATTTAGATACAATATTATTAGTTATAGGTAGTAAAAGGAAGCTCTGCTTATAAAGTAAGTGTTATTCCCTAGGATATTAGTTGCCACTTATTTTCGATTAAACAAAATTTAACTAAAGTAACTTAATATGGATATCAAATGGAACATTAATTTGAGCACATTAATCCAGAAATATTTAGTAGAGTTTTGCCTCTTTCACAATAAAAATTTGTAATTTATTAATTTCAATGCACATTTTTTTGCTTGTAAGCAAGTATGTATATTCATTACGTATACACCCAAAATATGTACTCTTCTCCCGCCGTATTTTTTAATAGGGTTGCCACCTAGTTTTTGATGTAAGATATTTATTTCATTTACATGTTAGATTAAAAAACAATTTTTAGAACTATTTCAAAATATTTATTTTTATAGAATCCTGAGGAACTCTAAATATTTCAAAGTGTATTTTTTTCATTGTCTTTCACTGAATACTGAGATATTCATTACGCTAAAATATTAACGCATTGATAATAGTTTTTTTTATCGACATAATTTTTATGTATGTAAATTTACAGTACTTATGTAACAAATTCCATTAACAATTTTACATAAGAAACTATTTTTGAATTTTACATAACTAAGTATTTATAAACTATCACAGTGCCCATTATTTGATACCCAAACCCTGAAAACTTAAAAAGTATATGCACTCCGAGCAAAGGTCGATCAACCTGGAACTACATGATAAATTGACAAACTTTTCGTAGTCT
Source organism: Rhagoletis pomonella (assembly GCF_013731165.1). Taxonomy (NCBI): domain Eukaryota; kingdom Metazoa; phylum Arthropoda; class Insecta; order Diptera; family Tephritidae; genus Rhagoletis; species Rhagoletis pomonella. The sequence continues at coordinate 8,306,243 of NW_023458566.1, forward strand.
ATAGGATCTCTTTCTGAGGACAGCAGTTACACCAAACGAAAGCTATTAGTCCCCATATTAAGATATTGAAATATTTGGGGGCAATAATTTTTTTGCACTTCGCACCATGCAACCGATTTCAATGAAATTTGAATAATTTGCTCGGGAAGGGACTATATTTCCCAATAGCATATTCAGTCCAAAGAATCTTGACCTTTCCAATGACCTAACATTTATTCCGTTTCTAACCTAAAAACAATATGCAATGAACTTTTGAAAAACTTTTAAACATACATAAGTTTTGGCTATATTTGCGTCAAGGAATCCATTTCTATGGCTACAAGAACCGCAAACATTTCCACTTTTTTTTAATTCACTGCTTACTGTTTTTACGCAAAAAAGAAACACAAAAAATACAAAATTTTTCTTTTGGAGGTAATTTTGAAGTTCTCATTAAATTAAATGTTATTTTGACCTTACAAATAACCCTGAAAAGTAAAATTTTTGATTTGTTTTCCTTTTGTTGACATGAAAACAGCACACAGCTGCAGAAAATTTGCTCCGTAACTTAGACAAAATACATGACAGACTCAAAATCGACACTGCAGACCCTAGCTAACACTTATACAAATTTGTAAGTTCCAAATATTTAAAGCTGGCACCAATTAGAACAGGAACCCTTCAAGGGAATTCATTCTCCTGGTGCAATGCAGGTCTAGTATGCAGGACTGGTATCGAGGAGGTTGTTGACAAATTTGAATTTCGGGTAGAGTTGGTTTGTGTCAGCTTGATGTGGAGTTGCAACTGAGTGTAGGAGCCAAAGTGAGACAGAGGTTATGGATAAGCCCAAGCTCTAATGTGTGTATTCCGCACTGTCGATTGATAACGACAATGGTTTGAGTGGCAGATAGTCCTTCTTTCGAAATGTGTGGAAATATCCAACTAACTTGTCTACTAACAGGTTTTAAGAATTTTTCCCTGAGAAAGACTACTCTAGCAAATATCAAAGGACTCAGGAAGGTGGTATTATATGAATAGAATTTTTAAAAGCTTTGAAAGGGCTTTGCCCGCAGGCAAGCTGATGCCCACCACGGCTTTAAACTAATAGCAAGATTGATAACCAATTGATTAATTAAATTCCAATTTGTTTTTTTTTCTTATAACATTTATTTACAAAAAAGTAGGGACACTCAATTGTACACAAATATAACTGTATAACTGTGTACATACATATTTACAAAATCTATGAAGATGAAAACCAACGATGAACAACTGGCAGGTACTAGAACGATAGCTCCACTTACAAATTGCCACTTTGTGCGGATGCGTTTGTATGTGTGTGTATGAATTAAATTTCAGTCAAACTCCAACAACCAACCCCCCTTACCACCAACCAGCCGAATGTGAAGTGTGTAGAGATGGCAGAGCGATGGACTTATAAATCGGAGCGGCATGCAACAATGGCGCTGTGTAAGTAGTCTTCAAAATCGGTGCAAGAATTGGCTCCACGGCAATAGCTGAGCTATGGACAACCGACGAACTCTGATGGGATACAGCGGTGGGATAGCTCTTAACTATAGCGCCGACTTTAGCCAAAACAGGCTCATGGATGACGGTAGCTGGCGCTGAGTAGAGCAAAGGTGCGTGTGAAAGGTAGCCAGGACGTGCAACCGCCACAGCGAGTAAAGTAGATAATGCAACCTGCAAGAGAGAGAGAGGAAAATGTTTTGGTTTAAAAAGGATACTTGTGGATATGATTTCGTTGAAAAGTCTATGCGTCACGTCTACTCACCAGCTTCAACATTTTGCTTTATCCTTTTGAATGTGCGACTTTTTTTTTTATTTTTGCTGGAAAATTGTAGTCTGTGGTCTGTTCTGCAGTGAATTACCGTTGTGACTGTTGATCGGTGCTGACCAACGCCTGCTCTTTTATACCGTTCAAGTAAACCAGCAAATTTCCACCAAAAAAAAAAACAGACACTGACATTTGAATAAAAATAAAATTTTAAATCTACACAGAAATGCAGAAGAAGAAAATCCACAATGAAAATAAGCAATTAAAAAAAAAAATAAAAAATAAACGAAAAAAAACGTTAAACAACAAATAACACCCGAAGTGAAAAATGCCGGGCTGGTCGCATTTTTGGTTAGTGGCAAAGCATTGGGCTGCAAATTATGACCGAATAGTGCAAAGTGGTAGGCCAGGTCGGTGGGTCGGGGGGTCGGTCGTTTTGGTTGTGCTTTATTTCTTACTTACTTACGTAGCGTTGGCTGACTTTTATTGTAAAAATGTGTGCCATATGAAAACTAAATTGTACCAATAACAAAAACAATTCAAATAGCAGCACAGTCATTTTCATTTTTCCACAGTCCAAGACTCGAAAACTTGCCATTAACCGTTACGCGCGTCGATGCCGGCTTCGCCATTCATACATATGTAAATACATTTGGATGCGCATTAGGGTGAGCTAAAAAATGTAAAGTCGGAGTTTTAATGCTCTCACCACCCAAAATTGTTCTATATCACAAAAATTATACCATTTTTTTTGAAATCAAAAAAATGTTTAGAGGTGGCTCAAAGTTTTCCAAAAAAAAGTTGTCATAGAAAAGGTATAGAATTCCTGAAATTTTTTCTTTATAGCCAATTATTTTTTAAACCATTTTTTAATATCAACTTTTTTTATAATTCCCATATAAAATCGCTAGTACTAAAAAATTATAATATAAACAATTGGGTATTATTTATTACTGAAAGCCTACTGAAGAGAAACCAAGTTTTCCGATCGAAAAATATTGATTTTTAAGATTTCTATACCATTTCACTGGAAAATGTTTTTTTCCCATATACAAAAAATGGAAAAAACAGTGATAAATTTTTTCGATATAGAGCATTCCTAGGGGGTGAGAGCATTAAAATTCCGACTTCACTTTTTTAAGACGCATTTTTGGACCACCTTAATGCATGTACATACATTCGTACATAGGTATGTAAGTTTAGTGGCATAGTGGGCCGCATTGCTTGTATGCTTTTGTCTGCCACGATAAGCTGTTGATATACTGCGGCAACAAATAAAAATTGCACTGCCTCTACTAAAAAAAAAAAAAACTTATAAACATTCTGCTACATAAAAGCATTTTTCCAAAAGCCAAACTACAAGTAAAAAGCGATCATTAAATTTGCTGCGATTGCATCACGCACACGCTTGCGCACTTGCATAGCTACATACAAAGCTAAATACAAGTATGTACAATAACTTTAATGCTCTTTGCCAGTGGCATGTTTAAATTTATTTAACTTGGCTATAAAAACAATTTCAACTGCCGTGCCTGCCGCGCCGACTGTCTTCAGTCTTCAGCCAAATAGTACATCAGGCTTGACCGTGAAAATCCACGCAGTCGCATTCGCATTTGTTTATTTGTATATTTTACGGTATTATTTTTCAAACAGCTTTCGGTCGATGCAACTATTGGCTTTTTTTTGTTGGTATTTGTTGTTTATGTTTTTGTTTTCTATTTTTACCTTTGTGGCGCCAAATACTTTTTGTGTACATTTTTTATGCAGCTAAACCCGAAATTGCATACGCACACAAACGCACATATGTACATAGAGGAAGTTTTTCAAGTTCATGTTCATGCGTTGTGCGTGTACGCAATGGCAAGACGTGTTGTTGCCCCAATTTTCAAGGTGCTGCCACAAGCAGGCTTTTCGTTAGTGCAGCTTGTGCGATTTCATAATTTGTGATTTCGAACGATATTGTTGATTGATGTGATCTTTTATCATGTGATATACTGATGTGACGTGATGTGATGATATATCACATTGTGCGATATCATGTGCTGTCTATTTGGTATGATGTGATATTAAGCATTGGAGTTTTGTGTTGCCATTTGATGTGTCGTAAAGTTATTGATAAGGAAGTGCTATAATCCGAAGTCAAAAAAGACAGATATCTCTAGAAGTCTTCTCAGTCTGAAGTGTACTTATTAAGATACAGTACACAATTTTTTTTATTTTTTTGTAGGCTAATTAGATGTTGGAAACTCTTCTTGTTTTACCTATGCAGTATTTTTTTCCAGACGCTCTAACAGTTACTCCCTTTCCCGAGCTCTTGCTTAATAGTATTGAAACTAGCATTGAGGAAGGGCTCGGGCCGATTTGAATATTAGCTGCTGCTTATCAATGACGTAGACTTCCGCCTGAAATACATATGCTCTGACATTTCCTCATAGGAGTGGACTCCTTGGTTCTGCATGCCATTGCAGAGTACCTGAATGGAGGAGTCTCTCAAGGGAGGATGTGTTGCAGGTTGCTTTGTTGTTCAGCAACTATGATTTTTGACTGCGCCATATCTTGAAAGTACAACTCGTGGGAGCGAATACCATAGTTTCCTCAAATCTTTAGAGATGTGTCTCTGGTTTCTATTTATGCCTAAAGAAAATGACCTTTCCTTTCCCATATCCGTCCCTTGCTAAATTTAGTAGAGTTCTTTAGCGGCCTAATCTATCGTTAAGTGCTTTCGTCGAACAGGTGCGCAGTGAGCCCGTTACACATACACATGCCAGTCGTTGTTGTTTAATTGGTTATATCCTGATCGCGGCTAGTTCTTGAGACACAAGCTTGTTATAGTAGGTTCTACTAATATGCTGATTCGCCATTTTAGAAATTTAGAGCTACAGGCTCACGTTTTGCCTGGAAAACGCTTTGTGAGCAGGCTTGGTCCGAGATACATTACTTCGTTGACAGTACTAGTCTCGACGCCATACATATTTATGTTCCTTACAATATAATAAAATAAAGACTGCTTTTGTAGGGTTTATGTCGAGCCGCAATTCGGACCCCACCCACCCATTCATTACTCGAAAAGCCCTTTGTACTATATCACAGAGTGTGCTCTCGAGCTTATCCGTAATAATGATGGCTAAGTCATTCCCATATATGTACTGGGCATTCCATTGTCAAAGGAATGCTGAAAGAGTTCATCCAAAACTTAGATCTACAGAAGAGGAAATAGAACCTGTCCCCTTGTGGGCAATACTTTTTAGTTTTTATTGGTACCACACTTTTGCCTGGACCGATTTCAGCAATTATAGCACGGCACTTGCAATAAGACTATCTATTTTATTCTCCATTCCTTTCAATACAAATTAGGTTAGGCTTATTGGCCTGAAAAATTTTGCTGGTGAATAATCTCTTTTACTAACATTGAGTATACAAATTACTCGTGCATTCCTCTACACTTATGCGACATAAGCAAACGCAAGACTGACCCTTATTGTGTCCCCATGTTTCAGCAGTAGCTCTTTACCGCCGTGCTGTAGCATGACTGCATGGATCTCACTTACCCCAGGGGCCTGGTAGCGCTCAAAGGAGCTTCGCGTCTATCTTACTGACCGCTAGGTGACAATGTTTCTTGCCTGTCTCCAGTCCGAGGGACGTGACTTCTTCCTTGTAATCTAAGGTAGAAGTGTTCGAAAAAATAGTGGTAAGCAGGGAAAGTGCCTGTCCTCTTTGTTACCTAAGCATGTACAGTCCGATAGCTTACGCGAAAATTCCGTTTCCACATTTCCTTTGATAATGCTTTATGTGACCCCGCGGAAGCTGGGAGTTTTGGAGATACCTTCGTAGAAAATTTTTAAACCATCTAGCGCCCTTTATGCTTGGCTTTATTTGACAGTCTGCACAATTTTTCACGGATTTCTGAGAGTTCCTAGAATCGCGCTGCACTAAGAGCCATTTTCACAGCTGCAGTAGCAAAGTACTTGTCGGGGTGTCTCATTGGTGTAGGGCAGAAGCTCAACAAAACCTACATAAAGACCAACGTGTTATTCGATAGAGTTACGGTCTTTGATTGTTTCCTCGCACCCAATGAAAACTAACCTAACCTGAACACACTGCTAAACTATACAATTTGTTGAAGCGTAATAGAGCCTCAGAAAATACGAAAACGGAGGACTGTCCAATCATACACATGTCTCTGGAACTTCTTCTTACCCAGGTTGAGGATCAATAACAGGACGAATGCAGAGCGTTTGCTCTGCTCTAAAAAATCTGGCTATGAAAATTACTCAAAGGGGACCTGCTCCTAACCGAGTTTTCTTTAATTAGTGATGTTAACGAATTACTAAACTATACATATACATAACCGAATCACATATAATACTATAAGGAGACACTGTATTAAGAAAGATAACTCAGCTTATGGTTCCGAAACTGGCCTAGATGTTAAACAAAAAGTAAGCAATAGTTAAATATGAATTTGAATAGCAATCTACAACCCTATAAATGGCAGGAGCAAATAGTTACGCAGCAATATCGAAAGATTCACCTTAAGTTCTTTTACAAAAAAAAAAAAAAAATTTGAAACAAATTTTAGAGGCTTGTTTTTATTTTCTAAGCAAACATTTTAATTATCACAAATTGAAGGTACTTTTGACATAAACGAAAAAAAAATTAAGAGAACAAAAAAGGAAATTATCATGTCCAACAACTGGTCCAAAATTTCATATCACAAATCGCGCCGAATTTACCACGCCTTGAGTATCACAGGTGCAGCGATGGTCTTCACAATGGGCGCTGAATAAGTATGCACGACTGGTGCCGCAGCCACATAGCTAGTCTTGATGACTGGTGCAACGATTGGTTGCACATAGTGTGCCGAGCTATGAACAACCGATTGGCTTTGATGGGAGACGGCAGTAGGGATGCTCTTCACCACCGAACCAACTTTGGTGAGAACGGGTTCGTGTACGGCAACAGTGGCAGCGGGTGCCGCCGAATAGACGACTGGATGAGATGCGATGAAACCTGGAGCAGCAGCAGCTACAGCGAGGAAAGCAGACAACACCACCTGTGAAGGAACAGAGTAAAATATTAAATATTATTGAATAAAACGCAATGTCTCCTGCATATCTACATACCAACTTGAACATTTTGATTTAAATTTTTTTTGGGAAGGTCTGTGTTGTGCTATGTGAGTTCACAAATTCAACTGATGACTGCTCCGAATGCAATACAACTTTTTATAGCAAAAATATTTGCATTGAAATTATGTCGCTTTATTGATTTATGGCAACAGTTATTGCAAAATGCGAAAATATGTGTGTATATATGTACGCACCAAGCATTTGCAAATCACAATAAACGCATTAAATTGTTATATCTCCGAAAGGCCAAAGAGCTCAAGATAATAGCAACCCAAGAGTCAAACAGTAGCAGTCACGTCAGCTCGGCATGAAGGAATATTTCAATTTGTTTTTGCTTTTTTTTTTTATTTTTCACATTTTTTTCTTCGTTTAATAGTTACGGATTTTTTATGTTTTTGTTTTTTTCTTTTTGTTGACCTCCAACACGCACTGAAACTGCAAGTAATGCAGCCGTTAAGGCACTTTTTTTTGGGCTGAAGGTAGTGATAAGATCTCTAAAAAAATTGTAACGCACGTAAACACAAGCAAATTGCTAGGCTGCTAATAAGCTAATCAAAACCAATTTCGAGGAAAATTAAAAAAATTATATTAAAGTAAATTAAATAATAATAAGAAAGTTACATTAAGAAGTAAACAACTTTACATCGCTTGAATTTTTTTCTTAATGTTATCAAAATACAAAAAAAAAAAATATTGAGTGCCTTAAGTCAAAGTTTGTGCAATATTTAATAAATCTTCTGTTTTCTCAACCAATCGACTTAGTGCCCTCTTCTGACTAAAGATTTGTTTCAGGCAACAATATATGTTTACGCTGCAATTAAATTATGTTTTCGCCAGCTTGGTCTGGCTCTCTATCTACTAGAATTTGTTGTTAATATTAGACTTCAGCCTCAATCCATTTCATTGGCCAGGAATCTTCCGTAGGAAAAGGCAAAAGACGAGGGTGAATCTCATAGAAACCGCTACTGGGACAATGACCTCTTGCTAATCGACTAGTTGACCAATTGGTTAATCGATTAGCTGATGTTGTTTAAACAAATAATCGACATTGCTTAATCGATTAATCATTTCTTCCAGGTCTAAAGCATATTTCACAAAATAGTCTAAGCAACGCCTGAACTTATCCAAAAATAACTTCGGAATTATCAAAGGAGTTCTTTCAGAATATTTCGGGTGACCTATCACTTAACTAAACTTGGAATTAACTCACACCAGCGATGTAGATTTTGCAGGCCATTTCTCTGGGATAGTGAATTCAAAATAATAATATGTTTGGCAGAACTTATACTACAATTTTTGGTGGAAGTCTTGTTGTTGTTACACAAATGTAGTGACCTACAATTTTACGCGGCACAGTGTTCTATTTTTGAAAAAAAATAGGCAAAACCAAATATCTAGAACGAGAAGAAGCAGCGAAATAAATGTAACGGTAGTTTAAAGGTTTTGAGATGAAAAATTCAGGCAAACTTGTCTTGTTGGATCGAAGAATTACCATGATCATTAAAGATAGAAGTTTTTAAATGTTTAATTTTGTTTAATTTTTTTTTTTGCCTGAAACCAGTCTGCAATGTACTTTTAAAAAATTTTACACACAAAGAGTTGTAGTGTTCTGGTGCCAAGGAATTCATTTCCATGGTTATAAAAATAAAAAAAACGCATCAAATTTTTTTTTTCAAAAGTCAGCGTATAGTATTTTTTAGGTCAAAAAAAGAAAAAAAAAGAAACAAAATTTTACTAATGAAGCGCGGTCTCGAGGTGAAGATAATTTTTCGTTCGTTTTCGTATGTATTCTTTTAAATTACTTGTGAAGTTAGTCTCTATATATACAAACGTATTAAGTTTTTTAATTATCTTTATAGGTGGCAACTCTAATTAGCTAACTTTGGAATAAAATTATATACAAAAACTTGTTATCTCATACCAATACCTATTTCATATTATATTTGATATAACTACACAAAAAGAAAACTATTTAAAACCTAGAAATGTGGCAACCCTCTTACAACGTGATTTTAAAATAATTTGGTATAAATACGTAAAGTGAAGTGAAGAGAATTTTGCAAAAGTATTTCATCTAACTCACAAATAAAATTTAATGTTTCAAAGAGATGGCCACCCTTTTTGAAAATATTTTCCCAATTCAATTTTCTTTAACTCCCTTCATTTAATACAAAAATTGCATTATTTTATTTAAACCAGTGTTTTAACTAAATTTGACTCTTTAAATAGGTGGCAGCCCACTTTAAAAATACTATAGAAATAAAGCTTTCTCAAACCTCTTTCATTTGTAATCGGTATTGTATTATTTAATTTAACTAAATAATTTCACTAATGTGACACCATTTAACTAAAAATTAAACTTAAATATGTAGACTATTTAAATAGGTGGCAACTCTCCTCAAAACTATAACAATCCTTCTTTGTCTGTCAGTTATATTGTAATACTTCCTATGAAATTGAATTTTATTTTTTAAACAGGTGGCAACCCTATTCAAAAACTACCTGCATATTAGTCTATGTTTTTGTAATCATAGCTGAATACACATTTTTGCCTCACTATTACATATATGTATGTTTTGGTAAATATTTAGTAATTAAGAAAGATTTATGTATTTTACCTGCTCTACATTTGCAACTCAGCCACCAACCAAAATCCCCCCTGCGTTCGCCCCTGTACTCGTATTGTACAATGTATTTTTTAACTAATGCATTCTCTATTCAAAATGCACTTTTGACTGCATTATATGTACCATTATAGAGAAGGTTGGTCACGTTTGAAGAGTTCAAGGTGGCTGCGCATGCGTAACCAGTTACAACACTTTCAACGTCTATTATGTAATGAATGATTGATACAAGTTCATGACTTCTGCAGTAGAGTTTGTTAGAAGGGCTTCTACTTAGCATGATTGCTGTCATAAAAAGAAAGATAAAAAAGAAAGATAAAAAAGAAACAAAAACAAGTTGTGTACTTAACAATTACAACAATAATTTTTTTTAGGCATTTTCATTGGCTTAACTGAGAACACACCCGTATATTGGTAAGCACGTGTTGACACAAGCACATAAGCTGCTATGTATTTCCAATGGCTTGTAAAGAAGTTTGACAACACCCACAAAAAAAGGTAAAAAAATATACTTAAGTATGTACGGATAAAAATATTAAAAGCATATCACAGCGTATCGATTACTTTTCAATTGCCCAAACGACTTAAAGTAGATAAAAAAAAAAATCGAACCGATTCAAGTTTGATCTGCACTGAAGGCCGTTTTGGGTACTCGAAATGCGAGCACAATTAGTACTCAAGTGATTTTTTTTTGCAGTTGACGAATTTCTTTCCAACAACTTATGATAAATTTTTTATAAATTTTTTTGCCTTAAGAAATAGTATTTAGGAATGTATGTGTGCAAATACCTTTCTAGCACCTTGATCGATATAAAAAGGCACGCTTTGACATTTTGGCCAGTAGTTCTCGCAACAACTTTCTCACAGTCAATACAGACCTACAAGTAACAAAATCCAAAAATCAAAATGTTCAAGTTGGTAAGCATTTGCAAAAGGATATACTGATTTTAAATTTTAATTCGCGCAGGTTGTGGATTTCCTTTTTTTCTGAATTAATAATCCTTTTCTCCAACCAGGTGGTATTGTCTGCTCTCCTCGCCGTAGCTGCTGCTGCTCCACATGTCGTCCAATCGCCAGTTGTCTATTCTGCGCCCGCAGCCGCTGTTGCCGTTCAAGAGAATGTTCTTGCCAAAGTTGGCTCTGTGGTGAAGAGTGTGCCCACCGCGGTCTCACACCAAAGCTCCACTGTTGTGCACAACTCGGCTGTCTCTGTTGAGGATGTCGTTGCTCCAGCCGTGAAGACTACCTACTCTGCGCCTGTTGTGCACTCTGCTCCTCTGGTGCACTCAGCTCCAGTTGTGCACTCTGCTCCTTTGGTGCACTCAGCTCCAGTTGTCCACTCCACCTACGCTGCTGCTGCTGCTCCAGTTGTGCACTCTGCTCCTTTGGTGCACTCAGCTCCAGTTGTCCACTCCACCTATGCTGCTGCTGCTCCTTTGGTGCACACCACCTATGGTGCTGCTGTGGTTGCTGCTTCTTCTCCACTCACCTACACCGCTCACGGTCTGTGGTAAGCGAAGTGGAAATTTGATGACCGGAATGTTTGGCAACGGATTGAATTGTGGATTAGAGTTGGACGGCTAAATTGAGAATTTTGTGATTTTTAGTTTTGTAAATAAAATAAAGCAAATTTAAAGGAAAACCCATTTTTTATTCACAACTATAGAAAGGGGTTTATCTAAAGGCGGTCTCCAACGGCAGGCAATGTCAAGTCGCCGAGATTATTCGCATAAGTGCATGTGTTTCTTGGAAAGGCCTACAACTTTTGATCTCTTCGCTCGGGTGACAACATCAAAATGCTGTTGAAGGGAAAATGTCGTTGATATACTAACGATAAGGCTGAAATATTACCCCACAGGGATATAAGGTATATACTTGGTATCTCCCTTAAATTATGAAAACTTCTACTAAATTCAAAAAAACAAGTCATAGAAATTGTAAACAAAAGATGTCAAGTGAAACCAACGTCGTCATATTCCCAAAATATTCATCAAGCTTCTGACGGTGGCTTCAATTGCCGAAGGTTGGAGTGCTATTATAACTGCTTGCCAACCAAAGAATGCCAGGTAGAGCCCTTTCTAGGAAAATGGTCAGATGCTTCATTACCAGGCATACCTGAGTGACCTAGTACACAAAGTAAAAAAAGGTCCTGATATTTTCGAACATAATTTAGTCGAGACTTACATGACCAAATTAATTTGGCAGTAGCTAGAAGGCTAGCCTTGTGTGCAGCGTGCCTATCACAATAGACATGGAAGCCCCTACCTCTCTACATATTTTCCCCACCGCTGTCCTTGGCCTTGAGGATTGCAAATACCTCGGTTTGAAATAACCAGGCATACATATTTATTGCTTTAGAGTAAATTGAAGAAAATACCCTTTAACTTTATCATAGATTCCAGATCCTATCCCTGTGGCAGTGGTGGAGCTATCAGTAAATATCCAACAATGTGTAAGCAAGAGCTCAGTGCATGGGTTCAGTGCACGCAATTAACCTCAGGGAACCCAACATTATGCATAGAATATCCTCAGCAAAAGTAATGGTGGCGTACTATTCTGTATGATTGAAGTTGTGTCCAGATCTTTGCCACCAACAATTGTCGCCTTGCTCCACTCATTATCATATCAACGTCCACTTCCTGCCTGGCCTGCGGTTAGCCTATAGCACCTCGCCACGTATAAAGGTGCAAAGTGATGGCAAGTGTGGCATAGAGAAGGCTCCCGTGCAGCAAATAGCGACTGTCCCTTGAAGTTTTGCAAGCATATTTTCTACGGTATTGCTTGAGAGTCCGTAGATATGTTTACATTCCCAAAATGCCACCAAGGCTTTTCAGGTTTTATGCTGAACGTGAAACCACCATGAAAGTTTGGTATCCAGAATCACTGCTAGAGACTTGACATGGAAAGAAGTCCATTCCCACTACACCAAGTGCCAATAAAATTCAGTGTTCTATGCGCTTTTATGTGATTAACTGATATACAAAGGGCTCCAATGAGGAAGGCCACATCATCTGTATAGGCCTAGATGCATGTATTAGAACCACTAACGACTTCTTTGTACCTGCCAAGGTTAATTTCTTCTTATTGATGGCATTGCTGATTCTCGAGCCCCCTTTTCACAATTCCTAAACTTCTGATGCTTTCTAATCACCCATTGTCCCTGAAGCTCAGCCTTTTAGCAACCAATACAACACAGCAGAATACTCGCGGCCACTGTAAAGTGGGAGGACACTGTGAGACAAGCCTCGGTCTAACCAAGTTTTCGTCCAATAGCAAATAGAATGCTGATCCCACGTAAGCCAGCCAATCAATATACGATCTATTTCAACACCCAGTACCGCTTTTTGGCTATTAAGTATATGAACTTTCTCAACTGTGTAAAAATGAAAAAAAAACTTTATTTACGGAATACGAAGATCGAATTTAGGGCTTTAGAAATCGATTACTAAAGGTTGTGTGACATTGTTCGACGACGTCCTGTTGAAATCAAAAGTCGTTCAAGCCGGTATCAATATACGCATAATTTGAATAACCACAGGAATATAATTTTGGGAATAAGCGCTGAGTCCCAGTCGACTTGAACCAAATAAGACTTCCTATATCCATTTAAACGAATTCGCGAGAAGTTGAAATCAGTTAGAGCAAAATAAAATCACAGCCATTTTCGTTTATCTTCGGTATATAATTTGTTTATTTTTTCGTAATTTCGTCAGTTCTTCAATAAATAAATAAACCAAAAAAAAAAAATCAAATAAAATAATTTTTCTAAAAAAACACAGGCAGTCCAACTAAATTCGTCTAAATCTCAGATCGTTTACCACAAGCCAGTGGCGGTATAGGTGAGTGGTGAGGCAACATGCAACTGGGTCAGTGGAGCGGAGTAGTGCGCAACTGGAGCATGATGCAACAGTGGGGCAGCGGCAATATGATGAACAGGTGCAGAGTGCAGCTGCACTGCTGCCGGAGCAACAGCAGTCTTCAGCACAGTCGCGGGGGCAGCCACAACACTAGTTCTCACAGCAGGTGCCACAATATCCTGAACAACATGTGCTGAGCTATGCACAATCGATTGACTTTGATGGGAGACGGCAGTGGGGATGCTCTTCACCACTGAGCCCACTTTAGTCAGAACGGGTTCATGAACGGCAACAGTGGCGGCGGGTGCCGCTGCGTACACCACTGGATGGGATTCGATGAGACTGGGACGAGCAGCAGCTACGGCCAGGAGAGCAGACAATACCACCTGTTGAGCAAAAGTAGAAATAAAAATGTTAAAAACTGTATGTATATATTTTTTTCTGCCTTCTCGCCAACTTACCAACTTGAACATTTTGAAAGATTTTTTTTGTGTGTGTTGTTTGAAGGTCTGTATTGACTGAATGCGTTAAAGAACTGATACCGTTCTTCGACGCTGACGCAGTATTTATAGTGACAAACTCCCACGAAACGTACATAAATGTAATAAAACGTACGCAACGCCAATCTTTCACAGCAGCGGCTGGTGCGCTGCTCTTTCAGTGTTGTTGGCGTAGACGACGGCCTTGTGAGCAACTCATAGAGCTCCGGAATATGCGTGCCTGGAATTATGCATACGCTTACTTGCAGGTACGTACATACATACATACGTACGTGGTTACTATTTTCTGGCTTTTGTATACAAATCAATCTATTGATAGGCGTTGGTGTGCGTTCTGTGTAATCGTTAAGGCAATTAGAGCCGCCATCTGAACCAGTTTGGGTGGCGTTAATGAGACAATTTTGCTATTAACGTATTACCATACCATTGAGAAAATAAGCGTCGAAGTCATTGTTTACATATTTACATACAGCGTGTGTAGTTCACCAGCCAGAAGGCTATGTATCTACTATTTGTATCCGTAATATATTCTCATATTCATACTTATGTATGTACATAAATTGTACAGTACGTTCATATAATCACTATGTATGTTAGAAAACGACCACATCGGCATGCGAGCTCGCTTTACCGGCTATTCCATACTTGGTGATCGGCATCAAGGAAGCCTTGCGCAAGTAAAATGAATTATGACTTGCATTTGCGGCCACTAACCTTTATGATCATTAACTTTAAAATTTGTATGATTTAGATTCCCTTTCGTTGTGGATTTGAAGCATAACCTTGTACCACTGTAGTGTTGGAGGATTTACTAGTTCATGCCATGCAGGAAAACTCCTTAATAACCCTTGTGTGAATTCCTTATTTTCGAACAATTTCCGCGCCAATGAGGTAATGAGCGAGGTCCATAGTTAGAGTGTGTAGTCAAAAATGACAGTCGTCTGTATATTAGGGTGGAGCGAAAATAATAAATTTTTCTGTTTCGCAATTCGAATAGTGTGGAAACATTGTGCAAAATTATACCATTGAACTCCAGGAGCCTGAAAGTTTCGAAATATTTCTCAAATTGTGCTCCTTAAAAAAAAAAATAAAATATATATATATAAAAATCGAGAAAGACTTCAAGTATTCCGTTTTGTAGCGTATTACATATTTTCCGCGCTAACCAATAGAATTTCCAACTCAAAATATTTTTTTTTCGCTCCATCCTAATGCATATTGATGTTCACGAAATGCATCTGTATGGAGTTATAAATCATTGTATTTACAAGGAGCCACTCACAGGGGGCCATCACATTTTAGCTGTAACTATAAAGCTCTACTTGTTATCTGGCTGAGTTACCATCCGCCAAAAAAAACTGAGAGCTCCTTGAGTGATGAATGGTTTTCATAGGCTTGTGCCGGATATCGTCCCAATCTCATTTATTGTTCTTCTTTTCGCTTTCTTCTCTTTTCATTTTTAAAATCAAATATTTCTTCTTTTTGTTCCGAACTACTCAGAACTAAGTCAAACGTAGATCGCAAAGGAGATTCTGAACGTTCGGTACGACTTACTGCCTTGCGATATAATCATATAACTCGAGTCTACATATGGCACACTTTCTTGTCATGTGTATTAATTCAATATTTACTTTATACTATCAATTTAACAGAATTAAAATTTTCAAATAGGCTTCAAAAATATTTTCGACTGTAAAGTTTCTTAACCGTTTCTTAACCTTAGTTTGAGACCCGTATTGTAATACTATTTCATTTATTTTATTAATTTAATTGAATACAAGTTTTCAAACAGGTGGAAACCCTCCTCGAAAATATTTTTGGCAGTAAACATTTCTAAGCTTGTTTAGTTTGATACCCACATTGCAATATTTAATTTGACTTATCAATTAAATCAAATTAAAATTTTCAAACAGGTGGCAACCTTCCACAAAAGGATTTTCGACTGTAAGCCTTCGTAAACAGCATTATTTTGACAGCTATCTTACAATATTTACTTGATCTTATCAATTTACTTAAACTGCAATTTAAAAATAGGTGGCAACTCACTAATTATCTTTTTACTATGACTTAAGTTAGATCTTTAGCAATGCACTGGTTAAAAGTGTATTCAATTCCAGGCATTCGTTTTTGAGTGATGCGCGTACAAACATACAGACGGACAAAAATTCTAAAAATTTTTTATATAGCTTCTGTCGGTCTAATAAAGAGCCTCATATAAATACTTCTTTAATATCCATAATGTACAGACATCTGCCTGTTACAATCTCTCTTGGCAATAGCTTAATATACTATACAATTTAAGCTAATTCAACACTTTCAACGTTATTTTGTTTTCAGATATAAGTGCACCTAATTTATTCTTCCTAAAAGCAGACTACTATAATTAAAAGGTTATCGACCTTTACACTGGGGCGCTTGAGGCTTGCAATCTAAGTTGATATGCCGAAAACCTCAATGGTTCTTAGGATGTAATGTATGTATGTAATGTACGTAAGTAAGAGTTGGCCCGTACTTAAAAAGACGAAATTTCAAACGGATTTTTCAGAGCAAAGTGGCTGTAATACCAAAATTACAAAGTCGAGAGTTTAAGAGTTCAGTAACACATGGAGATCATACGCAGTTATACTCAACAGTGTAGACATGTACTAGTTTTGTAAAAAGAGCGCGATAACGAGTTATAGCCCCAAAGAAATGAGTGTATATACATACATTTAAGCCGCAACAAACCGCTGGCGCCACATGCGTTTAACCACGCACACACCAACAATTTTATGTGTTTTTATGGTGTTTTTTTGTTGCTGAAATGATAGCAGAACACACACTTCAATTCAATTAACTTGGCCATTGTTGTGGCTATTAAATTTTGAAGCATGAAGTTTTCCAAAAGTATAAAAGCAACGGCCACCCAATCGAAAGGCATCAATCAGCTAACAACGCTCATAAGTCAAAAATCGTTCTTTCTTACGAAATCGAAAAATAACAAAAAATAAACAAAATGTACAAATTGGTAAATTAAAAGCGAGGATTACTACTTTTTTCGATATATTTTAACTTAATTTTCTCCCCATTAACAGTTTGTCCTTGCTGCTCTCTTCGCCGTTGCCGCTGCTGCTCCCAGTCACTTGGTTGAAAGCCCACTTGTCTACTCCGCACCAGCAGCTGTTGCCTATCAGGAGAATGTTTTGGCCAAAGTTGGTTCGGTGGTGAAGAGCATCCCAACTGCCGTCTCCCATCAAAGCCAATCGATCGTCCACAGCTCTGCCCATGTTGTGGAGGATGTTGTTGCGCCTGTTGTGAAGACCAGCTACGTTTCAGCTCC
>NW_023458566.1:8323545-8326940 GCF_013731165.1 Rhagoletis pomonella
GTTAACTAGTCTTTCGTTTCTTGCGATTTATTTAAATAAAGCATGTGGATTTTCACTAAAACATTTTAGCCGTTTTTAGCCGCTTTTTTTTTGCCAATCTAGCCGGTCGGCCCAAAAAGTTCTGGCAACACTGTATGGGACTACCCTTGAGGTACCAACTTTCCGATAAAAAAAAGGACGATTCCTCATTTTTGTGTTAAATAAATTTTCATTATATTACTTGGAAATACTGTTCATTGCACAGTGCCCAGCAGTCAAAGATAATTGCCTCGTCAATTTGAACGGCGGTGAAAAAACAACGACTTCCCAACCAGCAAAGATACGTCAATTTTGTCGACAGTGCGGTCTCGTACAATTTTACGTATCCGGAAACGAACGGAAAACGACTAAAATTTTCGTTCATTTACGTATCCAAGAGCATTCAAAAAAGTGCGATTTTCCTACCCGGAAACGAACCGAAAACGACTTAAATTTTCATTAATTTTCGTATTCGGAAGCCGTTCGAAAATATTGATGTTACTTGAAAGCAATAATTATATTTCATTGGTTCATGCTGCTAGTAATTGTTAGCTTTCCGAAAGTGCCGCGTTCGAATGCCCTAAGACGCTGCTTTATTTAATTGTTTTTTTCTCGAACCATGAAAATGCATCTGTGAAGTGCAGAAGGAAAGCGTATTGAACGAAAAATTCAATAAGACAAATTTCAGAATAACAGCCAAAACAGTTGGTGGAAAAATGGATCGTCGGTAAACGGACACCTGTACACATTTCATCCACTTGTTTTCCTTTTTCGGATTAATTTCAGGTTTTTTTTCTAGCTGGGTTAATATCTGCCATTTTATTCACAAAACAAAGTATATTGCAATCATATACTTATGTATAGTTACGTGTGTCAACCCAGTAAGCGATATTTTGTTTTATTTTTCTTTGGATACAGAAATGCTTCTAGAGCATGGCCTTAGGAAATAGTACTTAGGGCACTTAGGTGATACATAAATGTGAGTATTTTCGCATAGGTAATATTTTATGAAGCAGTGATCAGCCCAAATTGGAACACCGTATACCGTATACCCTACAGGGTAAGACTTAGCTGACTACTCAACTAAGCAATACCCTTCTGTTATATTTAGGACCGTCGACATATGGCATCATTGAAGGTAAGCGTGTATGTACATTCGATGCTTTCTCAACTACCTACTCCAGATGGGTCTTAAAGTTTAAACGACTAACAATCATTATCCTCAAATATTTGAAAGCGGTCAGTCACGTGAGTGCCGAGACGCACATCCGCTGACTCTTTGTGTGATGACCTAAGATACTTCGTTTTGGGGAAAAGTGTCGCCTCCATAATTTAAGAATGTTCTGGTCGTCGGTCACTAAGTCGCCGTGGTTATTTGAACAGAAGTTCTCGCTGGTCCTGAAATCTTTCGTAAGTCTCTTAACTTTCTAAGTAAATGCCCCGGCGTTGCTCCTGTTGGCCAACATTCGCTTTTGTGTTTCTGTAGGAGCTGATGTGTTTTGAACAAAAAAATGACGGGTCCAGACCAAAACCCTGATCCTGGCCTTACAAATAGTCGATTGCGTACTGCATTTTCGAAGGATCTAAGTTCGACATATAAAAATTGGAAATGTTGTATTCTAAAGGCAGCTAATGACAAACCCCCGATTGTAACTGACTGCCTTGAAAAAGTTTGTCGTAGAAGCTTTTGTTATAGGTCCAACAAGTCGCGCATCACAAAAAAAAATAGGAAAAGCTCGGCCAAACTCTTAGCAAAAGTGTAAACGCCAAATATTTATTTCATTGCCTTGTTGGATAAAAGTGTAAAAAAATATATACACATGAGCTGCCCTTGCCTTTTAATGTCAACAACTACACACATCTAAAAAAGCTGCATTTGTTCGTAACAAACGATCGATTTCAAAATTCAAATTCAATAAAACAGAATTACTCAATGGAAAAAACTTATTTCTTTTTTCCCACAGTCGCTAGCCGCGAGTCTCCAAGAACTCAAAAATTCTTTAGTGAGTGAAATCATGTATTACCAGTTAGGGTACCCGTTATCTCAGGGCATAAAAAAATTACGTGAAAATTTAATATATATACACATATCGTCATCTTAGCTCAAAAAGGCCCTAACCAACAAATTTTTAATTTTACAGGTAAAGCAAAAACATTATAAGTTTAGTATCAATAAATAATATTTAAAAAAAAACTTTTTAATATACAACGCTTTTATAAATGGACTAAAAAGTAGAAAATAATATTTCTCAGTCCCATAGAATTTGTTTTGATAACTTTTGATTTTGAAATTTTAGCAAAAGTCGTTATAACCAACTTATGAGATTGAAAATGAAAAGCGTGGGGCGCATATAATAGCCACCTGAATTGATATGAAGGGTAATATATGTTCATATGTATGTGGATATATGAATAACGACCGCTTAAAATCGATCTCAAATTTGTACTTTCGCTGAAGAAATTTTAGGTCTATGTTATGTAGTTTGCCTATTGTCAATTAAATATAATGCTTTGTATTGCATGCGCCCCACGCTTTTCATTTTCAATCTCATAAATTGGTTATAACGACTTTTGCTAAAATTTCAAAATCAAAAGTTATCAAAACAAATTCTATGGGACTGAGAAATATTATTTTCTACTTTTTAGTCCATTTATAAAAGCGTTGTATATTAAAAAGTTTTTTTTTATATTATTTATTTTCTACTTTTTTGTCTTGTCTGTATAAAACTTTGCGATAGATATTAAAATAATTCAACGATATTAATAGAAAGGTGCACACACATGCATTTACATATGTATGTACATACAAACGAGCACCAATTAATTTTATTTAAAGAAATGGCGTGTCGTCTATTTCCGCTGTAGCGAACGTAGTACATAGGGCGACATGTAGATGTCATCTACCTCGCCCTATTCACTACAGATATCGCCCTATGCACTATGCTTTTTTATAGGAACCTTTCAAAGCAAAGGTTTTATGGTGTCGGACACACAACATTGAAAGTTTCTGGACACACAACATTGCAAGTTGATAAAAGCGTTGTAAAAACAGGTATGATTTAAAAAAAAATAGCATGTAACTGCGTTAATTTTGGTACTAAGACCTAAAAATTTTTAATAAAAGTTCATTTTAATATATCCTACCAATATTAGCGAAAACCGCAATTTCGAAAAATGTTATGGTTAGGGCCTTTGTGAATTAAGGTAACGATATACTCCTTATTACAATTTTCTAAAGAAAAAGATCTTTTGGTTTCATAAATAAATAAAATTTATTTAACAAATCGTTAATTTTATAGTCAACAACGTTCTTTTCTATGAAAACAAAAATAAGTTATTCGTTATATCACATTCCAAGTACAAAATCTTTTGTCCAT
>NW_023458566.1:8327040-8330825 GCF_013731165.1 Rhagoletis pomonella
AGGAGAACAGAAATGGACAAAAGATTTTGTACTTGGAATGTGATATAGCGAATAACTTATTTTTGTTTTCATAGAAAAGAACGTTGTTGACTATAAAATTAACGATTTGTTAAATAAATTTGTTTATTTATGAAACCAAAAGACCTTTTTCTTTAGAAAATTGTAATAAGGAGTATATATACATGCATATCTTTACTTTAATTCACAAAGGCCCCAGCCAACATTTTTTTCGAAATTGCGGTTTTTACAGATTTTGGCAGGATATATTAAAATCAACAGAGTTACATGCTTTTTTTAATTCCTACCTGTTTTTGATGCTCTTTTTATAATGTTTTTTGCTTCAACTGTAAAATTAAAAATTTGTTGGTTAAGGCGTCTGAGAATTAAGATGACGATAACTGTGTATGCATTAAATATTCACGTAAATTTTTTAAGCCCTGTGATAACAGGTATCCTAACTGGTAATACATTATTTCACTCACTAAAGAATTTTCGGGTTCTTCGAGACTCGCTGTTGACGGCTGTGGACTAGCATTTTTGGGAAAAAAGAAATAAGTTTTTTCCATTGATTAATTCTGTTTTATTGAATTTGAATTTAAAAATCGATCATTTGTTACGAACGAATTTCCAGCTTTTATAGATGTCTGTGGTTGTTGACATTAAAAGTCAAGCCAATGGGTTTACCTCATTGGGGCAGCTCATGGGTATCAATTTTCTTACAATTTTATCCAACAAGGCAATTAAATAAATATTTGGCGTTTACATTTTTGCTAAGAGTTTGGCCGAACTTTTCCTACTTTTCTTATGAAGCGCGACTTGTTGGACCTATAAGAAAAGCTTCTACGACAAACTTTTTCAAGGCAGTCAGTTACAGTCGGGGGTTTGTTATTAGCTGCCTTAAGAATGCAACATTTTAAATTTTTTATATGTCGAACTTAGATCCTTCGAAAATGCAGTACGCATGCGTATTCTGACGTGGTAAAATTTCGTGGAGTTGAACTTGATAAAAAACTTAGTTGTAGTAGCTTTATCGCCTGAAATTCCACCCGATTTTGACGCATGGTTCACGTTTAGATAAATTCAAAATGCTTTCTTTTCTCTGGATCTCAGGATCAGGGTTTTCGTCTGAAGTCAATTTTGGGATGGAATCGTCATATTTTTTTTGTTTAAAACACAGCTGCCCCTACATAAATGTAACATCGAATGTTGGCCAACAGGAACAACGCTGGAGCTTTTACTTAGAAAGTTAAGCGACTAACGAAAGATTTCAGGACCAGCGAGAACTTCTGTACGAATAACCACGGCGACTTAGTGACTGATGTCCATAACGTTCTCAAATTATGGAGGCAACACTTTTCCACAAAACGAAATATCTTCGGTCATTACACAAACAGTCAGGGGAGGTGCGACTCGGCACTCACGTCACTGACCGCGTTCAAATATTTGAGGATAATGATTGTTAGTCGTTTAAACTTTAAGAGCCATCTGGAGTATGTAGTTGAGAAAGCATCGACGGTCCTAAATATAACAGAAGGGTATTGCTTAGTGGAGTGGTCAGATACTCTACGGTGTTCCAATTTGGGCTGAAGCAATGAACATAAAATATTAACTATGCGAAAATACTCACATTTATGTATCACCTAAGTGCCCTAAGGACTATTTTCGGATTTCGAATCAATCTGATGAAGCATCCCTCGTAATTGCCGGACTGATTCCAGTAGATCTTTTGGCAAACGAGGTACAAAGAGTGTATGAGCGTGTAGCAGTAAGAAATACCAGCTTGAACAGAAAAGAAGTCACAGAGCAAGAGAGATGTTGCTCTATCAAAATCTGGAGAAAGCGTTTCGACGAATCGGCAAAGATGGACTCACGTCCATCATAAGTCGTTTTCTGTTCGTATCCGGGTAGGAACATCGCATTTTTTTTAATGCTTTTCGATACGTAAATGAACGAAAACTTTAGTCGTTTTCCGTTCGTTTCCGGATACGTAAAATTGTACGAGGCCGCACTGTCGACAAAATTGACGTATCTCTACTCGTTGGGAAGTTATTGGTTTTGCATCGCCGTTCGGATTGACGTGGCAATTATACCTGCTGGGCACTGTGCGATGAACAGTGTTTCCAAGTAATAGAATGAAAATTTATTTAACACAAAAAGGAGGACTCGTTCTTTTTTATCGGAAAGTGGGTACTCTCAAGGGTAGTCCCATACTACATACTGATTTGCTTGACCTTGGTTTGTCGGTCAAAACGGGAATCTTTATTTACGGTTGATGGATAGCTCGTTTCCAATGGATGGTGGCAAGAAAGTGGCTGACTTATGTGTAATGATTTTGTATTACCGGTGACTCAATTGCTGTCAAATGAATAGTCCATATTTGATGCTCACAACTTCTTTATTCTACGCAACATGGCTGGGGATTTGCCGGAAGGAATGTGACGGCACCTTTTGCCTCTATTAATTTCCACTGAGGGGTGAGTATCGACTCCCCGAATGTCGCCAGCTTTTAATACAAGCTTTTAATCCACTTTAATTACTTGGTTGTAATTCCGTTCTTGCGAGGGCTGATGAGTGTGGTTCGCTCCGTGTCCAATTCCAAAAAGAAAATATATTTTTCTAGCCTCGTGGTATGTCACCACCGATTCTTTTATCGTATGTCAGTGTGGGCGTTTTCATAGTGGCCATGTCAATTCGTGTGTATACTGATATAATGGTTCGTGTCTTGAATAACTATTGGTTACGTACATTCATCTGGCAATCCCCCCATTTTGAAGTTTAGCTTTGACAGTTTTGTTATGTTTACATTTCTCATAATCGTTCTTATATCTATTATTTGGCCAATAAAAATAATAGATCAATACTTTGTTTTAGTTCCGATCATTGGACCATGAAGAAATTAGCGGTACTGCTAAATTTTTATTTGAGCATTGAGGTCGGTTGTATATTTTGCTTAAGAATTACTAGTTTTTTTCAAAAGATTTTTAATAATCAAAAATTTTGTTAAAAAGATACTTAAAGAAGTACACATGCAGATTATTTATTAAGTTTTTGTAACTTTTTAAAATTTAGTCCTAAGACTAAGACTAAAATCGGACATATCGACATCTTTTTTACCTGTCTGCTTCACGTGTAAAATGCTCCATTGTTAGAATGGACTGAAGTCGGTGGCCTCAGAAGTAGTCGTAACTTCTACCAACTCTATTTAAATAGGCTGCAAGCAGGGCACAAATAAAGATTAAGAAAAACAACAAAACCATACGAGATCCGTTAACGTACGCCCATGCAAAGCAATACAGGAACAAAGGCAAACTTAATAAAAAACAAATCAGTTCAATAAAGCATTAAGTTCTATTTTTATGTATGTAACTCTGTGTATTTTCCGATGATCGACAGCGTCATAACAACAAGCTGCAAAGGCCAGACGTGTGAGGCTGCGGGTTATTGCCTGTCGCGACTTCGGCCAAATTGGCTAACGCCCGTGGCTGTGGCTGGTGAGCGTGTTGCTGCAGCGCCATGAAAACAAGAGTAAATAAGTTCACCTTTTTGGTCTAATACATTAATTGATTGAAAATCAAATCGTTTTTTTCATTGCAACTTTAAGTCTTAATTGCTTTCAGCTCCCGCTAAGCGATGTGCGAGAGAGCGCACACCTGTGCTGTTTAAGTCCGAGTATGTCTGAGTAATCGCCCGCACAATACCTGCATACATACATATTTACATAGGTATGTGTACGTATTGCTTGTGCCTAACCATAGACAAAGGCATCGCTGTCGGTGGCGTATGCG
>NW_023458566.1:8330925-8332216 GCF_013731165.1 Rhagoletis pomonella
CGCATACGCCACCGACAGCGATGCCTTTGTCTATGGTTAGGCACAAGTAAAACGTACGTATGTATGTAGGAATGGACCTTTGTAAATATGTATGTATGTATTGTGCGGGCGATTACTCAGACATACTCGGACTTAAACAGCACAGGTGTGCGCTCTCTCGCACATCGCTTAGCGGGAGCTGAAAGCAATTAAGACTTGGAGTTGCAATGAAAAAACGAATCGATTTTCAAACAATTAATGTATTAGACCAAAAAGGTGAACTTACATATTTACTCTTGTTTTCATGGCGCTGCAGCAACACGCTCACCAGCCGCAGCCACAGCCACGGGCGTTAGCCAATTTGGCCGAAGTCGCGACAGGCAATAACCCGCAGCCTCACACGTCTGGCCTTTACAGATTGTTTTTGTGACGCTGTCGATCATAGGAAAATACACAGAGTTACATACATACATGCAAGTAAGTAAATAATAAGAAATATAATAAAAATAGAACTTAATGCTTTATTGAACTGATTTGTTTTTTTATTAAGTTTGCCTTTGTTCCTGTATTGCTTTGCTTGGGCGTACGTTAACGGATCTCGTATGGCTTTGTTGTTTTTCTTGATCTTTATTTGTGCTCTGCTTGCAGCCTATTTAAATAGAGTTGGTAGAAGTTACGACTACTTCTGAGGCCAGCGACTTCAGTCCATTCGAATTATGGAGCATTACACGTGAAGCAGATATGTAGGTAAAAAGATGTCACTAATTCCGATTTTAGTCTTAGTCTTAGGACTTTGAAGTTTTTTGCTACTCTAACCCCATTCCCCAATTTTAAAAAGTTACAAAAATTTTAAAAATAAGCTGCATGTGTACTTCTTTAAGTATCTTTTTAATAAAATTTTTGGATATTAAAAAACTTTTGACATAAATAAGTAATTTTTAAGCAAAAAATACAACCGACTTCAATGCTCAAATAAAAATTTAGGCGTACCGCTAATTTCTTCATGGTCCAATGATCGGAACTAAACCAAAAAATGTAGTATGGGACCAGCGTTGCCATTTTAGCCGTTTTCCGGCTAGATTTAGCCGATTTTGATAGCAACTAGCCGGAGAAAATTCGATCTAGCCGGCAGCCGATTTGTTAGCCGGTTTGTAAAAAAAAGTTAGCCGTTTTTAGCCGATTTTCCTATTTGCCTAATTTTCAGGTGCAAAAAGTAAACAAGTTGTTCGAAAGCAATAATGCAGACCCAATGAAGATTTTTAATGAACTCAATGTTTTACTTTCGCATCTATGCTCCCTAGTGGTTATTAGC
>NW_023458566.1:8332316-8333635 GCF_013731165.1 Rhagoletis pomonella
ATGGACAAAAGATTTTGTACTTGGAATGTGATATAACGAATAACTTAGTATTTTTTTTGTTAGAAAAGAACGTTGTTGACTTTAAAATCGACGATGTGTTAAATAAATTAGTTAATTGAAAATATTAAGAAATATCTTTATTTTATAGACTTCCAAATCGCTTAGAAGGTTACGACACTAAACATGAAGAAGAGGCTTTAAGCATATTTTGCATTTTCTGAAACAAATTTTTCATATTAAATTAGAAAAGGATTCAGTTTACAGCGCAAAATTTTTTTCAATCAGTTCTTGGATAATAAAACTCACAAATCTCAAAGTGTGTAAAGGTATCGAAAACTCACCGTGGGGTATCTTCTAATTTTATAAACGATGCGCTTTTCTACTGTGAGTGGAGTAAATGCAGTTCTGGAAGTGAAGTTCCTTTGTGAAGTCCTATCTCAAACCATTATTTTCTGCAAATAAACAAATTAAAACAATCCAATCGACTTCCGTTATATCTACCCTGGCAGCTTAACAATGTATTCTCAAATTACTGAGTCAGGTCCTATAGTGGCTGGTGAATCGACGACTCATGCCTTTAGCGGACTTGGATCGGCGTCGATCACAACTGGACTATTGTTTCATGGGCAATGTGGCAAGTGGCACCATCCTGTTGAAACCACATATTGTCCAAGTCTATGCCATCAAATTCACAATTCACCATAACAGCGTTAACTGCATCATTTTCAAAGAAGTACGGAGCGATGACTTCGCCAGTACAAAAACCACAGCAAAAACTGACTCGGTACGGGTGCATGGTTTTTTCTTGAATGGTATGAGCGATATTGTGCTTACCGATAAAAAAGCCACGAAGAGCAAGGAGGGGATCTTAGAAAAATAAGGCCTTCACGACGAAACTTCTGAAAATGGATTGAGGCTGATTGACTTCACAGGGACATGATAGAATATAGCCATGTAGGTTCCAGCATATGATGATCCATCAAATCAATCATTTTGTCATAGAAAGAAGGCCCGTTTGCAGTGTTTTAGACGTGCGCTAGATTCGAGTACCAAACATCGACTTAGAGTACTATTTTGATGCAGACAATTTGTTAAAAATTTGCGCCCAGCAAAATCAGGAAAGCTAACGACACCACTCCTCAACCAACCGGTATACATAAGTGGGCAATGGAAACACATTTGCCACGTATTATGTATCACCACCAAAGAAATAGTCGGATTTCAGCGAATCCAAAAGGAGACACTTATTTATTACTTATCACTTATTAATTACTTATTTTCACAGCACTAAATACTAAGTAGGTGCCACTCCGCAGGAC
>NW_023458566.1:8333735-8341100 GCF_013731165.1 Rhagoletis pomonella
CTTATTTTCACAGCACTAAATACTAAGTAGGTGCCACTCCGCAGGACTTGGGTTCGTTCCCTGGTCTGAGCAACATCTAAATTAGGAAAAAGTTGTTTTAAAATAGCGATCGTCCTTCTGACAAGAAAAAGGCTGTCATTAAATCCATTTGCCGTTCCGCGTAAAACGGTGCTCATAAATTGGAGGAAAACACTTAGCAAAACTGTAGTTAGTTGCACCTAACGAAACATCGTTTGCAAAAGTACTTAGATACCTTGGCTTCACTAAATACTGAATACAAAAGTGCTCAGTTCTTATGACTTGATTTAGTATTAAATACTTGCTCTTTAGCTAGCATGAAAAAAAGAATTTTTGGATTTTCGCGACTTTTTCAGGTCTTTGGGACTACTTCGGTATTTTCGGGACTGTTTGGGACTTTCAGGACTATATCGGGATTTGTGGACCTTTGGGGCTATTTTAGATCACAGTATTTAGCAACTCTTAGCTATTTTAACTATGGCAGAAATACACTCGGAGGTTTGCTATTGCCTGCCGAGGACTGCCCCCTATTAGAAGAAACCTTTTGTTTGGCTATTGCTCGGAATAGAAATCGAACCTAGACACCACCGTGTGGAAGAAGGCAGCTCTAACCAATCGGCTATGGCGAACGTCTTGAAGCAAATATGGCTGTTGAAAATGGCCTTTAGAAACACCACCAGCTCAGTAAAAATAGCGCAGTGCCTCTCCGAACCATTTTTAGTTCAGAATGGCTTTGTTAGAAAATTAAGATCTTCAATATTATTTTCCTTTTGGTTTTGAACGAAAACGCGATTTGTGGTCTTTCAAGTTTCATTCACTGCGCTTGTAAGTAGTCGTACAAATTAACTTTAGTTCGATCACATTTTCATTGTTACAATATTAAGCATTAACATTTCATTTGACACTAAATTTTCACTTAACTCTCCATCTTGTACTAGCATGTAGTATTCACTTTTTAAGCGCCCATGCATCCCAATCCTCATAGGCTACACTTGGCTTCCAACCTGAACTCCAACCACCATAAACACTCTTCAAGCTGGGCGAACTCCAGCCATCATATAAACCCAAGTGTGCTGATGATGGATACACAGGTGCATATGAAACTGGCGGCCATGCGACGCTTGTACTGGGCGTATACGTCTTGATAATGGGCGAGTAGGTCTTCACAATGGGCGTGTATGTTTTGATGATTGGCGTATGTTCCACTATGGGACGCAGGTAGGGACGTTTCTCGTGTACAATCGTTTGACTCTGATGCGAAACTGCGGTGGGCACGGAGTGTACGGTGTGTCCTACAACGGTGGGCGTATATTCCACATGCTCTGCTACACTTGGTAGATATTTTAGACTGGGACGCGCTTCCGTGACCACCAGCGCGAGGATGGTGGCGAGCAATACAGACTGTGTAGGAAAAGGGGATTCATTTATTAAGGATGTATTAAAAAATTGCAAGAATTATTTTTTCACTTTGTGGGAAACTTACAAATCTCCTCATTTTGATCTCGTTTCTTGGTAATGGTGCTAATGTGACTGCTGCCGGAAAACTGTGCCAAATTTGGCTATCGTCTTCTATTTTATATTAGTAAATGGCTCGCGCGGTTTTTTCAAAGCATGCAAATACATTTTTCTTTTGCCCTTTCCTCGTAGTAAGAAGTTTTTGAAAACATAAAAAACTCTGATCTACTACAACAATACTACACTCCACATCACAATGGAACCATAATTTAGCAAAATGCGTAAAGCAGTCTAAGCGAGTCTAGCTGACGCTGTGCACTGAAGAGGAACAAACGACTTCGCACAACTCCCACAATTTATTTGTATATCTAGTTGTAGGTCAGCAGTGTAACTGACCAAGTTAACAAATTAGTAGCTGTGAAGCTACTTAAAACAAAAGAAAAAGTCGCATGAAATATTTTCATTGAAGACGAGCGAGCAGCAGACAGTGGCCAGTTAGCACTTTGGGGCGTATAATAAAATGTGTGTGAATAACCTTCTGTCAAACTTATAGTAGCATTAATTTTAATTATAATGATGTATATTACTGCACTAATATTAAATACAAATTTGCTCATTTGCTTACTTCATCTTAATTTAATTTCAGCAATGCAATGTTTTACTTCCTGGAATTTTTTTAGGTAAATCTAAAGTGCGCAGCACACTACTGCACTCAAGTCTTTGCCACAAATAATGCCTATGTGAAATGAAATTAGTAAATATATACGTATACAAGGCACATTTAGGCCTCCATGGGCTCATTGTGCTGCCATATTAGAGACTCTTAGCGTCCCTCCTCCTACTCCAGAAATTGAACTAATTTGTAGCTCTGATGAAGCGTTTAAAATCGTAGTTACTTGCCGGGTCCATTTCACCCAGACACTCAAAGAATAGCGAAGGAGCGCACGTTGACGAGCCCTTGTCAAAGCGGGACAGTAGCATAGGTTATGCTCCACGCTTTCGATTTCCTCCTCATCGCGGCAGCTACGACAGTAATCGTTTGGCTGCAAACCAATCCTGGCAGCGTGGGTTCGCATAAGTCAGTGCCCGGTGAGAATTCCAATAACATGGCGGAGCATTGGTCGCTCCAAACGGAAAAGAGGGCGAGATCTACGCTTATCTAACCTAAGCCAGATGTGTCTCGCTATTCTGCACGTGGGCTCCGCAGCCCATTTTGCATTTGCCCGTTCGATAAAGTTATTATGCAGCCAGAGTTTACGAGAAGACAGCGGAGTTCCCGCATTACGAGCGGTAATGATCGCAGACAGTAGGGTTCCTTTCCGTGCCAGCTCGTCCGCAGCACAGTTGCCCGGTATGTCCCTATGACCTGGCCCGCATACAATTTGAGTAGAGTAACTTCTTGCCAGCTCATTTAGAGTGCGTCTACATTCCCAATTAAGTGCTCTGATAGCTGCCTGGCCTATAGGTACTGCATGTAGATTAATAGGAGAATCGATCAGCCACAGGTAGAAAATGGAGCAAGGTCTCTAGGGCTTTAGTCGGCATTGGACATGCAATTTCAAAACTTGGTCGAAGAACGCTCTATGTAATAGTTTGATTTAAAAATGACCGTTGTCAAAATTTGGTTGAAGAACGCCCTGTCGCAACAAATGGTTCAAAGACGCCCTATCCCAGCTGAAGATATATTGAATTTGCATTGAGGTAGGGCGTTCTTGGAAAATTGACTGAGTTAGGGCGTACTTCAAGCAAATGCAGGATGGGGAATTTTTAAACCAAATTTTTATCGGCTGGCAAAAGCACAAAAGTCCAAACTAGAAAATGTTTTATCTATTTTGTAACTATATTTGTTATTAACTAGTTAATTGGTAAATGCATATGTAACATTGAAAATCTTCTCACCCTATAATGCGCTGGCATTTTCGAGTTAGGCTATTATCTAAAGGCGACACAACAGCTTTTAACATTTAATGGATATTGGATTTTTAATTATATGGCATTACGTTTGGCATGCTTGAGGCTCTCCGTATTCACTGCTATAATTTTATGTTCCATTCTGGTCTTGGTTTTTAATGTTCAATAAGATCTCTTAATCGTTTGTCGGTTGAACTGACTTTTTTACATCTACATACTATGTATGCATGCATGAGAGTAGATACATAGCATGCACGATGTGTGTACATACATATGTATGTATTGACGAGAATGTCTGAACTATTAGCTAATAAAGTACAAAAGAGAGTGCTATTAACTAAACGAAAGTGAATTAAGAAGTGATTAATGATATTGATTTTTTTTGTTGACCACAGCGTGCAGAATGAACAAACTATAGGCAACCTTGAACTTGACTAAAAACTGGGAGTTAGAACTTTAACTTAAAAACAATTTTATCAAGAGTGAACAAGATTTATATTTATAACTAAAGTGATTTTGTTTTCATATCATTGCCAAAAATTTCTCACATACCACTGTATAGACACATTTCGCTTAATGTTCGCAGGGCATCATTGAACTCCAAAACTCTGTAAATCACTTTTCGTTCTTCCGTATATCATTCGAAAAAGCAGCGTACCTCACAATTTTTTATTTTGTTTCTTCACACATTTGCGCATCAGCTGCTGAACGCTTTTGAAACTCGTCGGTTAACGTACTAAATCAAAGTAACCGTACAAGTTGTGTGCGAATGTTTGAAGATGAGCGGCAAAAAATACCAGCTGCGTAGCAAAATTTATGATAGAAAATTAGCATATACAAATGTTTTTGCCACAAACACCTCGTACTGGCAAAGTGTGGCAAAAAGGTTTGTAGATTTTTGTTTGTTTTGTGGAGTAAATTTGAATGTAAATATGTATGCGTATTGTATTGTGTGCCATTATCAGGGTGGCCAGAATTTTGATGTGTGTATTTTGGGGTGGTCCAAAAATGTACGTGAAAAATGCTAAATGCTAGGATTGTTCTATACCAAAAAAAATATACCCCTGTTTTTTTATTTTGAAATCAAAAAAATATTTAGAGGTCGCTCAAAGCGCGCAAAGGTTTCCATGTGTTTTATATGGCAGACAACTATTTTATAGAACAACTCTAGGGGGTGAGAGCATCAAAATTCTGACTTTACTTATTTTGGACCATCCTAATAAACTTATGTGCCTTAAACTTTGTTCGGTGGTAACGACATACTTAGGTTTAAAATTGAAGACCCATTGTGATCTTTACTACGACTTAAAATCTTGCTAAACCATTAAAGGCCGCCTGGTAGATTCCATCAGACAATTTAGATTTCTATTCATCGATCCACAAAGGTCGTTAAAGGAAGCCGCTGCAACCTTCTTCTGGAAAATTACAGATACTCCTCCACCGTCCCTCAGTTTTTGCAGTTTTGAAAGTATCTACGAGGCGATATCCATATACGTGGCGCTTGTTTTCTCATAAGGCAATAACCTTCGATGGATGGATGGATATATATGAAAGGGTCTGCAGTCGAATGCCTTCTTCCATAATTGTTACGACATGGATGAAATTGAGAGAGTGGAATATTATCTATATATATCACTGCTCCGTGTCGGCGAGGGTCTTCCGACATTCACTCAATCAATACTTTTATGACTGGCTGCCAGTACTGAGCTCCGCTACAATTTTGAAGCCCTCATCAGAGCGACGATTTGGTTTAACTTTAGGGAGAAGAAGACTGTAAGGAGCTGATATTAGAGTATCACAATGAGTCAATGAAGACCTAAGGGTGCTTCCCTTCAATGTTGGATGGGGAACAATATAACCTTGCTGTGCTACCAGATCCAGTGCCAGGATATCTAAAAAGACGATGTATGTATTTTGGAACCTTGTCAAATTTTATTTGGCGATAGACCAGTTTCGGCTTTGTCATTTTTCGAACGAAATTTATTCCAAAATAGATCGGAAGAATCAACAAACACCAGGATCTAAAGGATTAATAACGCTTTGCATTCGGTGTTGCTGCGGTCGGTCATATTACTAACAGCAGGCTCCTCCATGCAGCAGAACTGGTCTAGCGACAGCTTTGTAAATCCAGCGTCGAATAATGGTGCTCACTACCTATGGCACTCTCGCACGAATGCATGGCTATAGAAGGCTTTGTACTTGTAGCGCTGTTCACCTAAAAACGTCCCTTCAAACTTGAGGCTTGGGCGGAACTCATTTATCTCGTTTGGTATAACCAAAGTGTTTTATACTTTCTTGTAAGTATCTCTAAATGGGTATTATCACCAAAAATGCTCGTATGAGGTTGCCACCCATTCAAAATTAGTTGCATTTTATATAAAAAATAATATTATTAATTTGAAATATATTTCGATAAGGTTGCCACCTATTTTGAATCGCATATGTATTTAACTTTTTGTTCAGAAAACAAAAGTACAATACTACTATTCTTGAATACTAACATAAGGCTCTAAATAATGCTTTGCTTATATAATATTTGTTATCCTTAGAATATTAATATTAGGTTGCCACTTATTTTCCATTCCACAAAATTTAGCTAAAATATCCCAGTGTGGGTATCAAATGAAAGGTATTTTTGAGAACTTTAATAAGAAAATATTTTCGTTGAGGGTTGTCACGTTTTTTTGTAATACAAGTATTTTGTTAATTTCAATATATTTGTTTTATATGCACACAGAGCACAAATACGCGTACTATTCATCCCAGCGTATTTATATACAGGGTTGCCACCTAATTTTTAAAGTAAGAAATTTACCTACTTTATAAGTAATAAAAGGCCATTTTTTTATTTATTCCAAAATACTATTTTGAAAGTTATCCAAATGACCAGTATTTGAAACTCAAACCATGAAAATCTTAAAAAGTATATGTATTCTGAGCAAAGCTCGGTCAACCTGGTACTTTCAGCATTTATGATAGGAAATATTTTTTTAGCTTTTGCATCTAACTGGATACAGTAAATCTTGCCTAAATTGAAAGTCATTAGCAGTTTACGATCACCCTAGTGCGCATAACTTGAATAAAATTACTTAGTTAAACGCTGTAAAGTTTTGCTTTTGAAAAACATACGCAACTATAATGGCGAAATCGTGAAACCACAAAGAATTCTATTAAATTAATTTAATTATGTTTTTAATAAACTGAAAGGCAGGTTTTTTTATTCGGAAGCAACGCTACATAATTTAAATATAGATTAATAAAATATATGTATGAAAATGCATAGACTCATTGCGTTCTTTGCGGAAAAAATTAACAACTAAGTAATTGACTCAATTTGTTGCGCATTAATTTTACTTTTTTTTTCCTAGCTTCCACTATCAACTAACTAATTACTACTTTAAGCCATAAAATTATCCATCGTTTTATAGGCGAGTGACCTTCAGCGTCTGCCACTACCAGTCCAATTACTTTATTACTAACTTACACATATTTTTTTTTTGCACTTGTCTTGCAATATGACAAGAAAAAAAATGCCACACTATATGACTCAATTGCTACAAATTTCTCATGCGGTCACATCGTAAATTGAAACAAATTATTGTGTAAAAGCAACAGTTATTAATTCAGTCCAAGCTAGTACTCTTGTTTTATTTCCATTCCATGGCTGGTTGGTCAATTGTAAGGTAAAAACATATCAAGTGTTGCTAGTTTAGAGTGGTGCGATGTTATAGGCGCGTCCAACTTTCATTACACCAAATTAGCATTTCATTAGCACCGTCACTGAAATATTAAAACTAAAATAAATAGCTACAAAAAAAAAATAACTGTTATACAACTACGATTAATGCCAGCTGCATTGATCAGACATAGTTTTTTATTGTCGGAATTAATGTAGAAAAACGCGCGCAGAAAGAAGGGACTCAGGCTACTGTTTTCATTTTGCTTTTAGTCTGTTTTATTTCTACATAATCTACGAATGTT
>NW_023458566.1:8341200-8342968 GCF_013731165.1 Rhagoletis pomonella
TTTTTTTTGCCAATCTAGCCGGTCGGCCCAAAAAGTTCTGGCAACACTGATTCCCTATGTCAATATTGAGCTCTCCATGAAAGGTGGGCCAAGCCCTTGGATACTCGCGTTTTCGGGAGCTTGGCAGAACTAACGGAAGTGAAATTATTGGATCTCCTAAATTTCATCTGTGACAGTAGGTGGAAGTAAGAAGACCTCTTACACCCCCACTAACCTAACTTAGCCATGATTTTTTTTTCTCAGCTTTCCCAACTATTTAAACTTACCTTTTTTAACCGCCTCCTTTATTGGCATGCACTGTAGAAATAGTAAAATTTTATAACCACACATGGGTTAAAGGTTTTACCAGCAAGCCTACAAATATACATTAAAATAATTTAGATAAGCATGCATACGTACTTTACCCAGGGCTGCCACTGAAAAGCTTTTTTTTTCTTACCAAAAGCTGTTTTAAAAACCTTTCAAAATGGCTTTCGGCCATTCTAAAATTTTTTATTTTTATACTTAAAGTACATTTAAAGTGCCTGGAGGCTAAGCAAATGAGATAAGAGTAGTAGTTTTAATTAATTCATATTTGCATATATGTACACGTATTTATGAAGGTACAGTCAGAGTCAAAATTTAGCATACACATTGTTCTAACAAAAAATATTCACAATTGCTTTCAAGAAGAAGTTTTGTTCATTAGTTTTGCATAAAAAAATAGCTATTCTATAACACAAGCCATACAAATCAAAATTTATTACGCCACAATAATAATAACACCAAAGTTTTACACTTTACAAAAAATTCACAAAAATTAAAAAAAAATGTTATCAAAGTTTCAAACTTTTCGAAATTTCGAATACGCATTTTTGTACACATAAAATTTTAGTATAATAAACTACAAGCTTGAAATAGCTAAAAATTGCTGTTGATTTTTGAGATTTTGTTTTTGTTGAGGGTGTTGAGCATTTCCTTCCATATAACTACGGTGACCAAAATCTAATTTTATATGGACGAGAATACGCAACATCCTCACAACCAGAGATATTTTCTGTTTTATGAGCAAAAAAAACCTACCAAAATTTGAAGCCTCCTACCATCCAGAAATAAACCCATCAGTTTTGGTTAAAACAGCCCAAACGGCAACCCTGGATTTAAGCCAGATTTTGATCGTACGGCGCCTAAATGTATGCTGCCATATTGTCACAGAGCTGTTATAAAAATTTACAGTTAACAGATTAGCGCTTTATGAGCAATTAATTAGCACAGTTTAATAGCTTGGCTGATTTTTATGAACCCGTTAGAATATAAATGGTGTATAAAAACTAGTACTTACATACAATGGAATAGAAGACAACAAAGAAAAACTGAAAGCATTAAAGTTGACAAAATGAATGTTTTATAACTGTATTTCTAGATTAATCACCATAAATGGCTGTAGATTAGAAATCGTTTAAGTAAATAAATGTATGTATGTATGTAAGTGTGCGTGAAAGCAAACTCGTACGTACGTATAATTACAAATAGAGAAAAGAGTGTATATGAAAGCTAGAAAAATAATGGCAGCTCACACGACATAATGCTGAACTGGGTGTGTAAATAGGTCAATAGTGGCTAGCAACAAGTATGAAAGTATATAATCGAACGTATGTAACTAGTATAATTTCTTACAACGTTATGCTTTTATATACATACATACACACGCGTCTACATATGTACATAGATATGTTAGTAGGTACAAAGCAAGTGATATGCATTTATTTAATCACTTAAGAGCATTTCA
>NW_023458566.1:8343068-8345675 GCF_013731165.1 Rhagoletis pomonella
TCATTTTGCTTTTAGTCTGTTTTATTTCTACATAATCTACGAATGTTACCTTTAGACACTCGAAGTCGGAGTTTCAGACAGCCGCTTCGATGGCGAAAGATGGGACTGCTAGTCCAAAAAATACTTGGTCTGTGCCCTTTTCAGCTGAATGATGTCTCATAGCCAGATACTTTCGAGCGACCTGAAACTCAGACTAAACTTAAAAAGTAGCTCTGATATAATTTAGTCAAGCCATACATTGCCGAGCTAGTTTGGAAGTTTGGAATGCCTTGAGCGTAGGTTGGCTGTCAATGCTAATTTAAACCACTCCCATTTTCCGGTTGGTAGTCCAGTTTTGGAGTAATTTATAAAATTTCTATATTGTGTAAGCCTAGGCTCAGTATTGCGTTTAAGCCAGTACTCAGCCTTTAGGGAACCCAACATTGTAGTCTCACTTCAACAAAGGACAACGTGGCGTACTATCCTAGGGCAACGAATATACTCTTGTGTTTGGATTTCTGCTTTCAGAAATTACTGATTTACTGTACACTTTATAGTACCAGCATCCATTTATTTTAAGCCTATAATTAGCTTTAAGAGCCTCTGCGAAAAAAGTTAAGTTACGGTGGATTTAGCAGAGCAGCGCGAGCATCTCCAATTAGTCCACGGCGATCGTTCTTTGAAGTTTGGTAAGTAGATTAATTATCAAGCAGTGGCCTCTAATAATAGCCGAATAAAAGGCCCACCAGTGGTCGTACTAGTTGGAAATGTGGAGTAGACCTTCTTTTATTTAGCCAGACATGTCCTGCTACACCACATATGGGCTCCTCACACCATCGTCTATTTTGTCTATTCGACAAAGTTCTCTTCCAGTTAGAGTTTGCTAGAAGATAGCGAAATACTCGCATTGAAAACGGCACTGATCGCATACAAAAAGGCATTCTTCCATGCTAGTTATCCCGCCATGCAGTTGCTTGATATGCCTTAGTGACCTGACATCCATACTACATCTCATTTGGATTATGTTTACACTTCATGACCAGCCTTATTGTGCATTTTCCGCAATCGAGAACTTTAATTGTTGCCTGTCTATTAAAAAAAGATAGCTAGAGCATGCAGATTAAGAGAAGAAACGATCAGCCACCTTGCAGTTTCGTTCATAGCTGTCAGTTTAGCTTGAAAAATTTGGTTACCAAAAACTGAGAGCTCATGCTAGTATACTACACTTCCCAAATTGAGGAATAATTTAGGCCCTCGGTGTACATATGTGGTCACAAAACAATGACATAGGTTCTAGAGTAGCTCCTCTTCATATTCGCTGTCAGAGTTGATCCTTATGCGGAAGAATTCTTTAGATATCATGGAACTTTACTTAATTTTCTCGTTTTTCGTTGCGTTTTGTTGAGAAGTTTTGTCTCGACTTTTTGCGCGAGGTTACTGACGAGTTGGCATGCGCAGGATATTTAACTGTAGTTAGTACTACTACATAGACAGGTCAAGCTCTTCGGCTACCTTTTCAATAAAACGGATAGTTAATATATATAATATTAAACATGAATGAAATCAGACTACTCTCTGGGTACTTAGTAACTGGTTCCAACCAACTACAGTTTTTAGTAAAGAATTCGCCTGCCCAGTCCCTTTTAGGACTCATTAGGGAAGTCGAAAGTATCTTGGGCATAGTGGGTTAGGATCTCTTTCCAGAGATACAAAATATCTTTCAGATCGCAGTGTCTTCTATTGGGTTACGTCCGTCCAGTTAACTAGCTAACTAATGCACATAAAGGAGTAACTGTGTTTACTTTTGTTTGCTTAAGTCGCTCCAATCATCAAAATGACAAGACATCAACTACATACTTGGCTTAATCTTTAAAATATTTACTAAATATTAAATTTATTGATAAACAATCGCTTACTTCACTCGATTACATTTTCTGATACATTTTTTTTTTGTTAACAATTGTTTGTACACTTCAAGTCGATAAGTAGCTATACACCGCCGTGAACAAGTACCGTGAACAAGTATATAGAAAGCCATACAGTATTACTTATGTACATACACGTAAGTATACATATGTAACTTTAAGTACCTAACTACGGCACTAGGTACGCACTTAAAGTCAATTGTGTTACACATACGCGCAAATTGCTCCACACTTTTGTGTACCATAGATACTTGAGACTAGTAAGTATATACTTATGTACATAAAGTAGTAATTCATTTAGTGCCCTGACGTTTTCCCTCATGTGTAAGACATAGTATAAGAAATCGTGAGTAAATTGTAGAACATTCTGCAACTAGACTGCGTTACATCCATATACATACATATATATTGTTTATTTGTTTGCGTACTTACACACATACGTACATACGTATAATATGTATTTGCTTTAGGTCACATATTTATTTACCTTTGACAAACATACACAACATACATATGTAGCTGAGCAATTGTGCGTATAATAATAATAGTACACTTGATGTTGAACGTGTGGCAAACTGGCGTTACACCCGCTGACAGATGTCCTTTTTGCAATATGAAAAACGTGACATAAATCGATTAAGAAATGCTTGGCAATTTAACGGGTGATTTTTTTGAGGTTAGGATTTTCATGCATTAGTATTTG
>NW_023458566.1:8345775-8348403 GCF_013731165.1 Rhagoletis pomonella
TACAAAGCAAGTGATATGCATTTATTTAATCACTTAAGAGCATTTCAACGCCACTAATAAATTGCCAAGCATTTCTTAATCGATTTATGTCACGTTTTTCATATTGCAAAAAGGACATCTGTCAGCGGTTGTAACGCCACTTTGCCACACGTTCAACATCAAGTGTACTATTATTATTACACGCACAATTGCTCAGCTACATATATGTTGTGTATGTTTGTCAAAGGTAAATAAATACGTGACCTAAAGCAAATATTATACGTATGTACGTATGTGTGTAAGTACGCAAGCAAATAAACAATATATGTACATATGTATATGGATGTAACGCAGTCTAGTTGAGTAGAATGTTGTAGAATTTACTCACGATTTCTTATACTATGACTTACACATGAGGGAAAACGTCAGGGCACTAAATGAATTACTACTTTATGTACATAAGTATATACTTACTAGTCTCAAGTAACTATGGTACACAAAAGTGTGGAGCAATTTGCGCGTATGTGTAACATAATTGGCTTTAAGTGCGTACCTAGTGCCGTAGTTAGGTACTTAAAGTTACATATGTATACTTACGTGTATGTAAATAAGTAATACTGTATGGCTTTCGGTAGTACATACTTATGCGCTGTATGGCTACTTATCGACTTGAAGTGTACAAACAATTGTTAACAAAAAAAAAAATATCGGATAATGCAATCGAGTGAAGTAAGCGATTGTTTATCAATAAATTTAATATTTAGTAAATATTTTAAAGATTAAGCCAAGTATGTAGTTGATTTCCTGTCATTTTGATGATTTAAGGGACTTAAGGATACAAAAGTAATCACAGTTACTCCTATATGTGCATTAGTTAGATAGTTAACTGAACGAACATAACATAATAGGAGACACTGCGATCTGAAAGATATTTTGTATCTCTGAAAAGAGATCCTAACCCACTATGCCCAAGATACTTTCGACTTCCCAAATGAGTCCTAAAAGGGGCTTGATAGGCGAACTCTTTACTAAAAACTGTAGTTGGTTGCAACCAGTTACTAAGTACCCAGAGAGTAGTCTGATTTCATTTATGTTTAATATTATATATATTAACTATCCGTTTTATTGAAAAGGTAGCCGAAGAGCCTGACCTGTCTATGTAGTAGTACTAACTACAGTTAAATATCCTGCGCAAGCCAACTCGCCAGTAACCTCGCGCAAAAAGTCGAGACAAAACTTCTCAACAAAACGGAACGAAAAACGAGACAGATATAAGTAAAGTTTTATGATCTCTGAGGAATTCTTCCGCACAAGGATCAACTTTAACAGCGAATATGAAAAGGAGCTGCTCTCGAACCTGTATCCTTGTTTTGTGACCACATATGTACACCGAGGGCCTAAATAATACCTCAATTTGGGAAGTATGGTATACTAGCATGAGCTCTCATTTTTTGGTTACCAAATTTTTCAAGCTAAACTGACAGCTACGAACGAAACTGCAAGGTGGCTGTTCGTTTCTTCTCTTAGTCTGCATGCTCTAGCTATCTTTTTTTAATAGACAGGCAACAATTAAAGTTCTCGATTGCGGAAAATGCACAATAAGGCTGGTCATGAAGTGTAAACATAATCCAAATGAGATGTAGTATGGATGTCAGGTCACTAAGGCATATCAAGCAACCGCATGGCGGGATAACTGGCATGGAAGGGTGCCTTTTTGTATGCAATCAGTGCCGTTTTCAATGCGAGTATTTCGCTATCTTCTAGCAAACTCTAACTGGAAGAGAACTTTGTCGAATAGACAAAATGGACGATCGTCTGAGGAATCCATATGTGGTATAGCAGGGCATGTCTGGCTGAATTAAAGAAGGTCTACTCCACACTTCCAACTAGTACGACCACTGCTGAGCCTTTTATTCGGGTATTATTAGAGGCCACTGCTTGATGATAAATTTGCTTACGAAACATCAAAGAACGATCGCCGTGGCCTATACAGGAGCTTTCTCTACAACAATTGGGGATGCTCGCGATGCTCCGCTAAATCCACCGTAACTTAACTTTCTTCGCAGAGGCTCTTAAAGTTAATTGTAGGCTTAAAATAAATGGATGCTGGTACTATAAAGTGTACAGTGAATCAGTAATTTCTGAAAGCAGAAATCTGAACACAATAATATTTTCGTTGCCCTAGGATAATACGCCACGTCGTCCTTTGTTGAAGAGAGACTACAATGTTGAGTTCCCCAAAGGCTGACTACTGGCTTAAACGCAATACTGAGCCTAGGCTTACACAATAAAGAAACTTTATAGATTGCACCAAAACTGGACTACGCAGTGAAAAATGGGAGTGGTTTAAATTACCATTGACAGCCAACCTACGCTAAAGGCATTCCAAACTTCCAAACTAGCTCGGCAATGAATGGCTCAACTAAATTATGTCGAAGCAATTTTTTTTAGTTTAGTCTGAGTTTCAGGTCGCTCGAAAGTATCTGGCTATGAGACATCATTCAGCTGAAAAGGGCACAGACCAAGTATTTTTTGGACTAGCAGTCCCATCTTTCGCCATCGAAGCGGCTGTCTGAAACTCCGACTTCGAGTGTCTAAAGGAAACATTCGTAGATTATGTAGAAATAAAACAGACTAAAAGCAAAATGA
>NW_023458566.1:8348503-8357838 GCF_013731165.1 Rhagoletis pomonella
ACTTCAAATTTTTCATATTACCCAAGTGCCGCTTTGATTCAGCTAACCATCAGGGTTTCATAAGTCCATATTGGATAATAATTAGTTACTAACATCGCCAGACCACCTCTAAATATGGAGCCTGTCAAATAATTTTTCAATATTATAGCATTTTCCCATCTTCGGCTATAAATATTTCCCAGCTCTCTTGCCATTGTTTCCATAGATGCAGCCTTTTCTGATTGTTTTCGTATACAATTCGGCAAGATTTTTGTTTTCGCATTGGCCAACTTTAACTCTTTCAGATTACAACTAAAGCACCGCAATTTCTCAATTTATCCACCAACCGAATTGGTATATTAAAAAGTAATTACATAAGTAAGTGAGCTGCAGCAACTAATCGGCAAATAATGACATCAAAAGAATTGTTTAACTCAATAAGTCAATACTGGTATTACATGCATGCATATGTCTGTATTTTCTTCCAGTTGTTTACTGCGAACTACCGCTAGATTTAGGTGCAAAAAAAGCGCCAGCGAATGCGAAAAAAAATCAACACGATTAACAAAACGTAGATATCAGTCAATTCCAAGTTTGTTGCTTAAGTCTTTTGTTTTATTCTTTACTGGATTTGCTTCATGCGCGGCTACTATTGTTTTTTTTTGTGTCGCCGTTTGCATGAATTTTTCACCTGTGCTTCCCATTGTCT
This sequence comes from Rhagoletis pomonella, assembly GCF_013731165.1. NCBI lineage: Eukaryota > Metazoa > Arthropoda > Insecta > Diptera > Tephritidae > Rhagoletis > Rhagoletis pomonella. Next base: position 8,349,192 of record NW_023458566.1, read on the forward strand.
TTGCTGTCATTGTTCTTGGGCGGTTTTTTTTTCTTCTTTTGTTTTTCTCTTGATTGTCACCAAGCTGGTAAAGCGCTCGCGCGCAATCACCTTGACCTAGTACAACATATTGTATACTTAACCGTTAATTACATGTTAGTATACAAGCAAATAATTACTACGATATATATTCGTGGCAAGTGCAAAAAACATTGTTAAATTTGTGGAAAACAAAAAACAACAATTTGATGACATACCAACGCATTGAACAGGTGTAGAGCAAAATAGAAAGCAATATGCACGTATGTATGTATGTACAATATTTAATTGGAGTGCGTGCGCTGACAAAATTAATTGAGTCATATATATATAGACGACAATGTACTTGCTGACACGCTGACATGTAGCGAAAAGTATTTTTAATTGCACGCCACAAACATATGTAAAACATGCGAGCATAAGTTTTTCAGCGCTGATACAACATAATTAAATTAGTGCCTCGAGTGAAATATGTAACATTTTTTTTTTATAGACTAGAGTAATATTTAATAGCCATTAACGCTAAAACACTACGCACTCTTTCACATACTCCAACGTATAACCAACGAAGCTTGCATGTGTCACCATTATTAACTAAAAGCCTTGCAGCAAATCTGTTTACTCGACTTTGTTTAACTAGATAGTTTGTTGGGAAAAAATCGACAGATTTAAATATTTGTCGTGTTCATAGACATGTCCCTGAAGGCAGTCATAACTATTGTTTATGGTAAAATATAAAAGTTGTCCTCATGATTTACTAAAGTAAACAAAGTGTATAGATTGAAGTAACGAAAAATTAGTGCTAGACACGTATGTTTATATGTATGTACCTACACAAATGTACTGTAAATTCAAATGTATGAGAACGTTACTAGATTTTTTAAATGAACTTAACATTTTTTATTTATTAAGTTTAGCAAACGGTTTTTGGAAATATCATATTAAATCAGAGCAAACGAGGTTGGTTTTAGCCAGCGCGGGCAGCTGTGAAAAGGAGTGAACCCTGCGGCCACATAGACACATTGCGATGCTGAGAAGAGTGGTTTGATTTTAATCTGAATGCTCACAGACACAGCTGAAGGTCTGCTAACAGGCCATGTTCCCATCAGAAGACACGCAGAAAGGTTAGGGGGGCCCCCCCCCCCCCCCCCATTGACTTCTGCATAAGTTGCAGAAATGCAGAAGAACCAGAAACCTTGCGATACCTGTTATGCAAATGCCCCGCACTTTGTGGAAGAAGACGAAAGTGTGTGGGCTCACGATTCTTTGAAGAACTCAGCGACATAGCCGAGGTAGGCATACGGCAACTTCTGGTTTTCGCGAAATTCACACGATGGTTTGAGTAGGAGGGTTCTAACGATTGACAATGGATCCTCAACCTAACGGCTTGTATGTGATAGTGTGATCACTGGCAGTCACTTCAACCTAAGCTACACCGTCGTCTGAGTCTGACTATACCCATGCAGTGGCATAGAATACTTTTCGATAATCTCAAATACTTCAACACCACAACAGCTGCGATGTAGTCATTCACCGGAAATTCAATTCAACTGTCATGTGCCTCATAAAGAAATTATTCCTCTGATCGGCCGAAGTCACGGACGTTCCAATTGTATACAAGCATAGATTTCATGTGTTTAAGAGAATTTGTCTTACTTCAGATTTGAAATAATGTCAGCACTATGCCCGCTTCGTGAAAAGTACTTTTTGTAGACCTCACCATTTCATCTGTTTCCCAGTTGCCTTAACTATTTTTATGGCCTGCACACAAAAATGGTTTTGGACTTTGTTTCAAAGCTCTCTAAAGATCTAATGGTTCCGACTTTAACTAATCAGACCACGTGGGGCTACTTTCATATCTGTAGCTTCAGATTGAAATACGCAGCGAGAATACAAGTACGCCACTTTCTACTTTGACTGAAAATTTTGACCCAATGGTATATATTGCGGTATACGATTATGTTTTCAGGATCGATTCTTATTTTCATTCTTGTGATGAATGTACTTGAAAACGAAGGAGCGCCAATCTAATATTACTATTATTGAAGAACTGAGCACGGAAGGCATCTGTTCAATGGAGAAAAATGATTATCATCAACAAACTCAAACTCTATGCAAAATAAATGAAGAAAATTATATTTTAGTACAAAATGTACTCCACTTACAAGTCAAGGTCACAAATACTAATCATTCGCTACTTCATAATAAGCATAATTATTTTTAGACATACATACGTATGTATGTTTGTATGCACATAAACGTCAAACAGGTGTTAAATAATATTTCCTTCTATGCGCCTGGCTGTGTAGTAAAGCAGAAAAGTGATTTGCTTACCGCTGCGAAGTGAACAATTGAGATTTAGATATATGTCGTACATCTAAAAGTCTTTAACTATAGAGTTTTGATATTTCCCTGCATGCCGTCGGATCTCCCACTGTCCATCTGTTCATTTTTTCCCACAGAGTAACTCACAAGCGAGTGTTACAAATTCATTTCGGAACGCCACAATTAATTCTGATTAATCACAATGAGGCCACACCTGTATCGCTTTGAGAATTGAAAAAGCTAACATACATATATATTTACAAATTTTTATTATGTCTAGATTTGTAATTATCTACATAAGTCTTTATAGACTTAAGAAATTATCCGTAAAATGTATCATAGTTGCAGTAATAATAAAACGTTTATTGTTTAGAGTAAAGTGCTCGCCTTCCATATATCTATTAAAGTTAATTATGAAATGAAAGAAAATATGTATGAAAAAAAGTTTAAATTGCACACTCTACCGCTTTAAGCATGCTGGTTGTGATACGAGTATTGTTGAAAAAGCCAAATGCCGCAACCCGCATTCTGTGTCGCGCATGCGCATACTTCTACGTGCGCTATTTCAATTGTGTTGCACTTAAGTAGTTTTCTCAAGAATCGCACAGCTTTGCACAACTGAAAAGCCGGAAAAAGGCAAAATTGCACTGTGTTTTTCAATTTCAGGTTTCTGAGTTCAGAGTTGGATTACCCAAGCTTAGTTCTTTCGGGAAGTTTCAAAAAAAATTTTATACATAAATAAATATATACTTTTTGGAAGCCAACTTAACTGCAGCAACAAAATTGCTCTTATAGTATATTGGTGCTCGTATTTTGATATCTTATATTTATCGTAATTATTGTGCACGCAGCAGATTTAAACTTAATTTAATTGTCGCGCTCAACATTCAATATTCGTTAAATATACACTTGTACAAACATATGTATTTCTATGTACTATGTACGAGTTTATTCGTATATGCTGCTGTTAATTTAATATTAGCTTAATTTGGTAGTGGCGGTACCCCATTAAGAAGCAATCATGTGAATGGAGGCTTGTTGTTTTTAGGTGTCTCATTCACCTGTGTTTATGACGCCTTTCCTCGCGTTACGTATACGCCCCATTCGACCATGGCGACAGCCAAAGCACGCTATGTGATCACAACTCGGACATGCTGAAGCGCATGCATGTGAATTAAACTGTGAACTGTGAAAACTGAATCATTTTTAAATTTTGCTCTCCGTCTTATCTTTTAGTTTTATTTTAAAGCTATGTTGTTAAGTTATTTTTGCAAATTTTAAGTGATTTGTGGATATGCTTCAAATCAGTTACAAGATTGAGCAACTTTGCGGGACAAAGCAAATAAAAGTATAATCAATTGAGCACATAATGGAGAAATATTGGAATAGAATATATTTGTAGTACGCCGAACAATTCAAAATGATTTTCCAAGCACTGAACCATTGTTGCTCAATGCACCTAAGGCCTAGAGAAAAGACGAAGTGGATAGAGGTGGGAAATCCCCATTCCACTGCAATGTTTCTACGCTCTTCTACAAATCCTAGTAGATGTGCAAAACATCTGTCTCGAAAATGCAGCATCTCAGCTCGGCGAAAATCGGACTGCTGGACAAGTCACGTCGCCGTAGTCCCACCGGCATGTTGAAGATATGAGTCCTAATTTTAGCGACCATCAAAGGCAAACGGGTTTAATACTGTGTTTAGTTAGACACTACCTTAGAAATTGCAACGTTTGCCTGAAACCCTTAAAGCTATTGTAATTAAATAACTACGCTGCCAAAGAGGCAAGAAAGAATTTATAGGGAATGAATACGGACTTAAACACCCCTATCTTTTATACAAACCAGCACCAAAATTCCCAAATTCCAAAATTCACCAAAGTACAAAGACGTGGTATCAGTTTGTCATTTAGGTATAATAACAAAATGTCAATTTTTGGTTTCGATGCATCTATGAACGGGTACCCAGAGAACAGAGACCATCATTGATTAAGTCTCTGAGCGTAGTTCCATTTCGCACTCATGGATTAAAATATTTTCTGAAAATGCGACTTATAATTATTATTCAGGGTCTAATCCAAAATCTACGAGCATTATGTTGATACCCTCCGACTCTTAATATTTTGCTGAGTACCTGAATCCGATGAACACTCATCCTCTGCCCATTTGGGACCTTTGTTCGAGACTTACGATTACCGAGTGCCTTAAATTAGAACACTCACTTTTATCATGACTCAAATTTGAAAATAAATTTTTATTTGCAATTTTTATGCAAAATTAAAAAATCGAACAATTATTTTTGATTTTTATATTATAAGTCCAAAATAACAATTATTTTTTTATATTTATATTATATATCTTAGCTAACAGTTATTGAAAACTTTTATTTATAAAAGTTATATTTTAATAAATATCGAAACCTTCTGATTCTTATGGAGTTTTGCTTTGCTTTAAACGCGCAAAATGTTTGATTCAAAGTCTTGCGAAATAGTTAAAGAAAATGGCTATAGGAAGATTTTTTCCTCTCCTGTAAAATTTTTAAAATGGGACTTAGCAACTTTTCTTTCTAAGCTAGCGATATAGTAAGCCCTCGATATATTCATTTTATCGCGCATTTCATTGCCTTATAAAATCCAATGTAGCGCACCAAATCCAAGACTAATGCACGAATTTAGCTCCAGATAACGCGTTTTGCCGGCTTACAATGAAACTGCAATCAATCGCTACCATAAAATACATAGCAGCCGATAGCTAGTGCAAATCAAAAGCGGCAATAATCACGAATTAAGTAATAACAGTCAACGGTTTTGGCCAAATTGTGCATTTGCCGCTTATTTTAGTTAACTGTATAGCAATAATTGCACATTTTCCGACCCCAAACCGACTTAGTTACAGTCGAAAACTGAAAAAGGAAGTGCAAATTGTCTTCACACAAATCAGCGAATGTTTGGGTAGTAGATAGTAAACAAACCCAATTCCGATAATAAAATAAAGACAAAAAAAGACTAAAAATCGAGTGTTGTTAAACTACGCAAATTGCCGGTGCTATGCCGGTCTGTCGAATAGAGTTGTTAGATACACCTAAAGTCGAAAAAAGGTTGAGATTTCTTAAAAAATAAATTAAACTGTTTTGATTGCAACAAAATTTAATTTGACATGCAGTGGTTTATGTAAAATAAATTTGCGCTCTTTGAAATATATTTCTGTGCACTTTTTTCTTTGGTATATATTTTGATTTGCTGCCTATTATTAGATAACTGTATTGTGATTAAATGGTCAAATGAGTGCCTATGGTACGAGTACCTACTCCCAAGAATGAGTGTAGTTTTGTGCGCTACTTTGCATTTAAATACTTGTCCATACAGACCTAAGATTTTGCACACACTTGTCCAACCAATGCCAAAAACGAATATTCATAAAATTAAATTTTTGTTGTGATTTCATGCGCACAAATTATCGTCACTTACTCGTCGGCTAAACATAATTAATGTCACGCAATTATCTATCTATTCATCGCCAAAGTTTAATTAATTAGTCAATTAAATTGCGCCTGCAGAATCAGCCAAGTGTTGCGAAACATGGCCAGTAGGCTTTTATATGGTTCGAAGGCCATGGCTGTGATTGTACGTATTAAGTTCAGGAAATAATCAAAGCGCCTTATTAAAGTCAAGCGGGTTAATAATTGAGCAGTTAAAAAATATATTAACCAGGAACAGAGTCATATAATCGCACTTGTTTACCCTTGATTTTTTCATTTAAGGCCTATTGGTATAACTTGATTGCGTTTGGCCTATTTTATGCTAAGGATTTTCTCGCCACTCTTAAACCAACTTTGTCCTTTATTCCCTTGGTTAAGTAATCGGACTCAAAATTACTGTATTTAGGTATAGAGCTCTTGCGCTAGGGCAGACGCCTTGACGTTGGTGCTGGATCCTAGTCGAATCACTCATCGGTACTACGCAGTGACTGGGAAGCATTGCAGTTTAATGAGCAAACCTCGCCAATAGCTCTCTATTCTGTTCTCTGAACGATGACCAAAATCAGGCAGTTCGAGCGAGATGCGCTACACCGTGGCTATTAGACAATAGATAAGAACCGTAAGGCATTCAAAACAAGCAAATTCGAAGTAAGCGACAATAATTTTGATTATTCCATCAAGGAAAAACTGTTAGAAATTCTGATAATTGACGTTGAACTCACCACACTCTTTCGAAAGGCAAATTATTTTGAAAAGCAATATGCATGTTGAAAGCACTTTACTGTTTTTCGATTGACTAAAGACTAATTGAAAGATCCGCTAACGAGAAGGTCATAGAAGGTCGATATGCCGTTCGCATTTTAGCAATAATATGTTTTTAAATTTTAATGAAATAAAAAATATATATATGTATATCTAACCAAAGAAAGTGATAAATAAGAGGAAATTGAGTAAAAAAATAAAATGAAAATTAAGCAAAAATAAGTAAAAGTATATTTTTTTAATTAAATGAAATTAAAAAATACGCATATATTTTTTCTCCAAAAAATAACATCTAAAAATTAAAAATTAAATTGAAATTAAAGGAAAATTTAATTATAAACAAAAAGATTTTATTAAAAAAATAAGAAAACGGTGCTTAAAAATTAAAAGAAATTAAAAACATAATTTTATTTTTAAAACTAAATCTAAAAATGTAAAGTAAATTAAATTAAAAAAGACATAAAAATAAAAAAATTAAATTAAAATAAGATCCAAAAAATGAAATAAAATTAAAAAATATATTTTTCTCTTCAAAACAATGAAATATAAAACCCCAAAAAAAAGTATTGAAAAAATAAATTTTACGAAATTAAAAAATATATATTTTCATTTTTTCAAAATATTACCTTCAAAAAATAAAAATAAATAAATAACATAACTTTCTAAATAATAAATTAAATAAAAAATACATAGGAGCTAGGCAACCTAAAAACTCAGTTAGTCTAGACTTAGGGCTGGTTTCTCCAACTCAACTTAGCTTAGTTTAGAAAATTTTTGGACTTAGTCAAGATTAAGCTGATTAAAACGTAGGCTAGTTTTTGGCCTAGCCCAGATGGTGAATATGAGTAAGTATAAAAAAATTGCTAAACTAAGTTAAGTTGAAATGGAGAAACCCAGCCTCAATAACCTTAACTTAACTTAGTATTTTAGCCAACCGCTTGTATTTCTTAAAATAAATGACCTCACAAATTTTTTTCGGATAATTTTTTTTTATGTGGCATTTGGGGCGTCGAGCTGTTACTTTTGCTTCTTGCTTAAATTTACGTGTTTAGCCATCATTGATGATTTCTTACGATAAGTTAAGTCTAGATAAACTGAGCTTTAAATGGTGCCCAATGACTAGACGCGTCCAAACGACGGCTGGAGCCAAATTCCTTCAAAGGTCGTTTCGCGAAAGCATTCTGCCGAAAGAGAAGCTCTTCTATGTTTTATGCCTAAGCCCAAAAAATATTGACTGCAGCCATAATTTATGTAATAGCGCATTCTTGATGAAATGCGAAACGGCAGAAGTTTCACACGCTCCACTTGACGCGTGTACGCTATCACTACTTGTTTTTGTTAACTTAAACACTGATAAATAATCGGGATGGAATAATCAAACACCCTGGTAAATAATTTACGAGTATTACATGTCTTGTTATACTCATTTATTAAGAAATGTTTTAAATCTTAATAATATATTTAGTTCTGGATTACTATAATTTAAATATCTTTGTATATACAATGTTACTTTTTCGAACAAAAATTAATTGTTATTGACTTTCTCCATTAACTTCAAACGCAATGTTCCTATAAATTTTTCAATTTCTAGCCTCCTCTTTACAGAATGCTATGCGTTTGATGACATGAAAAACGACTCGCAAATGCATTTTATAAATTGTCATATATATATACATACATATGTATGTATCTATATACGTATGTATCTTTGGTTCGCTATGCAACAATGCAATTGCACCAATTCGCGCGCCACATTTCACAGTCGTAAATCAACGCCAATGAGTGACGCTTTTGTTTAACTTAACCCAGCCCATGTCGTCTGTGGCAATCAAAGTGCAATTGCACACTTGTAGAGTTCAAAAGAAAACATGCCTACATACACATGTACATACATACGAGTGGTAGTAGCACATTAAGCATGCGTGTTGTTGAAATGCACCTACTTAATTCCATGCTACTTGTATAAAAAATGCAAAGAGTTTATATGAGAGTTGTCAGCGAGTTTTTGTCTAATTTAAGAAATCTAGCCACTTGCAGTCAACTAAAGTTTTTGCTTTTCGGCTAT
>NW_023458566.1:8357938-8371619 GCF_013731165.1 Rhagoletis pomonella
ATAGCCGAAAAGCAAAAACTTTAGTTGACTGCAAGTGGCTAGATTTCCTAAATTAGACAAAAACTCGCTGACAACTCTCATATAAACTCTTTGCATTTTTCATACAAGTAGCATGGAATTAAGTAGGTGCATTTCAACAACACGCATGCTTAATGTGCTGCTACCACTCGTATGTACATATGTACATGTGTATGTAGGCATGTTTTCTTTTGAACTCTACAAGTGTGCAATTGCACTTTGTTTGCCACAGACGACATGGGCTGGGTTAAGTTAAACAAAAACGTCACTCATTGGCGTTGATTTACGACTGTGAAATGTGGCGCGCGAATTGGTGCAACTGCATTGTTGCATAGCGAACCAAAGATACATACGTATATAGATACATACATATGTATGACAATTTGTAAAGTGCTTTTGCGAGTCGTTTTTCATGTGGAAAAAGAGTTTATGCGTACACTAAATCAGATGCATAGCATTCTGTAAAGAAGAGGCTAGAAATTGGAAAACTTATAGAGACATTGCGTTTGAAGTTAATGCAGAAAGTCAATAATAAATAATTTTTGTTCGAAAAAGTAACACTATATATACAAAGATATTGAAATTATAGTAATCCAGAACTAAATACATTATTAAGCTTTAAAATACTCCTTAAGAAATGAGTACCAAAAGTCATCCAATACTTGTAAATTTTTTACCATCATATTTATTCAGAGAACAGAACAGTTAGTGATTGGCGAGGTTTGCTCATTAAACTGCAATGCTTCCCAGTCACTGCGTAGTACCGATGAGTGATTCGACTAGGCTCCAGCACCAACGTCAAGCCGTCTGCCCTAGCGGAAGAGCTCTATACCTAAATACAGTAATTTTGATTCCGAATACTTAAGCAAGGGAACAAAGGACAAAGTTGGTTTAAAAGTAGCGAGAAAATCATTAGCGCTAAAAAAACAGCCAAATTATACCAATAGGCCTTAGATGAAGAAATCAAGAGTAAACCAGTGCGATTATATGACTCTGTTCCTGGTTAATATATTTTTTAACTGCTCAATTATTAACTCGCTTGACTTTAATAAGGCGCTTTGATTATTTCCTGAATTTAAAAAAAAATTACCAAAATTTCGAACCTTTGAAGGACAAGTGAATTTTACCAAAAGCATTTGTAGTGCAGAACTATATACGTACAATCACAGCCATGGCCTTCGAACCATATAACAGCCTACTGGCCATGTTTCGCAACACTTGGCTGATTCTGCAGGCGCAATTTAATTGACTAATTAATTGAACTTTGGCGATTAATAGATAGATAATTGCGTGACATTAATTATGTTTAGTCGACGAGTAAGTGACGATAATTTGTGCGCATGAAATCGCAACAAAAATTTAATTTTATGAATATGTGGTCTTTGCATTGGTCGGACATGTGTGTGCAAAATGTCAGATCTGTATGGACAAGTATTTAAATGCAAAGTAGCGCACACTCATTCTTGGGAGTAGGTACTCGCACCATAGGCAATCATTTGACCATTTAATCACAATACAGTTATCTAGTAGTAGGCAGCGAATCAAAATATATACCAAAGAAAAAAGTGCACAGAAATATATTTCAAAGAGCTCAAATTTATTTTACATAAACCGCTGCATGTCAAATTAAATGTTGTTGCAATCAAAACAGTTTAATTTATTTTTAGGAAATCTCAACTTTTTTTTCGACTTTAGGTATATCTAATAACTCTATTCGACAGGCCGGCATAGCACCGGCAAATTTGCGAAGTTTAACAACACTTGATTTTTAGCCTTTTTTTTGTCTTTATTTTATTTTCGAAATTAAGTTTGTTTACTATCTACTACCCAAACATTCGCTGATTTGTGTGAAGACAATTTGCACTTCCTTTTTTAGTTTTCGACTGCCACTAAGTCGGTTTGGGGTCGGAAAATGTGCAATTATTGGTATACAGTTAATTAAAATAAGCGGCAAATGCACAATTTGGCCAAAACCGTTGACTGTTATTACTTAATTCGTGATTATTGCCGCTTTTGATTTGCACTAGCTATCGGCTGCTTTATATTTTATGGTAGCGATTGATTGCAGTTTCATTGTAAGCCGGCAAAACGCGTAATCTAGAGCTAAATTCGTGCTTTAGTCTTGGATTTGGTGCGCTACATTGGATTTTATAAGGCAATGAAGTGCGCAATAAAAGGAATATATCGAGGGCTTACTCTATATTCAATTTGATTTATCTGCAGTTTTTACAAAACTAACATTCCCATATAAAAATCCACCTTAGAGTTAACTGTCATCGATGATGATAATGCTGACCTTGTATATCGCTTTTCAGAAGAATTAACTATTGAATTTCAAAATTAGAGTTGCAACCAGTGATGACCAGCGACCGTAAGAGTAACCAATTTTCTTAAAAAAATCGCTCTTTAACAGTTATTTTTTACCTTTATTTACTTACTCCTTAAATAATCGTGCTTTTTGACTTTTAATTTATAAATCCAAAATAAGAATTATTTTTGATTTTTATCTAAATAATCTGCAAATAACAGTTATTTTTGAGTTTTAAATTATATGTCTTAGAAAACAGTTATCGAAAACTTTTATTTATAAAACTCATAAATTAAAATCAGTCACTGACTTTTATTTTTTAAATCATACTCATGAAAGTCATTTATATAAGTCGTAGTAAACTTTTGTTTTCCAACACCTTATTAACTGCGAAAAATGTTAATGACTTTTATACGACTGATTTAAAAAAACGATTATATTGATGACTTTTAAAAGTAAAAGAGGTAAGTATTACAATTTCTAAGGTAGTGTCTACCTATATTGTTATTTATTTATATGACCCTTTGCCTCTAATGGTCGCTCAAATTTAGGACTCATATCCTCAACATGCCGGAGGGACTGCGGCGATGCGTGACTTTTGCAGAGCATTTTATTTGCAGCTATTCGAACTGAGATGTTGCATTTTCGAGTCAGATGTTTTGTAAATTTACTTGGAGCCTAGAAACATTGCAAAGGTCCCCATTCCTCCCACCCACCTCTACCTGTTTTCTTCTATCCTCTTAGTCTTTCCCCTTGGCCTTAGGTGCGTTGGGCAACTATGGTTGAGTGCTTGGAAAATCATTTCCACTTGTTCGGCGTACTACAAATATATTCTATTCCAATATTTCTCCATTATGTGCTCAATTGATTATACTTTTATTTGCCTTATCCCGCAAAGTTTGCTCTACCTTGTAACTGATTTGAAGCATATCCATAAGTCACTTAAAATTTGCAAAAATAATTTAACTAGCTTTGAAATAAAACTAAAAGATAAGACGGAGAGCAAAATTTAAAAATGATTCAGTTTTCACAGTTCACAGTTTAATTCACATGCATGCGCTTCAGCATGTCCGTCTTGTGATCACATAGCGTGCTTTGGCTGTCGCCATGGTCGAATGGGGCGTATACGTAACGCGAGGAAAGGCGTCATAAACACAGGTGAATGAGACACCTTAAAAACAACAAGCCTCCATTCACATGATTGCTTCTTAATGGGGTACCGCCACTGCCAAATTAAGCTGATATTAAATTAACAGCAGCATATACGAATAAACTCGTACATAGTACATAAAAATACATACATATGTACACGTACAAGTGTATATTTAACGAATATTGAATGTTGAGCGCGACAATTAAATTAAGTATAAATCTGTTGCGTGCACAATAATTACAATAAATATAAGATATCAAAATACGAGCACCAAAAAATATATATTTATTTATGTATAAAACTTTTTTTGAAACTTCCCGAAAGAATCAAGCTTAGTTAATCCAACTCTGAACTCAGAAACCTGAAATTGAAAAACACAGTGCAATTTTGCCTTTTTCCGGCTTTTCAGTTGTGCAAAGCTGTGCGATTCTTGAGAAAACTACTTAAGTGCAACACAATTGAAATAGCGCACGTAGAAGTATGCGCATGCGCGACACAGAATGCGGGTTGCGGCTGTTGGCATTTGTAACAATACTCGTATCACAAACACCCAGGTTAAGGTGGTAGAGTGTGCAATTTAAACTTTTTTTTCATACATATTTTCTTTCATTTCGTAATTAACTTTAATAGATATATGGAAGGCGAGCGCTTTACTTTGAACAATAAACGTTTTATTATTACTGCAACTATGATACATTTTACGGATAATTTCTAAAGTCTATAAAGGCTTATATATATACTTACATATATACAAATCTAGACATAATAAAAATTTGTAAATATATATGTATGTTAGCTTTTTCAATTCTCAAAGCGATACAGGTGTGGCCTCATTGTGATTAATCAGAATTAATTGTGGCGTTCCAAAATGAATTTGTAACACTCGCTTGTGGGTTACTCTGTGGGAAAAAATGAACAGATGGACAGTGGGAGATCTGACGGCATGCAGGGAAATATCAAAACTCTATAGCTAAAGTCTTTAAGATGTACGACATATATCTAAATCTCAATTGTTCACTTCGCAGCGGTAAGCAAATCACTTTTCTGCTTTACTACACAGCCAGGCGCATAGAGGGAAATATTATTTAACACCTGTTTGATGTTTATGTGCATACAAACATACATACGTATGTATGTCTAAAAATAATTATGCTTATTATGAAGTAGCGAAAGATTATTAGTTGTGACCTTGGCTTGTAAGTGAAGTATATTTTTTACTAAAATTGGATTTTTTAATTTATTTTGCATAGAGTTTGAGGCCCTTAGGTTGAGGGTCCATTGTGCATCGTTAGAACCCCCCTACTCAAGCCATCGTGTGAATTTCGCGAAAACCAGAAGTTGCCGTATGCCTACCTCGGCTATGTCGGTTAGTTCTTCAAAGATTCGTGAACCCACACACTTTCGTCTTCTTCCACAAAGTGCGGGGCATTCGCATAACAGGTGTCGCAGGGTTTCTGGCTCTTTTGCATTTCTGCAGCTTATGCAGAAGTCAATATGGGGGGCCGCTAACCTTTCTACGTGTCTTCTGATGGGAACATGGCCTGTTAGCAGACCTTCAGCTGTGTCTGTGAGCATTCAGATTAGAATCAAACCACTCTTCTCAGCATCGCAATGTGTCTATGTGGCCGCAGGGTTCACTACTTTTTACAGCTGCCCGCGCTGCCTAATCGAATCTCGTTTGCTCTCATTTAATATGATATTTCCAAAAACCGTTTGCTCAACTTAATAAATGAAAAATGTTATGTTAATTTAAAAAATCTAGTAACGTTCTCATACATTGGCTTTTATAGTACATTTGTGTATGTACATATAAACATATGTGTCTAGCACTAATTTTTCTTTACTTCAATCTATACACTTTGTTTACTTTAGTAAATCATGAGGACAACTTTTATATTTTACCATAAACAATAGTTATGACTGCCTTCAGGGACATGTCTATGAACACGACAAATATTTAAATCTGTCGATTTTTTCCCAACAGACTATCTAGTTAAACAAAGTTGAGTAAACAGATTTGCTGCAAGGCTTTTAGTTAATAATGGTGACACATGCAAGCTTCGTTGGTTATACGTTGGAGTATGTGAAAGAGTGCGTAGTGTTTTAGCGTTAATGGCTATTAAATATTACTCTACTCTATAAAAAAAAAAGTTACATATTTCACTCAAGGCACTAATTTAATTATGTTGTATCAGCGCTGAAAAACTTATGCTCGCATGTTTTACATATTCTTGTGACATGCAATTAAAAATGCTTTTTGCTACATGTCAGTGTGTCAGCAAGTACACTGTCGTCTATATATATATATATATATGACTCAATTAATTTTGTCAGCGCACGCACTCCAATTAAATATTGTACATACATACATACGTGCATATTGCTTTCTATTTTGCTCTACACCTGTTCAATGCGTTGGCATGTCATCAAATTGTTGTTGTTTTTTTTTCCACAAATTTAACAATGTTTTTTGCACTTGCCACGAATATATATCGTAGTAATTACTTGCTTGTATACTAACATGTAATTAACGGTTAAGTATACAATATGTTGTAGTAGGTCAAGGTGATTGCGCGCGAGTGCTTTACCAGCTTGGTGACAATCAAGAGAAAAACAAAAGAAGAAAAAAGTCGCTCAAGAACAATGACAGCAAAGACAATGGGAAGCACAGGTGAAAAAATCATGCAAACGGCGACACAAAAAAAAAAACAATAGTAGCCGCGCATGAAGCAAAGAAGCAAATCCAGCAAAGAATAAAACAAAAGACTTAAGCAACGAACTTGGAATTGACTGATATCTACGTTTTGTTAATCGTGTTGATTTTTTTTGCATTCGCTGGCGCTTTTTTTGCACCTAAATCTAGCGGTAGTTTGCAGTAAACAATTGGAAGAAAATACAGACATATGCATGCGTGTAATACCTGTATTGACTTATTGAGTTAAACAATTCTTTTGATGTCATTATTTGCCGATCAGTTGCTGCAGCTCACTTACTTATGTAATTACTTTTTAATACACCAATTTAGTTGGTGGATAAATCAAGAAATTGCGGTGCTTTAGTTGTTATCTGAAAGAGTTAAAGTTGGCCAATGAAAAAACAAAAATCTTGCCGAATTGCATACGAAAACAATCAGAAAAGGCTGCATTTATGGAAACAATGGCAAGAGAGCTGGGAAATATTTATAGCCGAAGATGAAAAAATGCTATAATATTGAAAAACTATTTGACAGGCTCCATATTTAGAGGTGGTCTGGTGATGCAAGAAACTAATTAATATCCAATATGAACTTATGAAATGCTGATGCTTAGCTGAATCAAAGCGGAACTCGGGTAGTCCGAAAAATGTTAAGTTTAAGAACTAAAAATGAAAGTTTATAATAAAAAAAAATGTTTAACAGTTAAGGGGTTTGAGTCTTTAATCACGACAGTTGTGTGAAGACCAAATGGTACCAATCGACCCCTAAAAGCTAAGCAATATAAGGTAGCGGAAGAATTATTGATGCACATCAAATTTCTCTTACTGACCAATTTGTTTTCTTTTTTCAAGTTATGCCACTTTTGAAGATGATGTCCGATATAATGATACCTAGGTATACCTATTTCTTAAGGTGGTATGTAAAAATTTTTGGGAATAATTTAAATAAATTGAATTATAATGATGTAAATTCTTATTCAAAAAAAAATATTTACCCCTACTCTCGCCCAATTGTTTCCTCACGTGATCTACCTCATTTCTACTTTTATCAATAAAATCGCATTGTATGTGTAATTACACGTATTACGTCAAAATACCACGTGATTTTTTAAACCAGCTTTTTTTACTTCTAATTCTTTGCGTGCGTGCAGGTGTGTGGGAGTGTGTCTTTCAATCATTTGTCTGTCGCCACACTTTATAACCGAATACATAAATCAACCAATTAAAATGCCTAATACAGATTAATTGTTTGTATATATGCATGTATGTAGCAATGCGTGACATGCCTATTGCGTGGACAACCGAATGCCAAGTGACAACCAAAACGACAAACCGCAGAGTTATTAACATTTTTATTTTTAATATTCGGTGCAATATGCAAAGCAGTGTGGTGATTTATGGTCAAAACAATTACAAAAGTGAGCAATTACCACAAATTTAATTGAACGGAAATTTTATTAACACCCTGCATGTTGCAAGTATATGAGGACATACATACATATGTATGTATGCATGCATCCTTAGAAAAAATAGCAATTTACGTTTGTATATCTTCTTTTTTTTTAATATTCATCCAATAATATTACATTTGCAATGAATCGAAAGACCAAAAAATATGTTGTACACGTTATGCTCTTAATTATACATACACATACTTAAGTACTTGAACAATACTTTAATACCTCCGAATCGCTTTTTATACAGTTCGAAGAGTTTCTAATTCGGGTACCGGTCTGTTGGTCTAAAGGCAAAAGATCATCAATATTACTTAGCCTAACGAATAGTATTTCTAATGGTACATCCACTATTTTCTTTTCCCGTGAACGTAAAAATTACAAAATCAAATGGTATGCGAAATTACATTGCAAAGAGTGCACTAAGGAGCATCTATAGGAACAAACCCAAAGGAGGGTTCTAGGCCTATAAATCCCTGCGCAGACCCTTTCCTGCACCGGTATGCAAATGCAATTCTTGGATGAGATAAAATCTAATAACTGAAAACACCTCCATACCGCCTCTCTGTCAGAGTATATGTTGGTGTGTGAACTAGCTCAGACATACTCAGCTGAACGGAATGCTAGTGAAATGGAGCCAAGCGGCTATATGCCGTAGTCATGACTCCTGCTTTTTTAACCTCCCTCCGATGAGTATAGCTTTAAAAAGTAGAGTCCAAATTAATGCACTGACATATTGATTAGATTTATCGAGGTGCAGATGCCACGAGAGCTTGTCATGTATGTATATATTTGATAAGTCTATTTTTTTCTTTCAACAAAAAGTTGAAGAAACTTTTCCCTTTTCCTGGAAAAAAAGCTATGTTAGTTGATGTTAATGTCAACGTTCAACCCATTTCGGCTGCACTATTTGGCGACTATTCCAGCGCACCTCTGATCAGAGTAAGAATCTCATCCTTATAGTCCATAGTTCGTTCACTACGATGAACCAGAATAGAAGGGGCAACACTTATCCCAGTGCGCAGCCCTTCGTTACCCGTTCCTGACCCAGAGTGCTGGATTTAAGCACGCATCGGCATGTGAGACAAGCACTGTCTACGTCCAGGAAACAACCTATGGCCAATTTCTTTGTCACGCCTTCTTGACCAAAAACTGCAGTAGAAGGAGAATAAAGCCATCGAAATTGCTGTAGACTCTAAGAAAATGTTGGCTACAATTTTCTAGCTGCCTTCAGTTTTTATAGTTCTTTAAGCTTTAAGGTATCTGACTAATGATGAAAATTGTCTCTTTTGACTGTAATTAAACTACAACTACTTTAAGCCACAGGCCAAACTAATATGCTGAGCAATGAATTATGGTTAGGTGACAATTTTATTTAAATTATAGTAAAAAACAAAAATATTCGCAAGAACAAAAGTTAGCTAAAATGATTGGCAAAGAAACTAAACCTGTTGCAGTAGGAGTGAATGGGCGCCGCTGAATGCTTCATTGCTGAATGGGCAGCAGCAAACTCATTTGTAAAATATTCATTTTATTTGAGCCTTTGTGTGATAAAACTCAAGCCTAGGCCTTATATCATTTTTTCTTTTTAATAAAAAATCGCGTTTATGGCTGACTTTATTATTTAATAGCACACGCAAAAAAAAAAAGAATTTGCATAACTATAGAGTCCACAAGAGTTAAGTGCGTTTGCGAGCATATTTTATGCGTACCATTTTTCAAGTTTTCCAAAACACTAAATGTCAATTTTTGAATGCAAATGAATAAGTTGCCAATGAGACTCGTATTTTGATTATAAATGTGTTAAATATGAATTTGAAAGGAGGTCGCAAAAGATTAATTCTTTCCTATTCAATTGGCGTTAAAATAGAAAAAAAAAGAGTTTGATTTTAGCAGCGAATTCCGTTTGTATAGTCAATCTGCAATTGTGTGACTACTTATAAAGGGGAGCTTAAGTAATGCAAAACACCCGGAAGCCATGGCTGAATGACCGACCATATCATACAATTTAAGAATATATTGCCTTTAGCTTCGGTTATTTATAATTTTTTTTTGTTTTTTTTGTTTTTGGGGCTGAGCATAGTAATAGCTTAATAGCCAATGGCTAAATGCATAAGAAATGAACCGTCGATTTACGCAAACACTTTGAGCGCATGAATGCCTTTCGAAAATCCAGAAAAATGGCATGACAAAAAATTTAGTATAAAACAAAAAAAAAAAAACAAAATGCAATTGCCAAAAATCGCAAGCTAGCAAAGGAAACATTTGTTTGCAATGCCCGCATTTCTACGCCTACTTTGCTGCTGCCGCCGCCGGTGCTGGTGCGGCTAGTGCGTGGCCCACGAGCGATAGCAAATCAGCAAATGCGCTTTTACACGCACGCACACTGCCTCAGTCCCGGCCACAATGCACGCGCATGCAAATAAGCATTCGACAATATGTAAACAGAATTGCTAAAATGTTTGTATATCTGCTGATATTACTGTGAAAAATATCGCTGACTGCCAGCATCTAAATGACTGGTGAGTGCTGGCGGTGGCGGTGGCGGTGGCGGCGGTGGTGGCGGCAGTGGACAATTGTTTTGATTTATGCAGCTGCCAGCAGCGATTGCTGTTGCTAATACGTTTCTCGTTGCCACCGAATGCCGACTGCTGCTGCCACTACGCGCTGTCGGCAGTAATGTTGAGCCGTTTAACAAATGCTTGCAAGCAACCTATTAATGCTTATTACAGTCGTCGATTTGCATTTGCTGCAGTTGCGCTCCTAAGCGCTTTGTGTTTGTGTTTTTTTGGCTATCGCGCGATCTGCTTCAATTGCGTATCTGTCTATCAAATCTGCGCCATGTTGCGCTGTCCAGCTGTCCATCTATCACCTTCTACTGTTCACCATACCAGCATCTCTCTGCACCGCTGACGCCCACCAGCGCTGTGCAACGCTGTGCTTGTGGTCAATAGCTCTGTTCACTTTAATCATAATGCGTGAATTTTTAATTTCCATTTTTTCGGCTATGATCCGATGTGGTTTTTCTTTTTGTTGCTGACAGATTGCTAACAATATTTTCTACGCCTTCTTGTAAGTGTTGAGTACGCGTGTGCGCTTGTACCTACATATATAAGTATATACTATTTTATATCTATATATGTTTGTATGTTTGCATAAGCAATGCACTAACATTGATTGATTGATGGCATAAAGGTGAAGTGACAACAAATATTTTGCAACATTTTTCACAAGGAAAACTTGTAATTTTCATTATTTATTGCATATTTGCTTGTTTTATTTTGGTTTTAGCATTTTATTTCTAAGCACAAACACAAATTCGAAAGGCACTCCAGCACCGAACGAAAGACTTAAGCAGCGAACTCGAATTGATTTTTTCGTCGGAATTGCAGCCCAAATACTCAGTTCTGAAGCATTTCCTGTGTGCAATGTAAAATTACCAGCACTGATTGCATTATATTTGCTCAATTTTTTCACATCACAGCTCACATCCGTAATGCAAGAATATCTTTAAGTAGTAGGTATCTAATTTTTGCTTCACACGGTCAAGAAAATCAATGGAAACGGGATTTTATTAGTGCGCTATTATATCATTCACCAATTTGATATTGTTACGTGTGTATAAACAGGGAGCTTAGGATTTGTTTTCGTTTTAATACCAGACGCAACAAATAAAAACTTTATTAGAATTTTAAATAAAAAGGCATAGTGAAAAAATTGTAGTTAGTAGGCCTACTATTAGAAAATAGCATTAGAGTCATGTGTTTTTACAGAACATAATTTCTTTTTTTTAGAGCAAAAATACTCCATATTTTTCGAGCTGGAAAAGACAAGCCTTGGCTCACATTTTTTGAACAGAAAATAATTGGTAATTTTTATATTTTATTCTTTAGATAACAACATGCGACAAAAACAAAAAAAAATTTCAAAACGCATGAAGCAATCAATATACTCACGAAACTGTGGGCCAAATATGGTAAAAACGCGTTTCTAATGTCAGAATCTTTTTCAGAAGGACTTCGTAGTTTCAAAGATATGATTAATTTAAAAAATTTAATTTTATTTAAAAAATTTATTCCAATATAGAAAAACAGTATGGGCAACACCCAAAAGAGAAATTTCTGTAGAATTAAAAAAAATTAAAATTTTTTGGTTCACAAGAAAAAATAGGTATTGAACATGTCCTTTTAAATAGTTCTTGTTTTTTTAGCGAATAACGTTAGAAGAACGAAATTCGAGGATGTGATCGAGAGCATATTAGTTCTTAAGATATAATATTTGTGAAAATAATTATTATAAAATTTCAAGCATATTCAAAGATAAAATGTGAAAAGGACATTTTTATTACCTAATCGTCCTGATACACCAAAAAATTTAATCGGCCTTAATTCTGCAGAACTTTCTCTTTGATTTGATAGTCATACTGCTTTTCTACATTGCACTGATTTTTTTTAAGTAATTATATTTTTCAAAATTTTGTAGTCCTTAAAAAATTCTGACGCCAGAGAGAAAAACAAAAAACGTAGTTTTACTATATTTTTTTATTTTAACAGTTGAGTTTCGTGCAACTAGTATCTGGTTTTAAGGAAAAATGAAAAAATTAGCAAAGTCTAAGTGGTAGAAGTTACAGCGGCAATTTTGGAGATGGCCACATCTGCTAATCAGACTTATTTTTGCCGCTGCATTGATGCAGAAAATAGCCGGCAAGTTGTGCTTATTATTTTATAGACATTCATTTAAGTATTCTGTGGTTAGTAGTCTTGGTTAATCATCCAGATTTTCAACGCGATTTAACTTCAAGATTTTTTTAGGACTTTTCGGGTTTTTTTTCAGGATTTCCTTAGGTATGTTTGGAACACAACATTAAGAAATGTGGATATTGCGTGCAGCTAAATGTAAAGTCTTGAGCTTCAGCTGCGGGTTAAATATCCTATTTAAATGGTTGCCTACTCATTGAGAAAATTTTAAAGGCGTTCGATGTATCTAACCCTCGCTAAAGTAGATGGTGACCGAGTTACTACTAAATGGCTTCAATCAAAAGTCGGTAGTCCCGCTATGCCAGAATGCCCTCTTTTGAGGCTAATGGCTAATAGTAGTTACCCTCACGTGACGCTGAGTTTCGCCAGAATTATCCTGTCGATTCTGATGAGGCATTCCTGCTATTTGACTGACAAATGCCGCTTGCTGGTTCATAATGTAATGACAGGCACTATATCATTACTCTCGATGAGAAATCAAGCAATCTGTTTAGTGCTTGCCTATCAGAGTAGATGTGTGCTGAAGGTAGATTAAGAGAAAATTCGTGAAATCCAACTTCAGCGCGATGTTGAGCACAAAGGTGGCGCATTTAATTGTGCGCTACCTTGCTATTGCCGAATTTTACCATTCTTAAAAAAAATAAAAATAACTTTACACTTTCAATCTGGCCGCCATTGAATGGTGCTAAAATAACTGTTTTGCCTCTTTACCTTTATTCTCCTATTCTTCTTCGTTTCATTTTATGTTGCATTGTATATTGTGTTAATCATTCTTGCAAGTTCAGCATCCTTTTACCGCTGTAAGATGTAACTAAAAAGAGCTGCAGTGATCTGTCATCCGAAATCAAAAAATAAATTTGAACTACTCGCAAAAACTTCGTCTAAAATTTCTAATAACTATGTGTGCGTATATTAAATAATCCAATTTATCAATTTTGAAAAATATTATAATTTTATTTTCCAACTTTCAGAAAACTCCGGGCCCCTTTGAAATCCAAGTAATTCGGTGCATTTGACCAGTTCAACTTTATAAAAGGTGGGTTTGAGGGAAGCCGGTGTGCGACGTAGGAATTGTATTTGGATTGATTAGTTGCTTTGGTCACTCAATTTTATTTACTTTTTGTAAATTACTGATACGAGAATACATAAATTTGGTTAAATGCGATCACGTAGGACCGTTTTTACAGTGACGGGTTAACTCTCCTTAGGGGTTTCCAGTACAAAAATTGAAAGTTAACTGCCGAATTTGTGTTAACGCTCCACTGTGAAAACGGTCCGTAATATTTTGTTAACCACA
>NW_023458566.1:8371719-8379695 GCF_013731165.1 Rhagoletis pomonella
AAATACTAATGCATGAAAATCCTAACCTCAAAAAAATCACCCGTTATGTATATATACAATGGTTTTTATTAAATACTAGGCTCGATAAATAGCGATATCCCAAAAATGTATATATCTCGATATAAATAGATAACTCGATAAACTTTGGATACCTCTACAAAATTTTGATAGCACGGGTAATTTTCATAGCCCATATTTTTCGAAAGCTATCGACAAACACGATAAAATTCGGTAAGCAGTAATAAGTGTATATATAACCTTCCAAAAACTTTGATTCGATAAATCCATAAGTCTCAGTTAATCAATAAATATCGATAACTCGATAAGTTCAATGAACTCGGTGCATTACGATAAATTTCCATAACTTAATAAATTTCATTAACTTGACAAATTTCGATAACCCCATACATTTTTATAGCAAGATAACTATACGTAAACTTTAAAAACAAATTTTCTGTGTCTACAAATTTCGACATCTGAATTAACACTGATTAATTTGAATAATTTGATACGTTGCGATAATTCAATAAACATGGATAAATCGATAAATTTCGATAACCATAAAGTACGATGATCCGATAAATTTCGGTAACTCGATAACTAAATTTTTTATGACGGAGTTTATATAGATTTTTATCGAAAAATTCCAGTGAACTTTCTTATCCTTTCAGTAACCCTAAATCGTATGTATTTCTCATTGTTTTCATTTTCGTCTTGATCCTTAATTTTGCCTTCACTTTTTTGTCTTAATCGCTATCATTTATATCTTCATCCTCACATTTTTTTATTACAAAGTTTAATTTTAAATACGATGTAAACCAAATGCGAAAACAATTCAAATTGAACAGGTCGCAACAACAACTATATACAAATACGGAAATTTTCAAACGACCATTTTGGCCGTAGTTTTCAAACAATTTTTAAACTCTCCTCATCTACAGATAATTACCTTTCCAATGGTTTTATTTTATTTTTTTATTCAGTTCGGTAGATTCGTCCAACGAACGGAGACAAAATTTATCCCTACTCTCAACCAATTGTTTGCTCACGTGATCAACCTCATTTCTATTTTTATCAATAATGTCGCATTGTATGTGTAATTACACGTTTTACGTCAAA
The DNA here is from genome assembly GCF_013731165.1 of Rhagoletis pomonella. Lineage (NCBI taxonomy): Eukaryota > Metazoa > Arthropoda > Insecta > Diptera > Tephritidae > Rhagoletis > Rhagoletis pomonella. Next base: position 8,372,839 of record NW_023458566.1, read on the forward strand.
ATACCACGAGATTTTTAAACTAGTTTTGTTTTATTTACTTCTAATCATTTGCATGCGTGCAGGTGTGTGGGAGTGTGTCTTTCAATCATTGTCTGTCGCCACACTTTATACCCGCATACATAAATCAACCAATTAAAATGCCTAATACAGATTAATTGTTTGTATATATGCATGTATGTATCTATCATATGAAGCTATGCGTGACATGCCTATTGCGTGGACAACCGAATGCCAAGTGACAACCAAAACGACAAGCCGCAGTGTTATGAACATTTTTATTTTTAATATTCGGTGCAATATGCAAAGTAGTGTGGTGATTTATGGTCAAAACAATTACAAAAGTGAGCAATTACCACAAATTTAATTGAACGGAAATTTTATTAACACCCTGCATGTTGCAAGTATATGAGGACAAACATACATATTTATGTATGCATGCATCCTTAGAAAAAATAGCAATTTACGTTTGTATATCTTCTTTTTTTTTGATATTCATTCAATAATATTACATTTGCAATGAAGCGAAAGACCAAAAAATATGTTCTACAGGCTATGCTCTTAATTATACATACACATACTTAAGTACTTGAACAATACTTTAATACCTCCGAATCGCTTTTTTTACGGCAAAATATCTTCAATAATACTTAGCTTAACGAATAGTATTTCTAATGGCACATCCATTATTTTCTTTTAGAGTGAACGTAAAAATTACAAAATCAAATGGTATGCGAAATTCCATTGCAAAGAGTGCACTAAGGAGCATCTATAGGGACAAAACCAAAGGAGGGTTCTAGGCCTATAAATCCCTGCGCAGACCCTTTCCTGCACCGGTATACAAATGCAATTCTTGGATGAGATAAAATCTAATAGCTGAAGACAACTCCATACCGCCTCTCTGCCGGAGTATATGTTGGTGTGTGAACTAGCTCAGACATACTCAGCTGAACGGAATGCTAGTGAAATGGAGCCAGGCGGCTATATGCCGTAGTTATGTGTATGCCATTGACCCTTGCTTTTTTAACCTCCCTCCGATGAGTATTGCTGTAAAAAATAGAGTCCATTATTTGACCATTTGAATAGATTTATCGAGGTGCATGAGAGAGCTTTTCATCTATATATATGTCAAGTGTAGTTTCTTCCTTCAAGAAAAAGTTGTAGAAGCTTTTCCCTATTCCTGGATAAAATAGCTGTGTTAGTTTATTTTAAGGTTCGACCCATTTCGGCTGCACTATTTGGCGACTATTCCAGCGCACCTCTGATCAGAGTAAGAATCTCATCCTTATAGCCCATATTTCGTTCACTACGATGCACCAGAATAGAAGGGGCAACACTTATCCCAGTGCGCAGCCCTTCGTTACCCGTTCCTGCTCCGGCATGTGAGACAAGCACTGCCTATGTCCAGGAAACAACCTATAGTCAATTCTTTTGTCATGCCTTTCTTGACCATAAACTGCAGTAGAAGGAGAATAAAGGCATCGAAATTGCTGTAGGCTCTAAGAAAATGTTGGCTACAATTTTTTAGCTGCCTTCAGTTTTTATAGTTCTTTAAGCTTCAAGGTGTCTTACTAATGATTGAAATCGTCTCTTTTGACTGTAATTAAACTACAACTACTTTAAGCCACAGGCCAAGCTAATATGCTGAGCGATGAATTATGGTTAGGTGACAATTTTATTTAAATTATAGTAAAAAACAAAAATATTCGCAAGAACAAAAGTTTGCTAAAATGAATGGCAAAGAAACTAAACCTGTTGCAGGAGGAGTGAATGGGCGCCGCTGAATGCTTCATTGCTGAATGGACAGCAGCGAACTCATTTGTAAAATATTCACTTTGTTTACGTCTTTGTGTGATAAAACTTAAGCCTAGGCCTTATATCATTTTTTCTTTTTAATAAAACATCGCGTTTATGGCTGACTTTATTATTTAATAGCACACACCAAAAAAGAATAACAATTTGCATAACTATAGAGTCCACAAGAGTTAAGTGCGTTTGCGAGCATATTTTATGCGTACCATTTTTCAAGTTTTCCAAAATACTAAATGTCAATTTTTGAATGCAAATGAATAAGTTGCCAATGAGACTAGTATTTTGATTATAAATGTGTTAAATATGAATTTGAAAGGAGGTCGCAAAAGATTAATTTTTTCCTATTCAATTGGCGTTAAAATAGAGAAAAAAAAGATTTTGATTTTAGCAGCGAATTGCGTTTGTATAGTCAATCTGCAATTGTGTGACTACTTATAATGGGTAGCTTAAGTAATGCAAAACACCCGGAAGCCATGGCAGAATGACCGACCATATCATACAATTTAAGAATATATTGCCTTCAGCTTCGGTTATTTATAATTTTTGGTTTGGTTTTTTTTTTTTGGGGTTGAGCATAGTAATAGCTTTTTGCCAATGGCTAAATGCATAAGAAATGAACCGTCGATTTACGCAAACACTTTGAGCGCATGAATGCCTTTCGAAAATCCAGAAAAATGGCATGACAAAAAATTTAGTAGAAAACAAAAAAAAAAATAAAAATGCAATTGCCAAAAATCGCAAGCCAGCAAAGGAAACCAATGTTTGCAATGCCCGCATTTCTACGCCTACTTTGCTGCTGCCGCCGCCAGTGCTGGTGCGGCTGGTGCGTGGCCCGCGAGCGATAGCAAATCAGCAAATGCGCTTTTACACGCACGCACACTCCCTCAGTCACAGCCACAATGCAGGCGCATGCAAATAAGCATTCGACAATATGTAAACAGAATTGCTAAAATATTTGTATATCTGCTGATATTATTGCGAAAAATATCGCCAACTGCCAGCATCTAAATGACTGGTGAGTGGTGGCGGCGGCGGTGGCGGCAGTGGACAATTGTTTTGATTTATGCAGCTGCCAGCAGTGATTGCTGTTGCTAATACGTTTCTCGTTGCCACCGAATGCCGACTGCTGCTGCCACTACGCGCTGTCGGCAGTAATGTTGAGCCGTTTAACAAATACTTGCAAGCTATTAATGCTTATTACAGTCGTCGATTTGCATTTGCTGCTGTTGCCAATTTGGCAATTTTTTTCTTGCATTTGTATAAATATATGCGCTCCTAAGCGCTTTGTGTTTGTGTTTTTTTGGGTATCGCGCGATCTGCTTCAATTGCGTATCTGTCTATCAAATCTGCGCCATGTTGCGCTGTCCAGCTGTCCATCTATCACCTTCTAATGTTCACCATACCAGCATTTCCCTACCCCGCAGACGCCCACCAGCGCTGTGCTACGCTCTGCTTGTGGTCACTTTAATCATAATGCGTGAATTTTTAATTTCCATTTTTTCGGCTATGATCCGACGTGGTTTTTCTTTTTGGTGCTGACAGATTGCTTACAATATTTTCTACGCCTTCTTGTAAGTGTTGAATACGCGTGTGCGCTTGTACCTACATAAGTATATACTATTTTATATCTACATATATATGTTTGTATGTTTGCATAAGCAATGTACTAACATTGATTGATTGATGGCATAAAGGTGAAGTGACAACAAATATTTTGCAACATTTTTCACAAGGAAAACTTGTAATTTTTATTATTTATTGCATATTTGCTTGTTTTATTTTGGTTTTAGCATTTTATTTCTAAGCACAAACTGAAATTCGAAAGGCACTCCAGCACCGAACGAAAGACTTAAGCAGCGAACTCGAATTAATTTTTTCGTCGGAATTGCAGTCCAAATTCCAAATACTCAGTTCTGAAGCATTTCCTGTGCGCAATTTAAAATTACCAGCGCTGATTGCATTATATTTGCTCAATTTTTTCACACCACAGCTTACATCCGTAATGCAAGAATATCTTTAAGTAGTAGGTATCTAATTTTTGCTTCACACGGTCAAGAAAATCAATGGAAACGGGATTTTATTAGTGCGCTATTATATCATTCACCAATTTGATATTGTAACAGACGCAACAAATAAAAACTTTATCAGAATTTTAAATAAAAAGGCATAGTGAAAAGATTGTCGAAGGCCTAGTAGAAAATAGCATTAGAGTCATCTGTTTTTACAGAACATAATTTCTTTTTGTAATTTTGATATTTAGAGAAAAAATACTTTATCTTTTTTCAAGCTAAAAAAGGCAAGCCTTGGCTCATACTTTTTGAACAGAAAATAATTGGTAATTTTTATTTTTTATTCTTTAGATAACAACATGCGACAAAAACGAAACTGTGGGCCAAATATAGTAAAACTGCGTTTTTAGTTTTTCTCTCTCATGTCAGAATTTTTTTCAAAAGGACTTCGTAGTTTCAAAGGTATGATTAATTCCAAAAATTATTTAAAAAAATTCATCCCAATGTAGAAAAACAGTATGGGCAACAAATAAAAGAGAAATTTCTGTAGAATAAAAAAAAAAAAATTTATTGGTTTACAAGGAAAAATAGACATTGAAAATGTCCTTTTCATTAGCTTCACTGTTTTAGCGAATAACGTTAGAAGAACGAAATTCGAGGATGTTTTCGAGTACATATTAGTTCTTAACATATAATTTTTGCAGATATATTTATTATAAAATTTCAAGGATATTTAATGATAAAATGTGAAAGAGACATTTTTAATACCTAATCGTCCTTATGCACCAAAATATTTAATCGGACTTAATTCTACAGAATTTTCTCTTTGATGTGATAGTCATAGTGCTTTTATACATTGCACTGAATTTTTTTAAATAATTTAATGATAATGAAATAATTATATTTTTCAAATTTCAAAGTCCTTAAAAAGTCCTGACGTTAGAGAGGAAAACTAAAAACGCAGTTTTACTATGTTTGACCCATGGTTTCGCGAATATTTAAAATTGTTTGTGTGTAAAATTTACTGTCGCGCAGTGTAATGCTAGATAAAAATTGCTTATGATTTTTCTGCTCCTGCGTGATTTTTGTAAACACTTTCTTGAACATTTTTGGTATTCCATATTTTTTTTGGGACTCTTAAAAACATTGCTTAATTTTTCGAGACTTTTGGGCATGCTTTAGGTTAAATAATACTCTTTTTTCTTTTCACAAAGGTATATGTATATTATTTTTTATGACAAAATTCTTTTTATTATAGCAGCGCAGTAAGTCTTATTTCAACAGCTGACTTTTCTGCAACTAGTATCTGGTTTTAAGGAAAAATGGAACAATGGAACAATGGAACAATTAACAAAGTCAGTCTAAGCGGTAGAAGTTACAGCTGCGAGTTTCGAGATGGCCACATCTGCTAATCAGACTTCTTTTTGCCGCTAAATTGATGCAGAAAATAGTCGGCAAGTTGTGTTTATTATTTTATAGGCATTCATTTGAAAACTCTGATTTGTATTCTTGGTAAATTATCCAGGTTTTTTCAGGATTTCCTTATGCATGTTTAGAACATTACAGGTTTTTTGTTTTAAGAGTTTAGTGATGCTTCCTTTATGAATGCACTGAATTAACTCTAAAGAATTTCTATTAAAATAAGCAATGTGAGGTAAATTAAAAAAAATATAAATAGACGGTATTTCTGTCAACAATGTGGATATTGCGTGCAGCTAAATGTAAAGTCTTGAGCTTCAGCTGGGGGTTGAATTTCCTATTTAAATGGCTGCCTACTCATTGAGCAAGTTTTAAAGGCGTGCTATGTATCTAACCCTAACCAAAGTAGATGGTGACCGAGTTACTACTAAATGGCTTCTATCAATACTCGGTAGTCCCGCTCTGCCAGAATGCCATCTTTTTAGGCGGTGGCAAAAAGTAGTTCCCATTACGTGACGCTGAGTTTCGCCAGAATTATCCTGTCGTTTCTGATGTGGCATTCCTGCTATTTGACTGATAAATTAAGTTGCTGGTTCCTGATGTAATGGCAGACACTATATAATCACTCTAGATGAGAAATCCAGCTGGAGGTAGATTAAGAAAAGGTAGATTAAGAGAAAATTCGTGAAAGCCGATTTCAGCACGATGTTGAGCCAAAAGTGGCGCATTTACCTATATGCTACTTTGCTTTTGCCGAATTTTACCCGGCCGCCGTTGAATGTTGATAAATTAACTGGTTTGATAGTTTACTTTTAATCTCCTATTCTTCTTCGTTTTATTTTATGTTGAAAGTTCAGCATCCTTTTACCGCTGTATGATAAAATTAAAAAGAGCTGTAGTAATCTGTCATCCAAAATCAATGAATAAATTTGAACCAATCGCATTGCGAATTAATACCGTTTCCAACTTTAAGACTTGGAAGCATAAGAAAGTGCAAATGCCTATAGAACTTAACTTTCTTGCCAATATTTTCTTTTTGTCAATAAATAGTAATTCAACAATTATCATCAGACTATTATACCATACAATGAAATAGGACATACAACTTCCGTATACACTTAGTGCTCTAGGCAAGGTTTAAAGCCGTATGCCTTGCGAAATACAAGGTACCAACACTGTCGAGAGAAAATTTTTCGGAGTATGAGGGGTAGGACTTTTACATTAAAAAACTTAGTCTAAAGAGAATTATTTGAATTTCTAATAACTGTGTGTGTGTGTATATTAAATAATCAAATTTATCAACTTTGAAAAGTGTAATAATTTTTATTTTCCAACTTAGTTTTCAGTTACGGGCCCCTTTGAAATTTTGTCCAGGACCACATTCGCTGCATTCGACCCGTTCAACTTCTTAAAAGTTGGGTTTGAGGGAAGCCGGCGTGCGACGTGGGAATTGCATTTGGATTGAATAGTTTCTTTGGTCACTAAATTTTCTTCACTCGATATACTAGTTCCGTTTGCTTTGTGTAAATTACTGATACGAGAATACATAAATTTGGTTAAATGCGATCACGTAGGACCGTTTTTATAGTGACGGGTTAACTCTCCTTAGAGGTTTTCAGT
>NW_023458566.1:8379795-8409070 GCF_013731165.1 Rhagoletis pomonella
AAAACGGTCCGTAATATTTTGTTAACCACATAAATAAAATAAAATAATATATTGGTTTCTTACTTCAAATGCCTTGCTTTAGAGTACTCAGTTCATTATCTTACAATTTTAGTGATTTGATCATGCATAGCTGCATATGAAGTGATATGTATGTACATATGCAAATAACTGCTTCATATTGTACACGATTCATGTGACCTGCATTATGCCCGATAGTTAGTTGTGACTAATTATTCAATTAAATCAATTAGAGTTAATAAATATATGTGCATATGTATATGTGCTTGGCAACTATGGAAAAACAATAAAAATGCGCAAGATATTTAACAATGCATATATATGTACATAAATACATATATATGAGTTCCTATATAAAAGAAATGCAACGAAGAATCATGAAAGAGCGACTAAACAAACTTTTGAGGATTTTTTTTATCTTTATTTAATAACTTATGATAAAGATTACCATTATGCACGAAAAATAAACTTCATAATTTTTAAAATGCAATTATTAATCACTTAAAACTGAATTGGTTTTTATCGATAACTGCAGTTGACTCAAAGCACGCACGTACATAAATACTTATCTACTTATCAAGAATGTTGCTAAAAAATTAGATTAAAATCAAAAAGCTGCATTTGACCTAGCTTGGGGCACAAAACATGCAATGCTAAAAGTGTAAAAAAAAAAAAATGTTGCATAAATCGTCACATGCCTGTGGTCACATGGGCGAGCATGCGCAAAAATAGCTAAAAATCAGCAACAAAAAATAAAGTGCTTTTAACGCATAATTTTTGAAAGGCTGTAAAATTAATTGAAAATTAATGAATGGACAACAGTTGCACTACATACTAGGCACTAAAACTAAAACAGCTAAGGCTTTAGAGTGTCACTAAAGCAACTCTAAGCATTTAATATTTTAAAATTAAATTATATACAAAAATTTCCGGTGTGTCAATGCATAGCCAACCGCTACGCAACTGACCACTTTGATAGGCATTTATATTATTTTTTGTTGCAATTTCCACTTAAACACTTCAGCGCTCAAAAAAGCTAATTCAACAAAAAAGCGGCATTTAATTCAATTGTTGAGTTTCAAAGCTGCAAATATGAGTAAGTGAAGCCAATAAAATTATCATTACAAATGGACTGCATAGTGATTATAATTGCCGCCAATGAGCGCCTATGTATTGCAAATAAACTGCCACTGCTGAGGTACAAACGTACGTATGTATTTACAGTGACACACACAATGACCACAAGGTGATTTTTTTCTCAATATTGGCAATGCTTTTCAAGTAATTTTTTTTGTAAATATTTTATAAAAAAGGGTTAAGTTTATTATAAAAGCGATATCTCAAACTTTATCCAAAATTAAAAAAAAAAAAAATTAAAAAATTTTTCAACGAAATTTAAAATTTTTGAATTTTTATAAATTTAAAAAAATTTCAGATATGCAGTTTTACAGTCCATCGAATTTAGACTGACTCTTAGTAATTGCAGAAATGTGCAAAGAAAAAACAAAAATATTACATAAAAGCTAGCGAATTATTAGCCCCTTTAAGCATTCTTTTGATTCTACTAATCAAATTTCTGCATAAGCAAAAATTGTCTAAAAATTCAGATTGAAAAGTTTGAAGTTTGATGAAAATTGGTTGAATTTTCATAAATTTTGCATAAAGTTTAAATCCTTAATTTCCGTGACTATTCTTATAAAATTTTAACTTAAAAATAAAAATTTTGAAAATTTATTAAAAAAAAAAGAAGAAACTTGCGTTTTCTTTTTTGAGTCACTGTATATATTCCAGAGCGTTGTTTCAACTTGTGTATTTATGTGCATGCTAGCAGCGTCAAGCTCCCAGCTCGTAGCTAGTCTATGCGTCCGCAGCTTATTGAGCGCATGCGCATGCGTTCTATCCGGCTTGTTGGTGACCAATTAATTTTATTGCTTCGTTTTTTTTTTTTTGTATGTGGCAAGGCAACCCCTTCGCTCGCACAATTCGCGCATCAGCTGACTATCGGTGGAGTTGTTGCTGTTTTTGCTGTTGTTGTTGATATGGTGTCAGGGCGTTTTTGAGCATTTGTAAAAACACCGTTTTGTTGTTGTTGTTTCTGCTTGCTACATATTTGTTTTGAGTGGTCGAGTTGAGTTGACGCTTTCGACTTGGCTTGTCGTTTATTTGCTCTTCATATGCCAATTTTTCTTTTGTATAACTGTATATGAGAACGTATGCGTGCGTGTAAGTTTAGTCATTCCGTTGCTTTGTAAGAACTTTTCCGATTTTGGTGTATAAATAACCGCCACCGCTGCAATGTAAAGTCATAACGAAATTTGCGTCTAACAAACTCTAGTGGTGGTAGTTTGTGTGCTAACAAATCTTAATACTCAACAACAAAAATGTTCAATTTGGTAAGCAGTACGAAAGGATATGAAAGGATAAAGTGTGCTGTTTTTAATGAGCGATGGAAACCATTTTTGTGAAAAGTTGCAAGTGAAGTGATGGAAAAATTTCAGTTGGAATATTGAAATAAGCCAACTGAAGTCGAACAAAAATTAATAATAACATCAAATTTTATACAAAAAAAAAATCGATTTATTGTGCAAACTAATCATTACTGTGAATAAAAAAATTTCCAGAGTGGTTTTTTGGCAATATTCGCATATTTGATGAGCTAATTTTTTCGAACGTTTTTTTTTATAAAAATATAATTCATGCTGTAACTTTTGTCGCATAATTCAAAGTTTAAAAATTTTTGAAAAATTCACAAAATTTGTGTTAAATTTAAAATTTTTATCGGAATTTTAGAAATTTTTCGGTATACAGTTATATAGCACATTTAGCTTTTATTCAATAGATTGTAAGCTTTAAGTTGCTCAAAAGTCCTGCTGATTTTTAATAAGTCCCAATTGAATGAAGAAAAGATAAAGGAATAAAAAAAATTTTTTTGCTCAGTCAGTTGGAAAAAAAATTTTAAATAGCAACTTTTCGCGACTTCTAAATTATTTCTCAAAATTAACTAAATGTTCTTCCTCATTCTCTTCCAGATCGTCACCTTCTCTGCACTCTGTGCTGTCGCGTCCGCCGGCTACTTGGGTGGCTATGGACTCGGTGGCTATGGACTCAGTGGTCATGGTTTGGGTTACAGTGGTTACAGTGGCTACAGTGGCATTGTGGCGCCAGCCTATCATGCACCAGCCGTTGTTGCTGCCGCACCAATCGTGAAGACTTACAGTGCGCCCATTGTTGCTGCACCGGTTGTGAAGACCATTGCGCCATTGGCCACCTCCTATGCCAATACCTACAAAGTGGCCACTAAAGCTATTCCTGTTGTGCATGCTGCCCCAGCTGTGGTGCATGCTGCTCCAGCCGTATATGCGGCGCCTGCTTACCACACTTCCTCCACCTACCACGGGTCGCTGGGCCATTATGGTCTCGACTACGGTTATGGCCATGGTTTGTTGCATTAAGTGCGTAGATTGTGATGAATTTGGATGCACACGGACAAGGATTTGGAAAAAAAGGCTAATGAATTTAAGGACTACAGCATGCAAAGCAATATGGATATTTTTATTTTTGGGAGCACACATTTGTCGAACTATCTCACATACATACATACATATGTAATCATAAGCATATCAGGAGACTATATAAATTTTTTCACATTCATAAAATCTTGTCGATATTTGGTGCGATTTATGTGATTAAAGTGAGTAAGAAATGCAGGCTATTCATGCAAGTCGGCGATATAAATTACAACAACCACAAGAGTGAGTGAGCAGAGCAGAACTGTAGGGCTTCGATTAAGCGCTGAAGAAGCATAAAAATTTAATCCACTTCTTCAGAATTAATGATTATTTTTTCGCAGAGATTTTGTTTGTTTGTTTGTTTCGTGTATTCAATGTTGAGTTAATTTTTTAAGTAATTTTTAATAAAATGTTAAAACAAAATGAAATATCTTTTTGAATTTCTAGTGGTTTGGAAGTTTGAGAAACAAAAATCTTCATTAGAATTTGCGCAATGGAGGTACTGAAGCTGAATAATGAAATCGTATGAGGCTCAACATTTTTTCCAGTGCCGTCATTTCAGATTTAGTTTTCTCATCGGCTGTAAGTCAAATAAACGGAGGAAGTGTATCGAATTTTTAATTTTGTTACAACTACATTTATCTTCCATGTGAATTTAACATAACGACAGGATATCAAAGGCATCTTGGAAACTCACTTCCTAATACCTAATAAGTCAATAAATGCTCCTCCTACTAACTAGTTTAGGCTTTACGTTTCGAGTGCAGGTCATACGGAAAAAGGTGTGAAGGGTGTTCGATTTTACGCCCTTTTTTTCAAAACTGGCTTTCGAGTAATTGGGGAAAAAAAATAAAAAATAATGATTAAAAAGAAAAGAAAAGGCCTTTATTTTTTTTTTTTAATTTTCCCAATATTTTTCAAGCTACGTTATTTTCTTGATTCAAATAGGGTGTTCGATTATACGCCAGAAAAGACCGGTTCCCGATTTCGAAATTAAGAAAAAAGCCGGATAAATCGGTTTATTGGACATCGTTTTAGTGAAAGTGCTTAAGATAGCTTTTATTTAGAAAAGTCTTTTTTAGACCAAAAGTAAAAGTAAGTAGTGGTAAGCAGTGCGCGCTATCACTCTTCAGCACCTGGGTTCAAACCCTGGTCAAAGCAAAAAATATAGCGAAAGGTTTTTTCTTAACAGCGCTCGTCCCTCGGCACTCAATGGCAAACCTCCGAGTGTATTTCTGCCATGAAAAACAGCTTCTCATAAAAATACAATCGCCGTTCGGAGTCGGCGTAAAACGGTAGGTCACTCAGCTTTGTGTGACAACATCAAGGCGCATGCCACAATTCGGAGGAGAAGCTTGGCCAAACACTAACATATGTGTAAGCGCCAAACTATTATTATTATTAAAACAAAGAAAAATCAGTGAATTATTCTCGTTTGGTCTTATTTTAACTTTCTTTTTAATAATTTATTGCATTTTTTTTTTGGCTTTTTTGGATTTAAGTAGTTTTCTCGCCGCCGTAGCAAAGTACTTAGATGTGCCTCCTGCCACTTGGGAAATGTATGGTTAAATTTCAGGTCCCAGTACCATCAAAAAAAGTAATGGCAAACCTTCGAGTGTTTTTCTGTCCTAAAAAATTTCTTCGGAGGCGGTGTAAAAGTGTAGACCTCTAGATTTATTCCACATCAACAAGCAGAGCACGAATTGGAGGAGAAGCTCGGCCAAACACGTAGAAAACGTTTAAGCGCCAAACATGTATATATTTGAGTCAAATATGATATACCCTTCATCACAAATAACCTAGTATATAACTTTAAAACTACTTAGGGGTTACCCTTAAGCAGGAAAAGACCTTGATAACTTCAAAAACCTTACAACTTTTATTGAAGGGTCAAGTTTTGTATGAACTAAAAAAAAACCGGTTCGTTCGATAAAAAAATCCAGTTAACTCGATATTCAAAAAATTAAAAAAAAAACACCTATATACATTAAAAAAAGTCGGGTCAGTTTTTGTGGAGGTCATCAAAATTTTCTATGTAGGTGGAATAACTTATTCCGGATATCTACTCGAAGACGAATATTAGGTTGCAGGCTAGCGAAGGGCATTGAGAAAGCTTGCAGATTAGTTGAGGAAGGCGCTATTATGACAGAGGTTAAATATGTGCCGATTCCGCTGCATGTGACTAAGTGCAAGCACAACCTGGACAAGATGTAGTTAGTGTTTGACCGAGCTTCTCCTTGTTTGTGTAATAACATCACACTGGATTTTGGCTTCACATTCCTTTCCAATTTACGAAGAGAACTGCTTTGCTTTTCAGCACATTTTGTTTTGTTTCTAGGGATAAGCTGGGTAGTGCGATTGGAGTTTTTCTGATAGCGCTAAGAATCTGTTTAAGTAGTTAATTTTTGAAAAGTTTTTGAGATAGGGCGTTTGAGAACCGGCTGCTGAAATAGGCCGATATTCCACTCTGCCGTCGATATAAACATACTAGTTTTTTGCAGAACACTAGTAGATAACTTCAGGAGTTAAACATGTCATGTGACTTATGGTTCCGAAGTTATAGCTGATTAAATAATTCACGCCTATGGGAGGTGCCATGCCCCCTTTTCCAATCTCGCCCATATTTTCCCATGAGTATGGAATTAATTTTATTTATCTCGACAGCAAGTTCCACAAATATTTCAAGAGATATACAACATGAAAATTTTAGTTAGTATAAGGGTGCAACGCCCTCTTTTCCATTACTTAACATTTTCTTTTTGCCTATAACCTTCCCGGGGTAAAACCAAATAAGTGTGCAAAGTTTCGTGCGATTCCGTGCCGCGGTTCAGAAGTTATAAGGTAATAAACAAACAGACATTCACATTTATATATATAGATAAGGGAAAAGGTGAAGGGGAATATGTAGATGAAGAAAATGATAAACATAAAAGTAAAAACAAAAGATGAGGATGAGGATGAGGATACCGATAAAAGTTAAATGAAGATAGAGGAAGAAAGATTAAAATAAAGGTAATTAATGAGGAAAGGATATAGAGAGAGACACAGAGACTTAATCTGGGAACTATTTTGAGATTTTTTAGAGATTTTCGCGATTCTCGAGACTTATCGATAAAATAAGCGATATTTTTATCGGTTTTGTTATCGATGTTTTTATCGATTTTGTTATCGAAATTTTTATCGATATCGTTATCAATTTTGCTATCGATATTTTGGGAATTCATCGATATAATAATCGATATTTTTTATCGATTTTTGTTATCGATTTTTTAGTCGGTATTTTTAACTATTTTGTTAGCAATATTTTTTATCGATTTTGTTACCGATTTTGTTATCGGTATTTATAAATTTTGTTATCGATATTTATCGATTTTGTTATCGATATTTATCGATTTTGTTACCGATATTTATCGATATTTATCGCTTTTGTCATCGATATTTTTCGATTTTGTTATCGATATTTATCGATGTTGTTATCGATATTTGTCGATTTTGTTATCGATATTTATCAATTTTGTTATCGATATTTATCGATTTTGTTACAATATTTATCGATATATGCATGTATATGACAAAATAGATATGTAACGGAAGTTTCACTTCTCCATTGTGGCCCAGGCGCACTTACTTTGTTTTGTATACAAAATTGGAACTTAGAAACGGAATTAATTTTTTCTTTCGCTACGACGCTTCCTATTTTTTCAGTCCTGTCCTTGGTAAAAATTAGACGATTTTGCGATTTTGGATAATACTGTTGATGCGAAATTTATGAGTGTGGGAATTTTTTATAACTCCTTTATTCCAAAGTTGACATGAAAGAAATGATGGTGCCGATTTGTCACCACAGCAATAAAGCGGTGAGTCGCCAATTTGTTGCCACTGACGATTGTTGCCTATTTCTCATGTTTAGCATGGTGGGTAATTGCTCATTAAGAAATCAGCCTACAGCTATGCATGTCTTGCTTAAGTAACCAACAAAAGAACTGAGGCGCCATTCCGTTCCATTGCACCCAAAAAGTACGAAGTGCAAAAAAGTTAATTATATTTATTGTTTCTTAAGCGATTCCTTTTAACATTTACGCAAGTACCCTCCTTTCAATGAATATATTAATACAAATATTTAACTAAAGGTATACGCATGCATGTTTAGACATTTTTACATGCCTATGCATGTACAATGTATGTATGTATGTACACTCATATATACCTGGTCAGTGTGGAATTCAATAGCCTTCGTGTTGAGTTTTAAGTAATTGAGTAATTAAATCAATTAGCGTACATGTGTACAGGTACTTGTGAAATACATTTTTACATACGTATTTAGTATTCGTACATATTGGCAAATAACAAAAAATTCTTACAATTGAAAATGTTTAAAGAATATTACAAAAAAATAGTATGTATATGAATAAAAAGTGAAAGGAAATTACTAAATGCTGTTACTGACATCATGCCTGAATATATTAAATAAAACGAAATAAAACCATTGTTAAAACGTAATTTTTTTGTGTGTTTATTTATTTATATATTTTTTGAAAAAGTAAAACGGTTGCTTTTTTAAATAATCCTGTCAGAAAATGGGTATACACGATGAGGGGTTTCACTACACCACGTTTGACTGTAATGAAGCTTGAAAAGTATTGCAAAGAAATCTCATTTAATGCACCAACTATTATTTAATGCATAGATTTTATGGAAGTTGAAATAACAAAAAAAAAATATATATAGATCGTCACAAGATAATCATCGAATCTTGCGCATGCGCAATCGATTACCGGTTATTGCATTGAAAATAAGATAAGGTTAGGTAAGCTGTGTGTTATAGAGGTTCAACCATTTATTTATTCGCTTAATGCCCGATAATTCCGGCATCATATTCATAGATAATACTTGTACCTGGAAGATGCTGCAGTGGTTCGACAACTTATAGGACTTATTAGCACCGAGCTCTGCGCAAAATATTACCGCACCCACATCCTTCACTGCATCTTCGATATGACTAGACTTTCACAGAGTCAGCATACCTCTTGCCCGCACGCCAGGCTTCGACCGCTATAGTGGATCCGAAATTTGTCTCAAAGTGCCTATCTGGAATCATGTACTCGATCTGTACAGATAGAGTTGACGCTATATTATTGTGACCGTGAACCTGCACCCAAACTGTGCCTGATTACAGTTTTGGAAGACATATTTTTTGGCCGATATGTCTACCAACGAAATATGAATTAAGGTGCTACTTTTGTTGTTTCCCTAAGTACCTCTATCATGCTCATCATAGATAGCCTTTTTGTATACTTTATATTCTTTTAATAAATGTTTTGTTGTTGTCGAAGTTGGTTTGTCCATCAATCGTTTTCGTCAGACTCAACTACTGGTAGGCCCTGTGAACGAACCGTGTTTATACGGGGTTTAACTAGAGGGAGAGAAGGGCGTTAGCTGAGTAGGTGTGAGTCGACATGTGATTAGATGGTTGTTGTCGAGAGGGAGTCTCCAGATGCCGGACATTCATTGGGGATATCAAGGTCGAGTCTTAATTAGTAGCTTTTTCTGTGCCAGCAATAGCTATACCGTAACTAGGTGGGAAAGAGTGACGCAGGTCTCACGCGGAAGTCGGAACTCTGAGCCAGCAACAGTTGGGCTTCTATTAGGGGTTCAGTGGTTGGTCAATGTAAGTCTGCACTTCATTTATGTACTCGAAAAGTTGCCTTCAGACGTGCCTGTGTGGACGCTGATCCTCAAACAAGCGCCAACAGGGAGTAAGAAATCTTTTCTTCTCAACTGACGAATACAAAACCAGTAACCCGTGGAAGAGTATCGGCCTGACCATTGCAGTAAAGACTAAGTGCGAAAGAGGTGGCGTAAAATCCCCAGTTGCAACCCAGCATCGTTTTGCAAGCGTAGAGCACCAATTAGGCTATTTTGGCGCTCTTTTCCACATTAAGGCGCCACAACAGTTTGCTATCGAGTATTATTCCGAACTCGGAGCTTTGCTCCATCTGAAGAGTCGCCCCATATGGCAGCTTTAGTTTTGACCAGTTCTTAATCTTATGTTTCCCAGCGTTGATGCTAAACACCACAGGCGTATCTGCGGTAGGGATTAGCACATGAGAGAGCTACATAAGTGTTGACAGACTCTTTCCGCTTAATAAGTTTTACAGAAACGTCATCTGCGTAAGCAATAAGTCCAGGACCAGGCCCTCCTTTCAATGGAGTAAGCGTGTATACCAAAAGGTTTTAAAAAATGCTGAAAAGCGAATTATTTATCTTTAGAATGACGTAAAAAGTAGCTTATAGTTTAAGTGTAAGATCAAATTTGGAAACAATTTATTAAAACATTTCCGGTGCGTTTATGCAAAATTAACCACTTTTGATTGAAATATAATTTTTGTTTGGATATTTCATTTAACTAATACAAAACGCTACATGGCGAAGTCAAAATAAAAATTTAATTGAACTAAATTATTCAGCATAATAGTGCTGCAACAAATAAGTAAAACCAATAAAATTACCATCAAAATAGAGCAGTGCTTCAGCACAATAACTTCCATGATCGCCAATGCCGAGTGGCTGGCGGAGAGCTAACACTACCTTAGCTTTGCTGAGTGCTATTGTTTTGTTAATGCTGAGAGTTCACAACTCTCTGCTCACCATTAGAGCCGGCAGCTTGTGGCTTATTGAGTGCAGGCTTGCACGTTCTATCCACCTTATCCGCATTCGTTTTTTTGTTTTATTTATTTATTTATTTTTTAATTTTATTCCACGGCAAAGCAACCCCTTCGCTTTCAAGCTACTTACGTACGTTGTACAACAGCTGATGGCCGTCGATGTTGTTGATGTGCTGCGCGTCGTCAGGGCGTTTTTTATTTTGTTGGCATTTGTTGAAACCTCTGTTGCTGTTGCTATTGCTTCTCTTTAGTTTTGTAGTACATATTTCTTTGAAGTATTTAATTGAGCTAATGCTCTAATAGCGGCTTTTGTCTTCATTTGTCATATATTGGCTTTTCGCTTTTCATATGCCAATTTTTCTTTTGTTGTATTGCTCTATGTGCAATTGTATTTGGGCGCGTGTTTTCGCTTTCCGCGCAACTTTGTCAGAATTTTTCTGATTTTTGTGTATAAATATCGGCTACGGTTGCGGTGGAAAGACATAACAAAATTTGCGGTTAACAATATCTAGTGGAAGTTGTGCGCTTAAAAAACTTAACTTAAATCAACATGTTCAAATTGGTAAGCAAGGAAAGGATAATAAAGGATTAATTGTGATTTTTGGTGTGAACTCGAGCAGAAATTTAGTGAATGTGCTTGGAGTGCCAAATGGGATTTTGTTTTAAAAGACAGTTGCTAGTCATACCTTCGAGAATACTATTTTTGCATCCAATTAATTAATCTGGTAAATCGTTACCTCCCCAAAATACTGTTAACTTGAGATAAAACAAAATTTTATTAGATACTCGTACACTCTGTAGTATCTAAAATTCTAGCTTAATTCAAAGTGAATTAAAAATCGCAAATATATAGCTAAATTTCCTTTTGTAAGCCGGGCTTTAAGTGTCTAAAGTGTTGCTTTAAAGATTTAGTAGTCATAGTTAAAGAGTGTTTTCAATTGAAGGATTGGTCAAGGTGTTCGCCAGATTTCACAAATCTAGCTATGAATTAAATATGTGTTATTTACTCAACTATAAACATTAGCAAGCACAACATAAAAAAAAAAAAAATTTATAGACCGACGTAAAATAAGAGGTTTGTAATTCTTTGGCCTCAGTAATGGAGAGATTATTTTGAACTAAAGAATACAACTTAAGTAACTAGTAGTATGCCAGGCATAAAAGGACTTACTGCCGATTACAAATTGTCGCCTACTATACCACCTATGAAATAAGAAGGTTCCAAACTAATTTTCAAAAATAAGACCAAGTTCTTAAGAGTAATTCTCGACTGAAAGCAGCTCTGGAATGGCAACATAGTGGAACCCGTTAAGAAATCCGTAGCGGAATTTTGCAACCAGGGAATAGGTTTATCATTTATATATTTTATATTTAACAATTTTCTGTCCAATTTCAATATAGTGGGACAATTTGATTCTCGCCCGCAGAAGCCCTAAATCAAAATTTTGCAACTAAATACTTCCGCTTAATGTAATTGCTCGAGAGGTTGTCGTTTTTATACGTTAAGAAGCCGGCTTATGGATCGAGAGAACTCAAGTCATTTGGCTATCCTAGGAGCAGCGAATATCTTAACACTCAGTATTATCGACAATTGTATACCCTAGCTAACTGTGAGCACAAGGGCGTCGCATGAGTTGCATTGTCCGCGGAAAATAGAAAACTCACTTACACTAATAAATGCAAAGTTGTGATCCAGCACGCCAGACTTGGTATAGCAGACCTCACCGCGCAGGGGAGAACTCACTTGGACTTAGGCTAGAGACCTTTCGGCTCTGCGACCACTGAAGCGTACGCTCCTTGGAGCGCCCTATGTCACGTGCGTGCTTAGGCCAATCAAAGTCAGAGGACCATATTTTCTTTTCATTCGCGAATCAACAGAGACTCATACCCCAAATTTTTGCATGAAGATTTATAAAAAATTCAACGCCTATCCAAACTACTTACTTACGATTTATTGAAAAGGGCCCATTTAAAGTATTTTTTTAACTACATATTTGTCTTTAATTATTATTACTATTATTGTTATTATTTTTTCAGATCATTGCCTTGTCTGCGCTCTGCGCTGTCGCTTCCGCCGGCTACTTGGGTGGCTATGGACTTGGCGGTTATGGTCTCAGTGGTCATGGTTTGGGTTACGGTGGCTACAGTGGCTACAGTGGTTACAGTGGCATTGTGGCGCCAGCCTATCATGCACCCACCGTTGTTGCTGCAGCACCAATTGTGAAGACTTACAGCGCTCCAATTATCGCCGCACCATTGGCCACCTCCTATGCCAATACCTACAAAGTGGCCACTAAAGCTATCCCGATAGTGCATGCTGCTCCAGCCGTATATGCGGCGCCAGCATACCATGGTTCACTGGGCTATGGGCTGAATTACGGTTACGGACATGGTTTGTTGCATAAGTAAGGAAATCGCAGGAGATGGATCGTGCTGAACAAGGACATGAAAATGGATAATGAGCTATAATTCTATGTGCAAAAAAGTATATTTGGCAGACTGGGAGGAGCTTAAAATGCAGGCTGATTATAGTCTTCACTTGGGGCGTGGTGGCATAAATGAAAACTAAGCTATGGGAGTGAGTGAGCAGTGAGGAGTTGAGCCGCTTTGACTTTGAACAACCAGTGAGTTTGTTTCCGCTGAGATTTTTTCCGCAATTTGTCTGATTCGTGTACTCGATGCTAAGTGTATTTTTAAGTATATTTTAATAAATTGTTAAAAGGAATTAAAAAAAAAAGTACAATTTTTATAACGACCAAAGAGTTTGTTGTATAATTTCGATTATTTTGCGAGTAGAACTATCAAAGTTGGATTTAGTCAAGCATAGTTCCGTTTATTAGCAAGGCAGACGGTGGCAGCGCAAGCGCGCTATGGTGAGCTAGAACTAATTTAATGTCTGCAGCGTTATGGTTAAATAGTCAGCTGCGCATTTATTGAACGAAAGACTTCTGTAACGAACTTAAAAGTTCAACAAAAATGTATGCCGCTTGTAGCAAAGTACTACACAGAGTAGTACTGTAAAATGGTATTTAACGCTCCAATAATTTCTTAATATGCGTAGGAAAATGCAGTGGTTTCATTAAGAATAAATTATACAAATCGAAGAATTGCATAATCAATAGGCGAACAATGTAAATAATAATTTGAAATTAGAAAATCTTTGCTGCGATAATATTTGTGTTTATTACTTGTAGATATTGACAAGGCAGCTGTGCCCTCATTGCGGCATACAGCAATGTGCTAAGTATTATTGTATTTTTGAGTAGCACCCACACCGCCCACTCACCAAAGCACCAGCAAATAACCCAATGTTGGCAACAATGGGCTGACTGCAGACTTTAACCGCCGTCTGCCGTAGGTCTGATTTAAGCACTGCTTTGTAGCTATTTGTGAATGTTTTTTTTTTTTTGGTTTGCTATTGCTCCGTTCATGCAACATATTCACAGGCATTTATCATATTGTGGGTGCTGGTGGCGTTTGCAGAATTCTCAGACAAAACATACTTTTTATGCAATTTGGTGAAATCAACTTTTTTTTTGAGCATAAAAGATCGACCTTGGTGCACACAATTGGTTCATGCAACAAAATGTATGCTCGTACACACTGGTATACTGGTAAGGTTATTGCGGCATAGAGAAAAATTGTAAAATTTTGTTGCGATATGACGAAAAAGATGTCGTGTCTGTGGTGTTGGCGCTCTTTTATAGCATTTACACCCTGGTGGCCTTGACATATTTTTTATGAGCTGGACGGATAATCGCTACAATAAGTTGAGATTGCAAACCAATTGTGGAAGTCGATATGAAACAATTTTATTCAAAAGTGTAGCTTATTTATATGTACGTTAAGGCGCATCACTCTTCATGCAAAAAAATTCGGTATGGTTTTTCCATCGGACCTAAAATAATAAAGATCTTCTAAAGCTTAGTTTCACGAAATCAATTTAAATGAAAACATTTTTTTTTATTATTTCTCATTTAAATTGCTGTTGAAACAGGCCGTATGACTTTCGCCAAAAAATGTATATTTACGTGAGCTGTACCGATTTAAATTTATCTGCAATAAATCGAATTTTTAGTTTTCAAAAATATTTCTTTTTTAACAGATCTCGTCAGATGATAGAACATTTTAAACCAAAACGAAATCAAAATAATAAGGTTTTTGGAGGTATACTTGTGGTCATGCAAACCTTACCACCCATTTTTTAAATTAAGTATAATTTTTTAAATTCATAAAAAATATTTGCAGAAATGAGTACGTTGTGATTTTTGTTCAATACTATATAAATCAAAACAGGGCTTAAATTTAAAAAAAAATTGGCAATCTATAAATTAAAAATAAATTATAATTAAATACTAATTTTTTAAAACATAACTTTATTTAAAGTTTGCTAAAGCAAGTTCGAAATTTCATATTTTTTAAAAAACACCTTTATGAAAATGCGAGGATCTATTTAAGATTGGTGGGAGGTATTGTATAAAAAAAAATAGCCAACAAGTTTTTTACTTTTACATTGTTTTTTTTGTAATTTCAAAACTCCATAATTTTTTTTATTTTGCGAACTTTCTTAGTGAGCTGTTTTTTCATAAGCCCCAATTATCAGAGACCAAAACCATTTTTGTAATCTTTTTTGCGAAATCCAGGGAAATAGTAAAATGTAGGATTGCGCATAACTTTGAAAAAAAAAATTCATAGTTCAAAAGTTCATATCTTTAAAAAACATCTTCTTAAAAATTAACGTTCAGCTGGAGTTATTGTATAACAAGAAGTAGCTAACAAATTTTATTTTTTTTTTCGAATTATTCGAATTCAAAATTCTGTATGTATTTTTCGAATCTTTTTTTTAATTAATATTTTCTTTTTAACCCTAAATATCAACTTTAAAATAATACCAGAACCAGTTTTTTAACATTTATGAGATACTTAAAAAAATTAGCTGGCAAAATCTCGGAAATTGTGAAGTTCAGAATTTTGTAAAACTTTCTCAAAAATGTAATTTTTTCCTTTTGTAGAACTTCGTTTTATGATAAAGGACAAGTTTTGACCAAAATTCATCAAAAATTATCTTTGACATTTATGCATCCAAGTATTAAATAAAAAAAGGCTGGAGAAATACTTAAAGCAACTTAGCATCTACATATATATGCAGCAATAAATATGGAGGAGTTTTTGCAGGCTAAAGCATCGCATTTATTTTCCACATGGGATGAAATTCAGCAAATCAGCGATCAGCTTAACTTTTATGCAGCAAACAATGCGCGTATGCTCAAGTTTATTACTAACTTGACTTTGACTAAACTTTCTTGCTAGCTGATTCAACACTTGCGACATCGGTTTAAGCTGGGCTTTTTTTACTGCTAATTGTAAGCTTAACAAAAAGTGAGCTAGCTGCTGTTGACGAAAGATGTCGCTGCGTTAGATTTTGACCTTCCTTTTTATACTCAAGCCCAGTTTATTAATAAACGAGCTTAAAGCGCGTGAAAAAAGCTTTACTTCAAAGCTTAGTTGTATTTTACAAGCCGTTAGTTGACTGATCTTTGTACGTCGCGGTTTACTGGCAAATTGATTGTAGTGAGAAAACAGTTCAGTCTCTTTGTCACAGCTAAAAATTTTCTTGTAATAGAATTGGCTTTAATTGTCGTTTAAATTATTTATTACATTTTTGTCTTCTACGCATATTTACATCTTTTCTCTATCGATCGTAATTTTAAAATTACGTATCAATTATAATAATTATTCATTCACATAAGTTTACATTGTACATCTTCTGCAGGATATTAACCCCGGCTGTTGTCCTTCCAAGCAAAGTAAATATGTTAATAATTATCAAAGAATTATACTAATTTACATACGTAAGTACGTACTACTACGTAATGGGGTTTTGCATTCATGCCATTGCATCCAACTCTTCATACTCGAACTATAGTTATTGCACACGCGCAACTTGCCATACAATGGGTACATATGTACATTAGATTGTACCACCTTACAGGCAAGAACAAAAAAAAATTCGCCGCCTACCCTGAGTCGAACGATTTTTTGCAAAGCACTTTCGATAAACTTTGTTTATGGCCGAATATAAGGGGTCGCCTTCTTACAAAATTTGGTGCGCATACCCTCCGAATTTGTACTTTTTAGCCTAAATAACATATATAAGAAGTTTTATGGCCGTAGAATAACGATAACATATGCCAACTTTTAGTTGAAGTTAATTAAGGTTAACAAATAGTCTATGAAAACTATGAAAATGCGAAAAATTCTATATGTGTCTAGTAAATCTGCATCTTTAAATATTTAATAGGATGGCAGGATTGCAATTTTTGAAAAATATTCTTTGAAATTTTTATACTTTAATGTCCTTATATACATTCATATGATTTGAATAAAACTAAGATTTTTCAAAATGCATTCCAAATTTAAAATCTTAAAGGATAATATTTTTAAAGGACATTTTTGACATTTGTTCTACACGCATTAAATGAAAACAAAATTTATATGTAATTAAATTTGCTTCGAATTCATCTTTCATTTAGCACCATATTTTGTGAAAAATCCCCGTTAGAAGAATTAACTATTGAATTTCAAAGTTCAGATTGAAATCAGTGATGACAGTTAAGTCTCAGATGGGCTCAACATAAAAAAGTGTTTTTGGTTTAAACTGCTGATAGGCCATTTATGGTCCTTTGGAAAAAATCCTGACTACCTGATAAAAAACCAAAAACGCGGATTTACTAAATATGCCCTAATACTCTAGGGAGCATAGGAATACCGTCTTAAACAGAAGTAAAATGTGTAAATTGACAAAACATCCGAACGGCACAAAGCTTGTTCTGATAACTTTGACTGCCGCAGTCCGAATTGCATAAAATTTTATTCGGATAGTTTTTAAGACAAAACCAATAAAAAGTAGGTAATATGCCTTAAAAAAACCACTATGTTTTTTTCGAGACAGTCTAATGTCTCATTTATATCTATGCAAATGATTACGTGTTGACGATGGAACAAATAGACATAGACTTCGCAAAGAGGGTGTATTGAAATACATTTCGAATGTTTATAACTATGTATATCTTTTAATCATAGACCGAAATTGGATAATAAAAAAATATAAAGTAATTTAACTTTAACATACATTTTTTTTTTAAATAAGTTGTATAGGGAAATGTGACATTGAAATAATTAAAGGTTTTTCAAAGATTGAGGGCTGTTTGCAACTCTCAAATAAAACGGAAAATTCATATAAAAGTACTCATAAGAAATGGAAAAGAAATTTTTTTCTACCAAAACTTCTTAAATCAGTTGCCAGCTCTCAAGAAAAAAACGCTTATTATTTATTTCATCAAGAAAATGTACAGCCAAAAATAACTACATACATATTTTTGCAAGCAACATAAATAAAGGGCTGGCTGCAGTCCCCAAGAGAAGTGGCAAGAATTATTTTTCATTATTTCTGTTGCTTGAAAAAGTATTTTGCTGTTGATGTAAATTTTTTTGAAGGAATTTGAATAAATAGAAGATAAATTCCTTTCCATTTCTTGTGCGTCATTTTATTAGAATTTTTCGTTTCTTGCGAGTTTCTTGCGAGTTTTCCCGAGAACTCCACATAGCCCTTTTGAAATAAATTAAACTAAATTTTATCGATTTTTCTGATATGCATTTATGACTATTTATTTTAAAACATTTTTGTATTGAATATCATTGTTCTGGTCTCTGCACTCAGTTCCTTATCCTCCTCCTGCATAATTTTCATCTACTTCCTTGCACACAAATGCACTCCGTTATGGTCAATGTCCGACTCAGTGTCCTTGAATTATGTAAAAATACATATATAAGTATATGCTATGTACGTAACACACCAACAATGTGCAACAGCAATGCAATGCTGCAGTTGAGTCACTGAATATTTAACAATGAATCCATTGCTAGAAAACAGGAGTGAAAGGCGCGTGTGGTTACTGAAAATGCTGAAGGTACCCGCCCACTCCTTTTAGTGTGTTTTTCCCCATATATAAATACGAGCATCCCTCTAGGCAAATGAGGAACGCTTGCATTTGATAGTAAAATGTAAACATTCCTTGTCACTGCTCGCCGAAACTTTGAAGAAGTTTTAAATCTACACCGTTTACTTGGCTGTTTTAACAAAAGCTTTTAAGTAAAGCTTTCGCATGGAAAGAAAGTTGGAGTATTCCTTATCGCTCGCATTTCCTAAAGGTATGTATGTATGTATGTAAAAATTATATACATATGCATGTATGTAAATGCAGTTGACAATGCAATGTTCTCAATTGTTGTTGTGCTACGCTGGCAATGCCCTTGTGACGGCCGTTGTCCCTTTGAGTTGATGTTCATTAACAGTTATTTATTTACTTACCAGCGTGCTGAAATAAAACCAATTTTTTTTATTGAATAAATATGCACAAGGGTATTAATTTGTATTTCATCTGTGTATAATCTGCGCAACCGTTCTTTTGCAACTATGTGTGCGTTATAAAAATAAATAGTTAGAGTGCAGTATGATGGAGCTTTTTGTTGACATGAAGGACTTGAATGCTGTTTTCGATTGTTATATGTGAGGTCGTTATTCAGAAAAAATATTTGAAAACTGTATATTTTCTTTCTTTGCAAAAATTTTAATATTTGTGCGTAATATTTGTGTTTCTTTGTAGAGTAGATATAAAACTTTATAAAAATTAAAGTTATTATATAATTTAAATTTTCTTAAAAATACTGGTTTCTAATACACTGAAAAAATTTACTGATTTAGTTGTTGGTTTTAAATTCTATTCGGTCCTTGCTGAGTAATCTGCCGACTTTTGCGCACAGCGCTGAATTTCAAAAGAAAATTAGTTAGGGCTTTTCTATGTTTAGGTAAGGATATATATCCTTTATAGAAGTAAGGATACGTATAATCAATTTGGTCCTCTTCTTTTCTTTAATAAGATTACTTCAGAGCTAAGCAATTTTCTTGCTCGAAAATTACCCTCGGAAGTTTGGCATTGCCTACCAACGGGCGAACGCTTTTAGAAAAAACTCTTTCTAACTTAGAACTTTTTCGGGCCAGGGATCGAACACAGGTCTAAGGGAATGGGAGTACGAACCTGCAACTATTCAACGACAGCGGTTGAAATGGAAATGTCACCTACTAATTTTCGTTATTTTATCATTTATAATAATTTTTGGGCCTAGCTTTTCCTCTCACCTTCTTGAAAGAGCATATAATTTGACCAGAATCCTATCTAATGCCGATAGTGTTTTAGTTTGCAGTGTTCTGTAAGGAAGCCTGTGTAATGATTAGTTTCTCTTAAGGTAGCCTAATTAGAAACCTGGCTATACTTTCAGAAAAAAGATTATGGCTCGACTTGTCGCTGTGACGCTTTTTTGGATCCTTCTCGCATTACTACTACATCTTTCCTGAGCAATCTCCAGATCAATGTGCGACCTACTACAAGGAATGGCTTAGGCACTGTGGGAGTGGAGGCCACCATCTTCCTGTTTACACCTCCTAAACCCCTGTACCCAAATCAGCCGCACCCAATAAGTACTGAGAATTAAACCTCAAAGAGTTTGAGTAAGTGAGCTTTGAGTGCTGTCTGAATGGCGCAAATGATCACCCTCCAAGTTAATTTGCTGAAAAGCTCTATTTTATTTCTCTGCTCAAGATGCTGAAAACCTACTCGGTCGTCAGTTGGTTGACAGATTAAGAGTTAAAGAATTAGTAAAGAAGACGCTAGCGGTCAAGGAAAACAAAACTTGTATACATATAAATATGTATGTACATATCTATTATATCTTGTCACTTTTCGCAGCCGTTTTAATAAATGATTTCCGGCACTTCTTTGACAGAATGGATAAATATATGCATATGTATGTATATCTTATAAGTTTTTTAAGTGGAAACGGATTAAAAGGGAAATGCCGATTTTAAATAGAAGAAACAAAGTATTTTTGCCTACTAAACTGCCAACCTAAGCTGAAGTAAAACATACAATAATATCCTTATCCGTATTGTCTCTTCTATCACCGCTGGCAGGCCCTTTTGCTGACTTATTACTTACTTACCCTAAGAACAAATTAAAAATCTCTTGTCTATCCAGACTGTCCACAATATTCATTATAACTCAAATCAATCAATATATCAATTTGTCTGTTTATTCAATTAGCATTCTAATATTAATTAACAATTTTTGTTGTTGCAAAATCACAAACAATTCTAACTAGATATTAATTATTATAATAACATAAATAAATATTCATTAACTTAACATACGCATTCATTCCGAATGTAAGATACAAATCCCACATAAACAAATAATAGGCAGAAAAATAAAAAAATAAAAAAATATTTGCATAAGATTTACGTAGTCAAAATATCGAATGTCATTTCTATGAATTTTGTGGGCACGCGACGCTTTTCTTCGATTGTGTGGCGAAAGAGGCTGCGAAGTAAAAATTTTTTCTACATTAAGGTGGTCCTATATCTTTGTTGAAAAGCAAATAAAATGAAGTGAAGTTAAATAAAATAAAGTAAAAATAAATTAATAAATTACACTGTACAACACAATCAAACTTTTTCCAAAATTAAAAGCTTCTGAAAACGGGTGCTTGTAGAAGAAAATTAAGTTTTGCGTTAGCATGGGTCTTTTGCTCACTCTTATGGGAAATCAGCGTAGGAAACGATGTGATACCTTTGTTTTAGACACACGATTTGTTCAATAGTGCTATGTGAAAGATGACGTAGAAAATTTTGGTGGAATATTTTAACCCGCTAACTCCTCAATACGTGATGAGCCCTTTTATCCGCTTTTTAGAAAAGTGCTAAAATACATATAAAACAGCGATGTAATGGGTAAAAATTTTTTACAAAAATATTTGCCATTAATTTTTAATATAAGTCTTTGGAAACCACAACCAAACTTCAAAATTCAACTTGAGCGCCAGAAATAGGGCAAAACTAAAAATGTGTTAAAGAGTTAATTTTGTATTAATTGGGAATTGGGAAAAGGTTTATTTGAGAAAAGTATTTTTCGTGAAATTTCACAATGTTTTTGTCTCGTGCAGTGTAAGCTGCATCCGCCTGCATCCCAGATTTACGTATAAACTGTGGCAAAAAGTAGTATCTAATTACTTTTTCACTTGTGTGGACGATTTTGAGTTACTTTCAGACTTACACTTTCTTTCCGTCAAAATGACATGTGCCTCCCTAATGCGCATATATTTTGTGTGGTAAATTTTTGTGCGTTCAAATTATTCCATGACACACTTATGTATTGCTACTCCGCTTTTATTTGATTTATTTATTGATCTACGACGCGGTAAGTAAGGATACTCCTTTTTCAGGTAGCTATCACTTTTCTCCTTAATTTGCTTTTCGCAAGGACGCACGAAATATAGTCGTAATTGCGAAACTCAGTCGCAACGCCATTTCATTAAGGAAGTCCTAGATGCCGTAAATATATCACACATACACGTACATACATACATATTTGGTAAGCTAATGGACAATGGGTAATTGTAATTTTTGCGTTACAGCATAGCTTATGTGCAGTGTACACCTCAGCGTAACGTAGAGAATACGTGTGTACTGTTGCTACCAGTACCTCCCCAAGCACTTCACCCCGCTTAAGTAAGTTGTGCTGCCAAACCAACGCAAGCGATTTGTAGTAGGCGGGCAATGATGATGTGTCAGTTTACGTGCCATCCAGCGTAAACTAAAGAAGCCTATGTGGGCAGAGATTTGCCGAGAGAGTAAATTGCAGTTATGCTGATCAACGAGATAATAATGGAACGCAAATTATCTCTTTCTAATAGTGTCTGTTATCAAATTTGCAATTGTGCATTCGGATATTGTGCTATGCATTACAAATCTATTTCCGCAATGCTGGTCTCATTTGCTCTGGCGTTTTTGCTTCATGTTAGTTAGTGGTGTGACATATGTACGTGTGTATGTGGTAATAACACTAGTGTGAGTGGAGAAAATACTGAATGAAATCTCAAAGGTGGAATTATTCAATAGGATGGCCAAAAGCGAGCAGAAAAGTGACGAATCGAATGCTGCTATTATAAATGGGAAAGTTTGTGAGTATGTTTGTTGCTTCTTCACGCTAAAATGATGATTGAATGGATCTCAATGGAATTTGGCACGCAGATAGGCTATAATCTGGATTAACATATAGGTTATTCCTTAAGAGAGTTGCCACCTTTTTCATTTGTTAAAGTCAATCAATTAATAAGTTAAATTAAATAATACAACAATGTAGGTTTGACACCGATAGGGATTCCGAAACGATTTATTTCGTAAATAGTTTCTACAGGGTTGCCAATTGTTCAAAATGTTAAAATCGATTAATTAATAAGTTAAATAATATATTACAATAATATGGGCGGCAAATTAAATGAGCGCAAAAAGAATTTTTTTACCAAAATATTCTTCCGGAAGGTTGCCGCCTGTTCAAAATATTAAACAAAGTTAAATTAAATATTTAAAGGAAGTATTTAAATATGAGTAACAAACAGGAGGTTTGAGAAAGCTTTAAGTATTTCTAAAGGGGCATCTGATTTGATACAGGATTCTTTTTTAAGAGAGTTGCCACATGTTTTAAAAGTTAAAGTTGTATAAAATATTACAAAAATGAGGGTGTAAAAAGAAAACGATGCATTTTGAGAGTATTTTTGAGGAGGTTGCCATTTGTTCAAATTCTAATAACCGTTAATTAATCAAATAAATAAAATATTGAAACTGTGGGCATGTAAAAAGTAAATCAATTCGAGAACAATTTTTCACGAAAATATTTTTTAGGAAGGTTGCCATCTGTTCGAAAAGTTAATTAACAAGGTACACGAAATATTTTGATATGGGTTTTCAAAAGAGAGAGGTTTAAGAAAGCTTTATTTCAAAAGGGCTGCCACCTGTTTAGAAATTTAAATTAATTAGAATTAGGAAGTTAATTAAATAAAAAATAGATATCTTAATATATGTACAGTGGCGGTCAAAAATGGATGAATGGTGTTTCGTTTTTAATATTTACAACGTTTTTCAAAATAAATTTGTTTTGATATTTTTTATAAAAATGTGGTTCATGCTTTAACAAAGACCACATAAATCACACTTTCAAACTTTGTATAGAATTTAGAAAAAATTTTACAAATTTTTATCTAAATTTCGAGCTTTTTAACCAGAATTTTTATACATTTTTCGGATATGCGGATAACAGGCTTATAAAATTTTTGTAAAATAAATGCAAGTTTTTCGCAGCTAAAAATCGCATTGATTCTTAGTATTTTTTTTGTTGACGAAATATTTATAAAAAATCTGGTTAACAAGCTCGAAATTTAGATAAAAATTTGTGGAATTTGTCTAAATCCGTCATCATTTTTTGACCGCCACTGTAAGTGTCAAACGAGACACATTTTCAGAAAGCTGTACCTTTTTCGAAAATATTTTTGACGATGGTTGATACTAGCGAAGGAATTTGAAACAAATTAAATTGATAAGCTAAATAAATTCCGATTAATGCCGATTGTAATTTGGGAAAGTATTGCGCCTTTAAGAATTATATTTACATACATAAATAAAAGTGGCATAATCTGATATAAGGAGACAACTAAACATTAACTAGCTTAAAGCAGCCGCGAAAATTTCCCATATGCCAGTTAATTGCCATTGAATAGATAATCATTTAATTGCGCACTTCAGCCTTAAATAGGTGATTTATGTGCATCACAATATTAAGCAAATCTCTTACAATAAAGTCATACATAGATATGAGTCTTATACAAAATCCCATAACTCAATAATAATAAATTGGTAATTGAGCACATGTCTATAAACAATAAACACTGTGGAGCTATAAACACGCAGATGATGATTATGTGACCAAAATCCAGCATGCGTCAATATTTATCGGCCATAAGTATGATAATGAGAATTCGCAAATCTGCGTAGATTTTACGAGGTGGCATAAGCTTTAGCTGAGGAGGGAAGTAGAAAAAAGTCACAAAGCCATAAGTCATACGCACATTTATGTAGCTACAAACATACACATGAATACGTACATATGTAAGTAAAACAATAACGGCATCGGTAGGATGATTGGTATGATGCTCACAAATAAGAATATTGACGTTGATTATATTGCCACAAGTACGACGTCTTAATCAAAATAGTACAGTGGTAGAGGTTAATGCAAAATGTAGTCAAACGAAACGTAGTTAGAGGTGCGTATTACCACCACTCCTCTTTTTCACTCGGTCGCGTACAGTCTAAAATAATTATTGTTTTTTATTAACCGTACGTTTTAAGCAGGAATATCTCGCATAAGGAGACATAAGCGAGGAGGAAAACTTAGAACATTTTCTCATTTGATAATTTTTATAATACTTCTTTTCACTCGAATCCACTGTACCACACAGACAAAGCCTAAAACCACGTACCAAAAAGGGCACTCGTCTCGATATGGAGACTTCATTTCGTGGAGCGCGTGACATACTTAGACTGCCACTTTGAGCACACGTTCTTATGTATCTCTTTCTCCATTGTGGAGGAGTATGTTGTATTGCGGAGCGACTTTACACTATCCTTTGCCAAATTTGCAATTTGCGTTGCTCCGGAATTGGGCCATTTTCACTGCAATTTTTCAATGCAAACGCCAAATCTACATTTATAAAGGTCTACATCCTAATGTTCTTGACAGATTTTCAATTGTTTTTTTTTTCTTTTTTAATTTAAAGATAAGTGCATTTTTAAGAGGTTTAGAGTGTTGCTTTTTTAAATATTTATTCCTTATTATTAAATTTTTTGCGCAGAATGTAGCAGTTTTGAAGAAATTCGATTTCTTTTTCATGTTAAGGAGAGTTATATAAAAAACTAGTTGAAAACAGTCATAGGTTAACCCTTAATCGAAAAGAATTGCACATGGAAAATTTGAAATTTTGTAAAATTTTTATTTTTTATTTTTATTCAACAACTAGCAAACCGCACCATAAAAGTATTTTTGCATTGTTCGATACCCGCATTTTAATATTTCATTTATTTCACCCATTTAATTGAATAAAATTTTTCCAACAGGTTTCAACCCTCCTCAAAAATATATTTAGCAGTAAAATTTCCCAAACCTCTTCAGTTTGATACCCATACTGCTAATTATAAATTTATGTTATAAATTAAATTAAATTTGTATTTTCCAACAGCTGGCAACCTTCCACAAAAATATTTTTGGCTGTAAGCAATACAATACTTTTGCAATATTTACTTGGTCTTATCAAATTAACTAAACTTCAATTTTCAAAAAGGTGGCAACTTTCGAAATTTTTTTTTGTTTTTATGTTTTAAGTTAGACCTCTGCAAATAAGTCGCTGGTAACTGAAGTCGATTCCATGCATTAGTTTTTGAGTTATGCGCCTACAAACATGCAGACATACAGACAAAAATTATAAAAATTGTTGATTTGGCTTCTGTTGCTCTAATAAATATTAATTTTTCTTTAATATCTATAATGTATAGACATCGGCCTTTTACAATTTTATTATTTGTACATATATATACATTTTATTGAGCTTGAGCCTGTTTTGATGATATGAAAAAATGTTTTGGAAAAACAACAATAATTTACAAAGATAGAAGCTACAGCTGCTGTTTCGGAGATCACCACATCCCCTCATCAGACTTCTTCATCGCAACTTCGGCGTTCAGCGCCAGTGGTCCTACACACTGCTATTTAGACTTGATCATGTGGTTGTGTTTGTGTTAAAATTTTATTTTTAGAATAATTTAAAGTTAGATATTCTAAAATAGAATTTTTAGTTTTTAGAAAAATATTAGGTATGCTCTTTTATAGCCCACTTAAATTTAGTATAATAAAAAGTATGTTCAAGTGACTAAGAATTCACGTTGGTTTTTAATAATTATATATACATATTTTTTTTTCGGAGCAACCCCGATTATTTTAGGGAAATCTTTCGTACAGCGCACTGCGATCCTTCATTGAAGTTTGGCAAGCAGATTTCCGAAGTCTGCTCCACTACACCACACATGCGTACTAAGCCACGACTTTAATTATAAATATATACTATATGTATATGCCTAAATATATAAATGAATTTGTGTGCCGATTGCGTAATTTCGAATTAACAGTTTGATCGATGTTTTCAATGGTAATGGATGAAACGAGCTTATTGAATGCTTTTACACCAGGTGTTATATAATATGCTGTAAAAACGATTTTTATTTGGCCACACGTGCGAATTTATCGATGAACATGACGTGTGTACTTGCAACAGGGGAAATGGAAGTGATCGAGCCATTCGGTATGTAGTCTTCCCTTCAGCAGTTTTTGTTTTCAGGAATAATAATAATAAAAAGAGTTGTGCGTGCTTTGGAGGCACGACAAACATGTCGTTAAGTACGCATGTACTCACAAAAGTTTTGTGACAAAACCATTTTCGAAAACGCAATATGCAAATGAGTGCAAGTAACATTGTCCACGCCCGAGCGGCGCTACCAACGACGCACTATAAAACCAAATTCGAAAAGCAAAGGGTAAACATTCAACTAGACGAGCCAGCAGCGTAAACTACCTATAAAGTTTTATATTAAATACCAAATACAGAAAATGTTTAAAACAGTAAGTTGACTTGTGAATGAATGCATTTAGCTCGAAAATTTTCAACATTTTATTTAAATTTTTCTTTAATTTCAGCACTCATCACAACTCATCTGCCTGACGCTAACAATATTTCATCGCTATGCCTTAGCAAGTTATGCTAGCTTTCCGAGCGTTTTCAACTCCCCCTCGCATGGTCCAGCTTTTGCCGCACCTTTACCCTGTGATTTACCTCCTCCGCTAGAGACCTATGGCGCCGCTAATCCGTTTGTGTTTGCTGCTCATCCTGTCAGTTACGCTTCGTCGGTACCACAATTTCATTATGCTGCTCCTGTTGCACCTTCATATGTAAAATATGGCACAGAACCGCGTGTAAAGGTTACAACTGGACTGCCGGTAACAACAACTTATACCACAGCTGTGGGCTTTGCAGCGCCGCCGCCGCCAGTGCACAATATCGGATCCCCACTGGCTTTCGCATATGCCGCCGCAGCGCCGGTAACATTTGGCGCATCAAATGTGAATTATGGCGGCGGAGTGGCATATGCTGCATCACCGCCTTTCTTCGGCTCAGCAACGTACGCCGCTCCTTCTTATCTAGGCGCAACGCAAAATGGGAAGAAATTTCATGCGCCTTTGCCAGTGACAGGATACTCATACACACAGGGTGCACCAAATGGAATTTGGTGAGAGAGACGGAGGGTGTGTCATGTGATCTATAAATTTGTACCAAACTCGATATGATTATTGTGCTTGCCACATAAAAGCAAGACGTGGAAAATTTTTGAAATCGAACTAAGCTGAAACTTCGATATTTGGAAATTTAAGGACGGTAATCTATTCAAAATTCATACTCACAACAATCTCTTAAAAAGTAATGATATTTTTATGTAGTTTTGTATAATGGGCGTGGTACCGCCCACTTGTAACTATGTATATAGAAGTGTCTAACTGAACATACTATCGAAGATGTTTGAAATGGAGGTATTTAATGTTCGGCTTCGCCCACACTTACGCTTTTTAACTTGTTAACTAATATTATTTTTTTTTTTTAAGAAAAACTATAATTTTAAGCTATTTATTTTTGGCTTTTCATGAAAATTATTAAAAATTCTAAAATGTGCATTGAATCAATAAAAATAAATCTTGATGTGCTAAAAAAGCGACGCTGTATTTGAATTTAATAATATAATAAAATTATTTGAAGGGAAAAAATAAAATCGATAGAAATATCACTGAATTCACACCGATATACTAATACAGTTTACGATAGTTTTCTGTTATCGGGGAATCATTTTACTTCACTGATCTTGACCTTTCCCTTTCTTTGTATGTGTATGTAGTTATACAGTGAATCGGAAAAATTAGCGGAGTTATGAAGAAAAATTAAATTTGGTTTGCCACTTCAGAATATGTAAATTAAGAAAAATTAGAAGTTTCGGCAATATCGGTGCAAGGATATGCCTACTTCCAGTACATCCCTAATTTTAGCTACTTTTATAAGCAGAATAAAGCGAAAATTGCTCAGCTACCTGTCCGTGAAATTATGTTCTTAAGCTCTGTGGCAAATTTCGTTTTGTTCGGTGCAAGGACATGGCTATCTCGTATACATCCTTAATTTTAAAAGTTTAATTTTAGCAACAATTATAAACACAATAAAGCGAAAACTGGTAGCTGTAAGTGAAATTATATGCTTAGGCTCTGTGGTAAATTTTGTTTTGTTTAGTGCAAGCACATGACTACCTCCTATATATCCTTTTTATAAAAAACTAGATTATAGCTACATTTGTGATCAGAATGTACTAAAAACTAAAAATAACTTATTTGGTATCAGGAAATAACTACCTCCCTTATTTATAATTTAACATTTTCTTTAAAAAGTATCATAAATAAAAAGTTTTCTAAATAAGCCATTAAATCTTTCGTCGTTTTTGGGAATATCGCACATTCCTTATATTTTTCTTTTTCCAATAAAAATATTTCGGTCAATTCAAAAGTCCGGCAAGTGTTGAAGTTCGAAGGCCATTTCATGTTCTACAATGCCTTTACCCTCCGCACCGGCCATGTATTTTTCACCAATGCAACCCAGAGTTTGTCTATTCCTGTATTGCATTGATGAAATAATGGCTTGGTTAAAATTTATTTGGGTACCTATGTATGTATATAAATATTCATTTAGTTAAACTAAAATTAGCAAAAAATAATTTACAATGACATTGCCAATGGCGAACAGTCAACAGATCAATTAGTGAGTAGTAAATAAAACTTTAAAACCAATGAAATGAACAAATAAATAAACATAATTATAAAGTTGTTAAAAGCTTTTCAAATGAAACAACAAAGTGATGAGTGCGTGCGGCATGAAAAGAAGTAAATTCAGAGCAAAGAAGCGAAGGGAAGGCAGAAGAAGAAAAAGAAAAAAAATGCGTTGATATGGAACGCGAATATTACCATTTTCAGATAAAGAAGATGACAAAAAAACAAA
>NW_023458566.1:8409080-8433251 GCF_013731165.1 Rhagoletis pomonella
TTTTTTTTTTGTTTTAAGCATTTTGATTTTGCTTGAATTTTAATTAGTTCCACGCGTTAAGCCAAATCTGCTTGACGATTTGCTGGCACTGTCGCTTGTATGCCGTTGTTGTTGTTGATAATGCCGTTTAATTGGCTGTTATTCTCTTAGTGTTGTTGCTTTTATTTTTTTCAATACTTTGAGTTTTTTCCGTGTTGGCAACATTTTTAATTTATTTTCTATTTCTGCAACTTTGAAGTATCAAAAAAATGGTGTTGTTGTCTTTCAACTGAATCATCACGTGGTTATAAATATAATATAAATAGAATGAATATCTAATATTTTTTTTTTACAATTTGACGTCTTTCGAAAAAAATCGAGAGAATGAATTTGGCATGCATACATATATAACGACTGCAATTGGAGTTCACATAAATGAATGCTGAAGATCAGTCGCACGCTTGGGCCGTGCTGGAAATTTTCAGGCAAGTGGTCTGCCGAATCAGATTGCAGTAAAATCCGCTGTTAACATAAATATATATATGCTCTGTGTTTTCTTTGAATGAAACTTGCGTCTAAACTATATCTTTATTCAGAATAAGAAGCTCTGATCTTTCTTTCCACCTGCAGTAAGAGCACTCAGTAATTTTTGGGAACTTCGACTCCATAGAAGCGGACCTTTATTTACACATATTAATCCTGTCAAAGGGTAAAAATAACATGAAATTAAAAAAAAAAAAATCATAACTAGGTTGCCAAAATACATAGCTAGCAAATAGGATAGAAGAATAAACATAACAAGCCCAATCACTCGACTTCAGTCACTTATGTAAGGAGTTATAAGGAGTGCGTCACTAGAAATTAATGTATGCATTTTCGAGTATTACTTTTTTAAATATGAGCAGCGAACAAAAATCGCGTGAAGAAATTGTGAAAATTTTTGTAAATAACCCAAAATGGACAAACAAGACTGTATCACGGATAATAAAAAAGTTTAATGTAGATTCTAGTGTTATTCTTAAGAAAGGAACGGGACGGAAAAAAGGATGTGGTGACCGCAAAAAAGTGGAAAAAGTGGTGACAATACTGAAGATAAAACCTAATCTCTAGGGAAGAAATATTGCTCGGGTGGTGGGATGCTCAGAGCCATATGTGCGTTGAGCTAAAATAGAAGCTGGTCTGAAGACCTACAAAGTGCAAAAAGTACCGGATCACAATGCAAAGAAGAACGATGTGGCTAAAATACGTGCCAAAAAGCTGTACAAAAAAAGCTGGACAATGAAACATATGTACGTACTTTCTGACTTTTCTCAACTTCCTGGTCAAGAGTTTTTTGCTGACGATGCTAGAGAAATGTCGCGGAAAAATTTAGGATACCAAAAAGAACGAAGTATCTTAAAACAATTCCTCGTTTGGCAGGCTATCTGCAGTTCTGGCATGAGAAGTAAAAGTTTCGTTACAACAGGAACAAATATCACAGAAACTTAATGTAAACCATTTTTGCATCACCATGGTGTGTCTACCTTCTATTGGCCTGATCTCGCCTCATGTTACTACAGTAAAGGAGCTCTTGAGTGGTAGGAAAAAAATGATGTCGTTTTTGTGCCTAGAAAATCAAACCCTCTTAATTGCCCAGAACTTCGGCCAATCGAGAGATATTGGGTTGCAGTAAAAAAAGGGCATAAAACAGACATCTAGGAATGTTACAGATTTTCGGCGTAAGTGACATTCTGTAAGTCAGAAAATGCAAGAGGTTACCGTTAAGGCTGTAGTGGGAGGTATTCCAGATAAAAGTCAAAAACTTAACGCCTCAAAACTAGTTTTTGTAATCGAAATAAAATTATTACAATTGGCATTAAATTTTCTTTCGTAAATGATAAACTTTTTGCAAATCGAAGAAGTAGTTGTTGAGATATGCCATTTATTTTTTTTGATGCTCCAATTTTTAGTGACGCACCTCTTATGTATACTATATAGACTGATTCAAATTTAGACCACTTAGATCCGTGGCTCTATGAGAAGCCATTGCAGACATTAAAATGATGTTATATTCCATACCCAATTGCTTTCGTGAGCCTTTCAAATAAAAAGAGATTTTCATTGTTACCTCACACATAGCTGGTTTCAATCAATTCCTCTTCAGTTTATAACCGCTCCTATTGGATAACCTCTTATTTGATATTTAGTTGGTAAAATGACTTTTTTATTTTCTCACACTGGCAGCTTGAGTTCTTGCGAGTGCTTAGTATTAGTACTTCCAAATGACCTTAGTTTGCCCGGAAAAAATGTATTTATTGAGTAATGAATTGTGTGAGTTACCTTCTTAAATAAGTAAATGCATTAGCAACTTTAGGATCTTATATTCAAAATATTCTGTGTACATTTTCACAAAGGTATTTTGCAAAGAATTATTTGCAAGAAAAAAATAAGCTCTTAACAATAAGCTGCTGCATCATAATTTATAAGCTTAAGCCGCCTGTCATACATATAAATCAGGTAGCAGTTCATCAGTCTAACGCTATTTCATACAAATGAAACCTTCTTCGTCTTAAATAATGATTACCATGAAATGCTCTAAATTACCTATGTATTTGTGTAAGGTCAATTCAATGAATACATTTTCACAGATATATCCAAAAGCTTAAACTAAAAGCAATCACGTGGTATACAACCAACGAAATAATTCGCAAAGGGGGAAGTACTTAACAAAAAATTGAATTGGCAAGCTCTCAGCGCCTCACAATTACATAAGCGAACTAGTTCAGAGTGCACTTAAAATATTAAGATGCAAAGTCCACTAATGAAAACAATTTTTTAAAACTGAACAATATGCAAAAAAAAATTTAACTGCTTTCATTACAAGCGCAAAAGCAAAGGTTGTTGTGATGTATTTAAGAAACTCAATTGAAACGCGATAAAATAGTAAAATAGCTCCAAAAATGTGTCATGCATAGACAATTTGCAATTAATGAAAAAAAAAACACAATGAATTCTGCTTACGCCACTGGCTTATCCACTAAATTGCATGGCTCATCACGAACAGCCAGCGCAAGAAATCGCCAGCCACAGTGGACAGCAAATGCCGAAGACAAACGACCAAAGTCAAAGCGGACCAAAAAAAATGAGTGCTGCAGGTAAAGGTGCGCGCTAAATAAAAGCAA
Organism: Rhagoletis pomonella; assembly: GCF_013731165.1. NCBI lineage: Eukaryota > Metazoa > Arthropoda > Insecta > Diptera > Tephritidae > Rhagoletis > Rhagoletis pomonella. The sequence continues at coordinate 8,412,221 of NW_023458566.1, forward strand.
AAACAAAAACTAAACACAAAAGTAGAAGAAGTTGTAGATTACAAGCTTACGGCTACTTGGGGCCATTCAAGCGGCTGATGAGCGACCGACAAGCAGATGAGCGGCGATTGACATTATCAGCTGAGATAAGCACGAACGTTGACTGGAGCATGCCAACAGCAACCGCGACAACAACAGCCACAACAGCAACCACAACAACAACCGCTACGAAAAACGAATCATGTGACCTGATGGCGCTGAACAATAGGCAAAAGCAGGTGAGCAACAAACAAACCACAACAACAGCAACAACAACCAGTTGACCAGGCCGAAGTGGTTTAAAAAAATTAAGCAAATTACAACAAAAAAAAACCCAAAATTTGTATAAAAAGTGAAACAAAAGTAATAAATAAGCGAACGCAATGTGAACGAAATTCAAAATTGAAATACACCAATGTGAATGAACGTATCAACTGGCAGAAAAAATTATTTATTAAAACGAAATGAAATACATATGTATAGCAACAAGAGACAAAGCGTTAAATTCCTATAAAAAGCATCTTTAGTTTGCGAACAAAGTTTAATCAGTTAAAAAAGCTCAACAAGGTGACAACGTGCGACTGTTTTAGCTGTATTTGATTGCAGTAAACAGAAATCAGAAATACGAAAATAGGAAAAAAATAAAAAGAAACAAAAACGAATATTAAATATAGAAGTTATTCGAGTGCAAACATAGCTGAAGCTGGCTGGCTACAACGAACAGTCGGACCATCGATTTGGCGATTGAATGCGCGCGGCGATGCGTTGCAATGCGTGTTGAGTGTCAATAAAGGAGTAACCAGCTGATCGGGAGTATCTAAGTGTGTGTGTGTGTGTGTGCGCGCGAGCGCGGTGTTTTGCATTGTGAAAACAAAAGACTTAAGCGACAAACTTGCTGAGAGTTCTTCTTCAAAGCAAATAGACTTTTAAGTGCACTTTGCAAAAATCAAAAAAAAAACTAAGAAGTGTGAAGAAACTGTTGAATTGTGCGATAATTGCAAAAATGATAAATTGAATTGCTACTTTTATGACAAGTAAATCACCGTTAGCTTCATATTATAACACACATACAACTTAGCAAACTTTTGACATCTGTAGAACAACAGAAAAATAGCAACATAAAATGTGGTATCATGTGAGTGACAAATTACAAAAAAACAAAGTTTGGTAACAAACTGCATACATACATACAAAAAAACGACCAAAAATGTGCTTCCTGTGCATGAATTTTCTTGAATTTTCTTGAATTTTTATAACAATAGCCTTTGGCTTAATGAAGCGAAACTAAAAAAAAAAAAACACAGAATTATATATAAAAAAATAAGTTGTTTTTAAAATATTTGCATATTTTTATTTTTTTTTATTTTTTTTTTATAAAAAATTTTTTTATTGAAATTTAAAAATGTCCTTTAAAAAATACAACGAGTTTTAAGTTCAGCGAGAAACTCTGAAAAGGAATTTATATCAAAATGTGCTTAATTCAATTCATTAAAACTGGTTTTAAATTCTTCTATACTGCCAAGCCGCCGTTGTACAATAAGCTTTATTTGTCTGGCGGTATAATATCGTCACTTTATAGCTGATTCAACAAAGTTAATTTGAACTCTTTGAAATTGTTTTAAGTGTTCCGTTAACCTATTGAAATAAAACAAATCAATAAAAGAAGCGGCCACAATTAATTTTAGTCTATTGCATAAAGAAAACGAATAAATAATAAGAAATAAAAGGGTGTGCTTAGTTCAGTGGCAGGTGCTGGATTGGAACATAAAGTGACCCTTGAATATAAAAGTAGTAATGGTATCCTCTTATGCAGTTTTGCGGCGAAAACGCTGTGCTTTTCTTTATTTGAAAACTTTAATTAGCTTCAAAACTAAAATAAAATATTCGACTTTGTTTATCCATGCTCAAGCGATGCGGTTAGCAGCGATATACATATACACATACACAGAACTTTGTCTAGTTGCATAATTTCTCCTCCTTAGGTAGCATCTATATAAAAATTTGCAGTTTATTGTTTGACTTCGGAAGACAGTCTAATGATAATAGGTTTAAAGAGCTTTATGAAGTGACATTTTCATAAAGCAGTTAAAGTCATGTAAATTCTTTTACATTCAGAAGATGCTCATGAAAACTTCCAAACGCTCACTCGCCCATTAACTACGGTTATTAACCGACTGAAACACTTGCTATCTATCCTAATTAAATTGGGGAGATCCAAGTATCCCGAACAAGTTTTTTGAATCGCTTTGACAACAGGCCCAGACATCGACCCCGAAAATATTTAATTATATCCTCTTCATTTTCATCTTCACATTTTTGCTGAGAGAACTCATGAATATTTGTTAATACAGAATCTGCGTTATACATAATAGCATAGGAACCTGTGACAATGCCAGTGGGAGCTTTTGCTATCTCATCAACTGGAAAAGTGTCTTATTATTTAATTGAATATGCCCAGAAATGTTCAGCAAATCGTACAAAACCTATTTTATAGAGTTCGTAACAGAAAAGAAAAAAATTTGAATATGATAAAACGACGTGAATGTTGTGTTTTAAGTAGCCTCAATTCGAAATATTTATGTATTTCTTTCAGTACAAATATTCAAAAATATTAACTAAAATGCACCGACTTGAAATAATACGACTCTACTCTGCAGCCTCTGTAACATACATATATCTTAGCTGGAAAGACTCTGCAGTCGATTGGTAGATGAAAAGACCCTCCGATCTGCGCGATTATTTTTTTCATTTATTTTCATTATTTTATCATACGTTTACAAACACTGAACAAATTTTAACAGTTCTTTTACGAGGCTCGTAAATTTACAAGCTTTGCGAGGTGCACGAGGCTTTTACGAATTTAAGGGAAGACCCCTATTAAATTTCATCCGATTTCGATGTAGTTTGTACTCTATATTTTATTATAAACCCCTAAATATAAAATATGGGGAAAAGTGGATCACCATAAAGTCCAGAACTCACAAAAAATGTGGGCACAGTCATTAAATGTGACGGAATTTTGGTGAATTTTTGTTTCCTGCTTCACACACTCAGAATACAAAGGTTATACTTTAAAATAACAAAGGTGTAAATATTCCCTTTCCTCGCAAAATTTCGTGAGATTTTTTCATTGTTCGAAAAATTCTTTTCTCGAAATTATGCAAAAAGAGGCTGAAAATGAAAAATTAAGAAAATTGAAAATTATATGCATTTGCAAAGTCGGCAAAGAGATCCAATTATGTATTCCAAAACCAAAAAAAAATACCTAACACATACGTCTAGTTTCAAGACCTGACGAACCGGTACTCAGACTTTTTTTACTAATACTCTTTGGCATCTATATTTCACAGTGAATTTTTTGATAAATCAAATAGGAAAATACCAAATAAATGATAAATACCTCCACCTGTATTCTACGATACTTAATATAAACTTGATTACATTTGGAAAAGAAACACTTGCTTTAATGGGTTAAGCGCCAAAAGCAACTAAACTTATTAGTCGGTAACGCGCCGATCCATATTTCTTTAGGGAAATGTACCGTTCGTATTTGTATTTATGATTTGTAACTTCCCCGCTCTAAGCCCAACCAATTTTTATCAAATGCCACCATGACGTTTTTGTACCTGCCTCAATATAGTCGAAACACTGTGCGCCGGTTCCTTACTCCACACCAACCACTATTAGGACTCAGTCCCGCTCTTCTCTAATCGGTAGCCTTCTAATAAAGCCCCAAGTCTGGATAGGTAGGAGTTTAACCCTCTACACTATCTTCCCTTACCGAGAGTATATATGTAAGCCTTACTGTGTGTGTGGTGTTTTGGTGATATAAAAATAATGCAAATTTTTTTTCCTAACGGTGTTGTGAATTTTCTTTCATATAAAGAATGCTCGAAAATTTTTTCATATGGAAGAAAATGCGAAAATATTCTGAACAAAAAGTTCGAAACTTCCAGGTGTTTTTGTTCGTGGTGAAATTATAAACAGCTTTCTCGCTTTACTTTCCAGACATTCGGCTATCTTATTTAAATTTTTAAAGGAAAATTTTCTATTTCTATCTATCTATTTCTCGCTTTGATTACTACACCTGGTATAATTTCAACATGAGGTTTGTTGAATTTTTATAATTTTTGCACAAAGTTTTTTATGCGGATTTATATTACCATACATACATTCATTACCATACAATATTAACACCTCAATATTTTTTGTTGGGTGAAATATATATTTTTTTAACATTCTTTATTGGAAAAAGAAGACACCAATTTTTATATTTCGTCATGATATTCGAAAATCTCGAAAAAAAAATTCCCGAAATTTTGAACTCACGGATATGTATGTTTTTCCAATTGTTTGCAGTTAATAAACTATTTGCCGGAGAAAATCAATCAAGATATCGAAATATGCGTAATAACCTCGGGTTGCCATGAGAGTGGGAGATATATTCAAATAAAAAAAATATTATAAATTTTATGTACGCAGGTATGAAAAAACTTCTACAGTTTTGGTGTTTCCATTCTCAAATTTTTACAGCGTACGCCATAAATTTTGACAACTATTTAGGCTGAAAAAAATGAAAATCGAACTTGGTATAGTAAATAAAAAAAAAATCAATTTTTTAATGAACATTTTAGTTTTTTATTTTAATTAATCTCACACTATCATGGAAAGCCGATACCTTAACTGATTTTTTCCGACAAATAGTTTATTTACTACAAACGATTGAAAAGATACTTCTGCATGAGTTCAAAATTTCGAAATTTTTTTTCGAGATTTTCAAAGATCATGACGAAATAAAAAATTGGTGTCTTCTTTTTTTCGATAAAGAATGTAAAAAAATATATTTCAACCAAAAAAAAACATTGAGGCGTAAATATTGTATGGAATGGCCCCTTTGCTGTTGGTTACACAATGTGCTAGAATTAACATAGAATATTAAACATTAAATAAATGAAAGACAAATTTCCGAATCGGGCCATAATATCGCTCAACTTAAGCACACCCAAGGGTATCATAGGAGTTGTATGGCGACAGTTTTCGTTATTTCCCTGAAGTATTTTTGTAAGTGCTTGACCAATTTAATTTGGAGCCTAGTAGGTTGCTAAGGTATTTCGATTGCCAGGACTGTTATTTTGTTCTATTTTGGAGAGGCCCTCTTAGAGTTGCCGCCAAGGGCGTCCTCCATTAGCCCACTTATCATTCACAAGAATTTGCTTGAGATAAGTATTATTATCTTCCGCACAAGCAAACATCACAAAAATTTGTTACCGAACTTTTAAGACCCCCTGTAATTATAAAAAAAAAAATGCATTACAATTATTTGATAATTTCTCACTAACCTACATTCTCTTTTCAGCAACTACCAATGCGCTTCTGTGCCGCGCTCACATTCCTACTCGCCGCGAATGCCGCACAGTTGCCACACTACTCGCAAAATGCACCCTTACGTTACTACCACTATCCGACGCCGCGTCATCAGCTCACCTTTCCCCAACATTCGCAACATCAACAGCGGCATCAACAGCCATATCAACCAAACTACATCAGCTATGCGCAAACGCATCAAAGTTATGTACAGCAGCAGACGCGGCAACAGTACCATCAACAACAACAACAACAACAAACATATCGCACACAATCCTCACAGCCAGCAACTTCGTATTATCACAACTCACAGCATTTGCCAGCCTCAGTAACGCAGAAATTTGCTGCGCCAGCATTGGAGAATGTCGCATTCACATCGGCCTTGACCAATCAAGGTTACACATACGGCGGCGGCAGCAGCAGGGGCAGCAATGTAGCATCATCCGTTTCCTCTGCACGCGCGCTACCCGCGCCCGCTGCAGTACCGCTGCCTTCGTCCCTAGTGGAAGCTGTGGCTGCTGGCAATGATATAGCACCTGAAGGCGCCATTGACACATCGGATGCTTCCGTCAATTTGAAATTGCCGCTGCCGGTTAATATAGCGCCGATCAAGGTCGAACCGCTGCCGCTGCAAGAGGGCGCTTCCTTCAATGAGCTAGCGAATGGCGTGACCTCTTACGGTACGGTGTATCCACAGCGCAAGCGGCGATGAAAACGAACGACAGTGAACGAGTAAGGGGAATGGGTAATGTTGGATGTGCTGTGCTGGTGGAGGGAACGCGTGCGCGGCGAAGAGAGGCTCTTTCATTTTGTTTACTTTAGATGTGGTTAATGTCATATGAAAACAACAACTCGGCGGTTTGATCAATGCTTGAACGCAACGCCCCAACAGCCAACGGTCATCACCACTCACCAGCCACCAATTTTAGTTTAAGGTCTTCTCCTTAGAGCGCTAATTTGCTATTTCGATAATTATTTATAAGTAACTGATGATTATATGTTTCTAACGCGATTTGTCGATAAGTTCCATCGAAAAGGTGATGCGGCAGCAGAAGCCGAAATGAAATTCTTCTACACATGCGCACATTGCATTGAGCAAGTCAGCGTTTTTTTATTCAGTAAACTCGTATGATATGATAATTAAATTAAATTTTTATTTTTAGGCCATTAAATTTTTTATTTTTTTTATGAACTCTTTTGTTAAAACAAAAAAAAATCATTTGTTTTTCTGTCTGTTTTGTATCACTCTCATTTTGCGCGAATGTATTTAGCTTTACATGTGGTTAAAATTAAAAACAAAATACATGCTTGCCATATTATTTACATACCGACAAATACAAAATAAAAATGAAAAAAAATAAAAATACACAACAAAAAACGAGCGTGTGACTTTTTCTCGAAAATTTGCAAATTAGTAACATTAACGAATTAATCCGTTCACTTTATTGCGGTGGGTTATTGGTGAGCTTCAAAGTCAGCAGTTTGGTATTCTCTAATGGCGTTTGGAGGTCGAATAATTAAAAGGTACACACATACATACATACTCACATACAGATTAGTGGAATTTTTTTTTTAAAAGAAGATTCATTCATTTTCACGCCATATTTATTGTTGAACTCTGCTCGGAAGATGAACTTTTAAATCACTGCCGCTGCCAGCACTGGCTTGAAGGCTTCTCATTTGACTTTTTCGCTCGCATAATTGACTGGCATATTTGTTAACTTTCTATTGTTAACTCTATTAATCTTATTTATAACGTCACAACGTTATAGTATTTATATGAAGAAGAAGCAATTAGCATATAAAATTGAAGTAAGCTTTTATAGGTTTCGATGCGTTTGTCACAAAAGCTTATCGATCACAATTTAACTGATTCTTTTATTAGTCTGTAATTAATCTTAACAACTCTTGGATGTTCCTTCACTTACTAAGGCAAGATTACTCTATCAATGCCGCAGTTTTTTTTTTGTTTACTATTTGTACCTTTCACTTTAAAATATTTTTTATTTTTTGCAAGTTTTTCTAGTTTTGACCAGTCAAATTCTTTTTGGGAGTGACGTTCGAAATCCAGTAGTGCTGCTGCTCTTTTGGAACTATGAGATAAGCAATTAATTTATGCACATATGTGATCAACATAAACTGAAAATTAATTTCCACAACTTGTTCAAACATTATGTATGTATGTATTAGTGGCTTTTTGAGACATGCGAACAATTAAAATTGATTAAAAATTGCATACCATATCTAAAAAAAACGGTGCCTTGGAGTGTTTTTTAACCGGTTGCGGTTCTACCAAACACACAGATCGAAACTAGTATTGAAATATGTATTATCAAAAGCTGATAAAATTCGTTTGCAGTTCTACATATTAGATACATACACACATACATATGTATTTTACATGAATGTTTGAAACAAAACAATATTTCTTCTTCAAAACGCTTAGTTTGAAAGTGTTTATCTACAGAGTTGAGTGTCCCGCTAGCGGTATACCTACGGTGACCATAAATATGAATTGAAAATGCAGGACATATTTTCACAAAACATACCTACATATGTACGTATGTATGTATACAAGTTTAGACATTGGATTAATAATTCAAAAATATATATATTTTCTTTGTTATTTTTATAGCACGCATGTAAATACATATGTATGTATGTAAACTTTGAATATCTTCATTGGTATTAATCTTTTTTTAATGAATTTTATAAAATTATAATACAACATATCATAATTACACTAGTTTACATGAAAAACTAGGAAGGTTTTGTTCCAGGATGTTTCGATTCGTATGCCTTTGTGGGCGTGGCTGGTGCCTGAAATTCGAAAAAAGGTAGTTTTTTAAACTACCACTGAGATCGCACTGCTCATTCCATACCATTCGTGTGGAAAGCAGTAGAAGGGCGTTAAAACAAGCTTTCTTTTTCATTTATGAAATATAAATATGTCATAACGTTATCGCCTAAAAACTAAAAATCGGGCTGCTGAAAATATTGATTTCGAGAATTTTCCCAAAAACTGATCAGTCGATTTCATTCTAGGTTTCCTCAAGCTTAGCCCCAAACCTTAGCATTCATTTGGTATATAGCTTATATCTGGGAAAACTCTTGCTGTGGAGATATTACGATTCAAATTGAAGCAAAAAGGGTCGAATGGTTAAAAATTAACATATTCGTCTAATTTGGTTACTTTAAGTTATAAACGTAACATACCCAATTTTCTGTAAAAACCTGTCCATTCGCCGATGCCACCAAAAACTGAAATTCCCTGCAAATCCCGCGAGTTGACTTCCCTGCACGCGATACGTAATTAAATAAATAAGAAATCGTTTTACTTTTGCTGGTTTCTTTGATTTCTTGTACATACATAAGCATACATATATGTACGGATTCAGTGTGAATGCAAGTATATCGTACTGATGATAGAAGTGAAACTTCTTTAAAAAACTTATATGTTTCAATGGAATTGAATTCAAAGTTAAATATTTGAATAAATCATTTAGATTTAGATAGGGGTTTAGATTTTCGTTGATTTTAGATTTGCTATCCCAAAACAATTGATATCAAATAAAACACCTCTTTGAGGTAAAATTTTCGAGTGACGAAAGCTGAACTAGACACACAAAATTTATGATTTCAATTTCGTGACGAAAATTATGCGCATTTTTTAACTGCCCTAGAAACTGACGCAAAATAGAGTTATTATTCGGAACGTTACGAAGTTCTGTCTACTCTTAGAAACACAACATAAAAAATTAGAACTTTAGTAACGATTCGCATGAATAAAACTATTTTGCGTCAGTTTCCAGGGCGGTTAAAAGAATGCGTATAATTTTCGACACGAAATTGATATCATAAATTTTGTGTTTCTAGTTCAGCTTTCGTCACTCGAAAATTCAACCTCAAAAAGGTGTTTTATTTGATTAATATATACACGAAACTATGGGCTAAATATAGATAAACTGCGTTTTTAGTTTTTCACTTTGACGTCACGATTTTTGTTAAAAGGACTTTAAAAATTTAACAAATTTTTTGAATTAAAAATATTTTCGATACTTCGAAGTCCTTTTAAGAAAAATCCTTACGCCAAAAATAAAAACTAAGTACGCAGTTTTACTCTATTTTTTCCATTTTTTTCGCGAATATGATAATTTTTTTTTGTATGTAAATACTCAAACTCGATGATATCACCAATTATTCGGGAGAATTCTGAAATTCATCCGATTGGTATTTGTTCGGCCATCCATGGTAGCTGCTTAAATTTCCGAGAATTCTTTATTTGTATTTCTTAGCTTCATTCACCAGATCAAAAAACTAATACGATGTTTGCATGAGGCGTTTTTACAGGAAACTTTTGTTGAAAGCAACAATCGCCTGGAGTGAATGGCCTTTCAACTAATCGCTTCCAATGCAGCCGGGTGGCAGCCAACTTTTGATTCAAGTAAACGCCTCTAAAATTGCCTGTAAAATCTTCTCATGTGAACACCATTTATGGGTAATAATTTTTGTATCGTTTAGTCATATTCATAAAATTAATTTGAAGGTTAATGTGATCAATCGGCTTTATATAAACTAGATGCGTCTATCATGCGTTTACGTTCACTAAATTAGTGATGGTCGTAAATGCCGGTGACCTTTGGGGGAAGCTGTATCCAATTAAACACTTAAAGCGAAAAGAATAGTTTTCGGCATACGTTAATGTATTAACCGTCATTCTAGTTACTCGTATTATATTACATATATATTGACAAAAAAACTTAGCACTTATTACTATAACTCTAAAATAAAATAACCGGAAATCAATGAAACTGCTAAAATTATTCTTGCTTTAAAAGATTTGATTATTCGAGCATTCATAAAAAATCTATTAGTATTCATGCTGATATATTTGCATAAAATTTTCATTAAATTAGGCTTAGAATTTGATGACAAACCACCATAAATAGCAGTAAATACTTTTTGGTTATTTTTGGTCTTTTTTTGTTGTTGCTGTTCTTGTAGAGTTTTACCTTAAGCGGTGATTTAAAAATAAAAAAAAATAATACATTTTACGAATATTAAAGCAGAAGGTCATTGGTTTTTGAAAGCAAAATTCTTTTTGCTAGTAACGAATGAACTATTATACCAGTATTTTTGAGCGCTTTGATAGATCTTCATTTAGAAAATCCACAATAACTAACCGCTACACGATTACATAAAAATAGGTTGATGTTTAGCCAACCAGCAATGATACTTTTAAGTCCAAAATTGGAGGCGCGGACAGAGCAAAACGGTTTTTATGCTAATATATCGCTTGCTCCAGTATTGGGAATAATCATATGGGGGATTCCATGCAGCCGTACGCGACATTTGTACGCCTTTGGAGTAACATAAATCTCTCAAAAATTTAAGTAACTGAAAAACAAGATTGCAAGATTGAAAAATATAAGCATTCAAAGCATCCATTCAAAACAAAGTGATAACGTATGCGACAAAAAAAGAAGTGGTTTCAAGGCACATATACATATTTGCGAAAGTCTGCGAATCATGGAAGGTTTTCTTTTCTTTAAAAATTACTAAACTAGGCTAAATAATGTACCTTCACAATCCTTCCATTTTTATAATAGAAATTATCTCTGGTTAGTTTTTATTAAAAAAAAAATACATAACAACGAACGCGACAGATTTTTCCCCATACAATATTTTTACTAGTACCACATACTAAATTAAATTTTAAATTTAATTTTTTAAGTTCTTCTCTCCACCGTTTCGCGTTTTCAAAACCTTTTTCCGACATCTGAATACGAAATTTAAAGTTTACATTTTCATGGAAAGACCCATATGTTAAAACATTAAACAGATATTTTAAAATACTTTTCAAAATGAAAATATATTTAATGTTACCTTAAAGCAGAATGGCCCTGTTCTTATTTTTATACATTTTAACAACAATAAGTATTTGCCCAACTGTTATAAAAAACATTCCACAAAAAATCCAATTTTTTAAGCAAATGAACATCTATATTTTTTTGTTAATACGAAAAAAAAGTAATGCAAGATTTTGGCTAATAAAAATATTTTGAATATTCATTTCTTCTCATTTATTATTTCAGCTAAACAAAAGCAAATAAGTACGACTGCATTAAGTTAACTGGATTTAACGTTTTTTCGTTTCTACCCACATTCGATCGAAATTTGGCATCTGATTCATGTTTCTTTTCTCTTTTAGACTAAAATGCGAAAAGAAACAAAAAACCGTAATAAGACTGTTGAGCGTCGAAGGCGTAAAATCCGGGCACATGACATGACAGCAACAACAGTCACACATATCTATGTACGTGTGAATATGTAGAGTATATTTTTATGGAGAATAAATAAATAAAAAATTTAGATCCGTGTAGTCAATGAACTCTCGCAGAGTTTTTGTAAACTTATTTAAAAAAACGGACCGAAAACATTATCTCGTGATAGCGATCTAGCACAAATAGTAATAGACGAGGTAATTTCATGCTGACGGCGGTGCGTCTTTTAAAGGTGTGTCTACATATTCTAAAATTAATGGGCCACTAAAAAACTTACAGTTGCACGCATCTAATCTAATTTAGTGTTTTAATTGTTTTCGGCAGATGCAAAGCAATCTTCTTCAACTAAATGAGCAGCTATACATACATATGCATACAGATATATTTATATGTATGAAGGGGCGAAGTTGAGGTGGGTTAAAAATCACCTGCACAGATAGCGTTGCTGCATGTGAACTTAGTTTTTTAAGTTTTAAGTTATGCACTCCTTCGTTTTTCATTGACCTACATTTATTGCTTTTATGTAGTTCAAAATATTAAAATATGAATAAGTTGAAATAATTAATGAATATTTGATGAAGCGTAATTTCGTAGCAGACAGTCACTAAAGTCATTAAACGAAATATTTCACAAACTATGCTTGTAGAGTATATTTAAATCAATTAAAGTTTAAACAAATTTGTTTTACTTTTCTAGTAAAAAATACATGTAGTTATCTTTTTACATGTGAAGCAAAATATTTACGCAAGTCCCTCTTCAATACGCCTCTGTTTCGCCTACATATAAGTAAGCCTTCATACGGTTTATTTACATACGTACAAACATTTATCAGCTAATTCAAGAATTTATTATTTTTATGAAGACAAAATAAGCAAAAAAGGAAAAGTCTGCACAAATTCTGAAACAAAGAATAAATTTGTATAAGTACGAGTATTTCAAAAATTTTTCGAAATATATATTTTAAAAGACAAATGAAAAAAATTTGTTGTTTTATATGTAGCTGAAGAACTCAGTGAGAGGGGATACCAGTATGTTTGCATGTATATAGTTACACAAATATGTATTTATATAAAAAAATATTTATTGGACCAAAAAGTGGTGGGTAGGCACTGTGGCCAATGGTAATCAACTTTTACCACCTGTGCATGGTTGTAAGCCATTAGCACCGAAATTCAAAATGATATTGTCTGCCATTTACGTTTATTTATTTATTTTTGATAATTTTCATTTAAAATATAATTCAATCTATAACAAATTTATTTAACTTAAAAAAATTTTCATCAAAATTTCCAAATTTTTAAATTGAATTATGCAATTTTTTATCTTATTTATTTTTAGTCTATAAAGTGTAATTTTCAAGTCGCTAAAAATTACCATTATTTTTTTTTAGAATTTTTTTGCAAAGGGTGTTGCGCATTTCCTCACATATGTATAACGTGTGATCAAAATCTATTTTATATGAAAAAGAGATTTTTTGTCGGCCACTGTCGTGTTAGCCCAACATCAAAATATAAAGAACAACAAAGTTTTTTTAGTATGATGAAATGTTCTATCACTTTTTAGTTCTTCGCTAGAGCTTCCCAAACATTGCCAACATACGATTTTTTGGACACATTGACCACGTTTTTCCCAAAATCTGTAGCTATTGGAAACTTTATACCTACGAATTCGCAATCAGCTAAAAAAAAAATCTATCAAAAACAGCAGAGGTCTTCAACGATTTTTCTTTGCACTTTAGTCCACTTATTCTGTGGTACTCTTAAATCGCAGCCGGGAAAGTAAGAGACTATACCAGATTTATTTCAAGCAAAATTGGCAAAACTTAGTTCCTTCTTCAGCTTTCGGAATGCTGTCAGACCCGATTTGTTTACCGGCCAGCGAAAACTAATTTGAATAATTGCACACAAGTTCCGTTTCAAAAGAACATAGTATGTATGTATGTACAATCCACTAAAGTTAATAAAAACGACAGAATGTATACATACGTCACTCATACGCCATGTTGGCCTTGAAAGTACAATGACACAAATAAGCCCAAAGTAAACAATGAGACCTGCAATAAGTGTGCTTGCACATCTCTGAGAGTAAGACTTTGAAACGTTTTTGCGAAGAAGTGTGTCACATTTGTCATTCCCCTTTATTGTACATATGTATGTACATATTTTCGGTGACTGGCAATTAAATACAGAAAAATTAAATTAAATAAGTATTTAAGCTAAAAGAGTGTCACTTCTGACTAATGGGGGCAGTAAATACTCAATCCATTTCGTATGCTCGTTTCCCACAATACACAATTCAAGAAACATACCAAAGAATGACGAAAGTGGCGTCCTCTAAAATTGATTTGAGGAATAGTCAAAAAGTGTCAGCTATTTTTGCGCTGATTGGAGGCAAAAAATTAGAATAACTTACCTTTTACAATAAATGGTATAAAATGTTACATCATTTTTTTTTTTGTACAAATTAAAGTTTATTTAAAGCAATTTGCATCTGAGTGCGAATTAAATTAGCGGCAATTAAAAGACATAAAACACAAGCGAATGCAGAAAGACACCGCGAGCGAACTAGTAAATAACACTTTCATTTTTTTTTGCGCTGAGTTTGACATTAAAATTAAAATTGTTTACTCAATACTTGCATACACACCTAAATACATACATACATATATGCAGTTATGTATGTTTATAATCAATATAACAAATGCTACTTAACTGTTACCTTCACCTTCGTTTCACAAATTTTTATTTAAGGTTTAATCAATTTCTTAATTATTATGCATCTACGACAGCGACGGGCGTGTATGGCCAGGTGCTTCTTCAAGCACAAAATGCATATCAATACAAACACACATCATACTCACACATACACATATACATACATACATACTTTCTAATAAATACATAGCTGATATTATTATTTTCATAACAACGCATAGACTAGTTGGACTTCCAGTGCCTTGTCAAAGAAGCGACTGGCCAAGAATACTTATTTGATTGTTTGTTTGTTAAGCTTGTCAACCGAAGCGAATAATGCAAAGTTGTTTGGTCGGTTCTATGCGTAATTGATGAGCGCATTTGATTAACATAAGAGACATCTATTTACTGAGTAATATATACAGACAAATATGTAAATATATGCATTAGCATATTCATATATATTAGCAACAACAAAACTTTTGCTATTGGTGATAACCACAATCAAAGACAGAACAAGGCAAGGCTTATCGTCCCCTAAGGGTGAAAAGGTTTTAAGTCCATTTTTTTCAAGTATTCAGGAGAGATGAAAAATAGTTGTAGTTTCGTATTCCCTGCCATTCTGCACCAAAATTTAATTTTAAAAAAAAATGGACTTGGCGCCTTTTCACCTTTAGGTAGCGTTATCTACTTAATTGTAGTAGTAGATAGTATGACGCTCAGCTTAAGTTGCGTAAATATTTTTATCTCAACGTAACCGGAAATTGTTTTTGGCAAATAGCAAGACCATTGATACGGTGAATTTAGTCAAATAATGGCGATTAAAAACAATGGTTAACGGAAATAAAAGTTCTTTGAAAAGGAGAGAAGAAGGCATACCGAGGCATAACTCAGCTGATGACAAACATATCTTTGCCAGGAAATGAAGTAAATTTATTGAAAAAATGGTACAGGTAATGTGTAATGATAGAGTAGTAGTGTGGTAATTGTAGTACTTGTGGTAATAGGCATAGTAGTGCTAAAATTAACGATAATGGTAATGGTTTTCTTTTGGTATGATATAGGTAATGGAAATCGTAATGGTAATGGTAATGGTAATGGTAATGATAATTGAATGATATGATAATGGTAATGACATGGTAATGGAAATGATATTGATGATGGCATTGGTAATGACATGGTTAATGGTTATTGTGTTGGTAATGGTATGATTGTTGTATGGCAACGGTTTGCTTATGGACTGGTAATGGTTGAGTAATAGATAAGTTGTTGGTAATTGTGTTTTGATAATAATGCTAATGGCATTATAATGACAATGGTATAGGAATGGTATGACAATGGCATGGTAGTGGTATTGTAATATTATGGTAATGTTATGTTTATGGAGTGTAAATGGTAAAGTAATTGTATAGTAATTGTATGGTAATGTAATGGTTAAGTTATGGTAGGAGTATTGTAAAGGTAACAGTAAGGTAATGGTATGGTAATGGCATGAATATAGTATGTTGATGGTGTGGTAATGGTAATGTAAAGATAAGTTAATAATATGGTAATTGTGATGATTTTTTTTTGTATAAAATGGTCCCTACAATAATGTCCCTAGCCACAACAAATCTCATTAGAAAACATGCGTCTATATTACATAAAACTTTTGACTTTTAATTTTTTTCAGAACACTTCGGGATTTTTTCTCCTCAGACCGTATGGTGATTTTAAGTGACTTTTCGGGATGTTTTAACTCTAAAAGGGTACTTAATCATTAGTTTGATTTTTAAGTAAAAAAATTTTTAAATTAATTTCTGATCAAAAAGTTTTATTAAAATTTCGAACTTTATTTTTTTTTTCTTTTTCTTTTTTTAACTTGTCACAGATGCAATAATTCAAATTCTATTCCAAATTAGCAAATATACGGCGTGCTTCACTGCCCCTGGAACGTATTTTTGTGTCGTTTGGTACCCGTATTGTAATATTTCATTTATTTTATCAATTTGATTGAATAGAAATTTTCAAACAGGTGGCAACGCTACTAAAAAATATATTTGGCTGTAAGCCTTCTTAAACCTCTTTCTTTTGACAGCCATATTGCTATATTTACTCTATCCTTTTTAAATTTTCTTAAACTGCAATTTTCAAACAGGTGGCAACTCTCTAATTTTTTTCTTTCTATATTTGGGCCTTTAGCAATACATTTGTGAAAACTGCATTCAATTCCTTGCATTTGTTTTCGTTCGAGTGATACGCATACAAACATACAGACAGACAGATGGACAAAAATTCTAAGAGTTGTTGATTTGGCTTCTCCTGGTTCTCTAAAAAAGACCCGCATATAAATTTCTCTTTAATATCTTTAATTTATAGACATCGGCCTGTTTCAATTTTATTATATGTAAGAGATAATCGTAAAAAGAGGATCTGGATTTATTTTCTGTTTGCATACGTACTTTGTTTAATCATCGAACGGAATTTCTTTACTTCCTATAGGAAACCACTGCAAAATGTTGACTTTCTAAATCAACGAATAGCTTAAAGTGTGTAGAAAAAATGCTGAATCCAGGGTGAGCGCTATCGCCAATTAGTTGCGAAAAACTCCTCCACATCGCAAATGAAACACAAATCGCCAATTAACGACCATTTCTGTTACCATTTCACGTTTTAGTGCCAATAGCGCATATCGATTACATGTCCACTTTTATGAATTTATATTTGTGCTCTTGCAAGCGGCTTGCAGCAAGCGATATTTGATATGCATGCGCCGTATAACGGAGTGGCGTAAATTAGGCGAGGTCTTCTGACGCACTCGCTGCTTTTATTTATTTACTTACAATACCCTCAATCGAATTTGGTAAAAATTTTGCGAGTGACTTAACAATTGCAGTTCACTTAGTTTTTCGGTATAAAAGGTAGTTTTATTTGGCAAGGGCAGCATACCACCACCACAGTTCCTACAGCTAAGTACAAGCAAACCCTAAACAAAAGCAAAATGTTCAAATTCGTAAGTGTTTTCCGAAAATCTCTGCTAAATTAGCACACAATTTTTTTTCAATAAATATTTCTTCTTCCAGGTGACTGTCGTTCTTGCCGCCCTCATCGCTTGCGCCTCAGCCAAACCCAGCATTGTGGCGCCATTAGCAGCAGCTCCTTTCGCCGCCCCTGCCTACGCCAACGCTCCACTGTACGCCGCTGGTGGCAGCAGTCAAATTGATGTTCGCAACAACTACGATGGCACACTATCTTCGTACACCACAACACCATTCCACTATTCCGGACCCTTCTCCAGCCGCTATGTTTCGGGCATTCCAGCTGCCTATGCTGCTGCCGCACCTGCTCCCTTAGCCGCGCCGTTAGCTGCTCCAGCTTTTGCTAGATACGCTGCGCCAGCTGCTTTCGCGGCTCCCTCTCCATTGGCTGCTCTACCAGCTCCGTTCGCCGCTGCGCCTGCCCCTCTGGCAGCTGCTCCTGCTCCTTTTGCCGCTGCGCCTGCTCCTTTGGCTGCTGCACCTTTTGCCGCTCCCTATGCATCCGCTTTCGCTGCTCCAGCCCATTATGCGTGGTAGAAAAGTGAAAATTCCAGGAAGTAGTGGATAATATAAGAACGAAGATTGTTGGCATTTTGCTTGCAAACTAGCTCCAATTCGAACTGATTACATCTATTAAAAGAATAAAAAATTTATATTGAATATGATATAATGCATTTCTCTTTAAACTTTGGATGACAGCGTCACAGCTAACAAAAATTGATGCCGGGGTCAACAAAAGCTGCACACTCTTGACATGAAAGATCATAAAGTAAAAGTGATTCTAAGGAAAAAGTTTGGGTTGTGTTGATTACCAAATGAGTGCAGCCTACATTTTAATAAAAGGTACTTGAGTAGGTATGTACATATATGTATCTACATTTGTACAATGCAGGCCTTAAAATTGCCAAAGAGATGGGAAGTGGTTGCGCTCTTTTGTGACATCATTTCTCTCTGTAACTTACGGATGCTACTCATCGTATTAGTTTTTCTTTCGGAATCGCTGGAATACGATTAGCCCTTCGGCGCAAAGTGTTCTATTTTGGAAAAATCTCGAGAACAAGAGCTTTAAAGATGGAAATTCAGAAAAAGCACAGCCTTTACCTTTAAAATGACCTCCAAACATATAAGGCTTCAAATTTTTTTCTTTTTTGACTTGAAACCGGTACGCAGTGAACGTTTTAAATTTCCAAGGCATCCATTACGATGGTCGCAAAAACCGAAAAAAAAGGATTTTAAATTATTTTTAAAAAGTTAATTTCAAGCTGTTTTCAGATAGAAAACATACAAAAAAATAAAAAGGCTAACTTTTGGCGGCCATTTTAAAGGTCTCATTGAATGAAAAATTACCTTGAAATCGAAATCGACCTTCGAAAGTAATTTTTTTTTAATTTTTTCTATTTTCATCTAAAACCAACATACAATTATCTTAAAAACATTTAGATTCGTTTGTTTACTGCGACCATGGAAATAGATTCCTTCACACTGCAACCTGGATTCAGTTTAAAAAAAAATATATATATTAAAACCTTCTATTTTTGAAGCTCATTTTAAAAGCCTAGCCAATTTTTTTATCCAACAGTACTCATCGACTGAGTCGCTCTTCCACCACAAATCCGACAACGAATTTGCGCTTTCATACATGGCAGCTGTAGTAACAGTCGCAAAGTCCCCAAGCTGGAGGTTCGCCTTTCCACATTAGCTCGTCTCCAAACGGTCTAGCTTCGTGACTTTTTAATGCTACCTTTTCTATAAGTCATTTTCATATATTTAGTATTCTAGGGGGAAAAAAATCGATTTTATAGAAGTGTAAAAAAAAATTGTACCCGAAAATGTTTGACTATTGAGAATAATCTTTGGAAACTCGAGCAGCCAAAATGAAAGCCTAATTTAATTGCAATGGCAATATATATTCAATTTTGTGACTTCCGTCATAAAAGCGGTCGGCAAAATGAGCACCTCTTATTAATAAATACCTTAAGGCATCGCTTTTTTGGTAAGCCTTACCTTTGGCAGCTGTATTAGAAGACTTTACAATAGCTCTGCCATTCGGAAGCAGACGTGGTTGTTTAAAAAAAACGGCAGTGTGTAAGGGACAATGTTAAATTGTTAACATTTTTAGTGATCATCTGGTCACACTGGTTACATAGAGGATACTTGGCGTAAACACCGGAAGTCCTGGGCTGCTCCAACCGGATGCAAAATACATGTTTTTGGTCACTTGCTGGTGAATGGCGATCAAAAACTTTCCCAACATACGTTGGCCTCTGCATCCGGAACCATCCGCCATGCATACATTCATTTTTTTAGATTTTGCATGGAAAGGCCATCTGTTGGCTGGTGCACTTAGGCTCAACACTGGCCAAGATGAACCCTTTACTTAATACAGATAAACGTGTTCGTAACTACGGCAGTGAGGGTGCCCTCGGCCACAAGAAATTTCAGGGTCAAACTAAATATTATGAGTTTTCTTAAAGTAGTCAGACATTACCAATTTATTTTATTAAGTCTCCAAACAAGTGCAAGTGTGTCAGCACTAGTTTATGGAAATGTAAACACAACATACACAATTTTATTAATACTTATGAATAAATATTTACATACATACATATGCCCATAGCAGAAGAGCACACGCGCTGTGACATAATCAGCGCAGATAATTGCAGCATATTTTATTGCATAGAAGACTTTGCACCCAACTAAAGCAATTTTATGACGAACAAATTAATTAATCGAATAGTTTAATGTAGAAAAAATCAAAATACCTCAACGGAACTATTGCGCGCATACATTTTTCCGACCTTTCCTATCGCATTGCATATTAAAGAGTCAATGGGCGCTGGCTAACACACAATTTACCACCGCCGCAAATGGTCACCTACAAAAGTTTATTGGTAGTAATTAGCGCCACAATGGAATGGGTTTGGTCGAAAGTGAAATGTCCGCCAGTCAGTGGGTGGTTGAGTCATTTTGGGCAACGTAACTATATTTTCATATAAATTGGCGCATCAAATATTAATAATTCATTAGCAAGGTAACATTTGCATAGACAAGTGGGCACTTTGGTAAGCAACCAGTAAACTTTAAACTCTAAGAAAAATTAAGTAAAATGGCGCACATGAAAATTGTAAGTTTACTTATTGCATTTAAAAAAAAAGAGTATTGCATTTATTAATTTATCCTTTTTATTCCTTTTCGCAGGCTTTTGCTTTGCTAGCCATGGCTGCATTGACCATCGCTAAGCCATCACATCCTTTTGCGCTGCACACAGCCATACCAGATCATTTCGATTTTGCACCACCTGTACTGCCGCCTACGCAGTTCCATGCCGCTGCACCCGCTCCTGAACCCTGGTTGCCCGCACCCCATTTACATGCCGCTGCAGCCGCTCCTGAACCCTGGTTGCCCGCACCGCATTTCCATGCCGCTGCACCCGTTCCTGAACCCTGGCTGCCCGCACCACACTTCCATGCCGCTGCTCCGGCACCTCTACTGCCTGCACCTGCGCCATTCTTCGCTCCAGCGCCATTTTTCCCAGCACCAGCCCCAGTTCTTCCCGCCCCTGCACCCATCCTCCCAGCTCCTGCACCCGTTCTACCAGCTCCTCTCTTGCCCGCTCCCGTAGTACATCATCATCATCATGTTGTGCCTGCCCCCC